>NC_089884.1:14437672-14740948 GCF_040182565.1 Anser cygnoides
ACCTGGTCATTATCAGCAGGTGAACAGTCAAATATTTGGACCAATAGATCTAGTCGGGATTTATACTTCAAACATACAATTAGCCATACAATCACATTTTTATTCCACATGGATATTGACTACATTGTTTTAACTGTTATCACTGGTTTGTACAGCGTGGAAGTTCCTTGCATATTCAACTTACCTTAGTAAGCAATAATAAATTTAATTTCTTTAAAGATGTATAGGCTATGCAGTCCACTTATTACTTGGTATTATTACAGCTGCCAGCCCCTTGGATTAGTACTAAACAGTTATCGCATCATCATTTTTATGGATGGGAACTCCGGTTGTACTGTCCATGTGTCGAGCCACCTCCGTGAAACAGTGATTGTAGCATACTAATGAGCCACATTACTGCTGGCAGTTCTCAGAATTTGATTATTCAGAACCATTCACCTTCATTTAGGTTGAGCAAGAGGACTGTTCAGCACCAACTCTGTTCAGAAGATACTGCACCCCCCTGAATTGAGTAACCTAATTTACTTCACATATCCCACACTTGAATTATTCAGTTAAAAAAGCTTAACTCATTTTCAGATTAAGCAAAGAACTGACCCCCAAATAGGTTTCACCACACATTAACATGTCAAAGGCCTTATTCCCTTCTCTATACTCATAGGGTCACGGAGAATTCAGGTTGGAAGGGACCTCACATGCTCTGCAGTCCAATCTCCTGTACAATGTAGTGTCAGCCATGAGGTCAGACCAGGTTACCCAGGGCTTTATCTAGTCTCAAGTTCTTCTTTCATTAATGAAAACAAGGATAAACACAAGTGTATTTAGCCCATGTAGCCACTCTGAGCTAGCACAGTAGAAGCAAATCCCAGTACCAGGAGTGTTGTGCAGAGAAATCTGAGCTGGATCCACATGACCCAGGTTCATTCAGAAAGACTGCTGTGGGCTGAGCTGATTAGTTTCAATTCACAATGAAATGACTACATTCCTGCTGGAGCAGAAAACTAGGAAGCATGCACTGTCCTTTGGCATTTGCTCCCCGTCCTTTGAGCGAGGGCTGCCAAGAAAAGTACTTATCTTTTTTTTTTGTTGGTGGTGTTGCTGTTCTGTTTTTTGTTTTTTAATTACAAACAAGATGAAAGTACAATTTCTTTAAAAAAAAAAAAAAACAGTTAATCAAGCCTGCTTCCAAGGCCAGTTCTTAATGCACTGTTACATTGAAAAACCAGGAAAAGGAGCAAAAAAAAAAAAAAAAAAAAAAAGACCTAAATAAGATGTAGATTACTGACTGATGTTTCAAACTTTAACTTTCTTTCAGTCCTCCCTGTTTCTGCATAAATAAGATTACTATTTCCTAACCTGATTGATATCACTCAAAATGACTTAGGAATAAGTAATAACGTAGCAATTCCTTATTTTTTTTTGAATAAAAGTTATGAGTACTTGTGAGTTAAACTACTACACGGTGCGAATTTGCTAACTATAGTATACAGATTAACTTGGAATGAGCATCTTTTACAAGGACAATTACCAGGTAAATAAACTTGTTGTAACTGCTCATAATGGAGGCATCCAAATTGCCCATATCTATTTAAATATGCAACAATATTCAAATGTCTCACTCAATTTCATTTTTATACACTGTTCCAGCTACATAATTTTAAGTAACTCATCAAAAAGTTATCTTTATTAAATAAAAGGTGATAAAAGAATCATAAAAATTGAATCTGTTCTTTAAGCAGTCTATGTGTAAAACATCAAAGTATACAATCTTTTTCTCCCTATAGGTCAAAAGATATTAGATTTCCTTAAACAGATGTAGAAGCAAACTCTGATGTGTATAAGACAAATAATAGTGATGCTGATAGAGAACCAGCAAACATACAGGATTTTGCCAGTAGTGAATAAATTCAGTGGCTAAAGTTGCAGAAGATAGGGAAAGGTCTTTAAGCTTCTTGCTGCAGTTCACAAAATTAAAATCTAAGCAATCCAGAGAGAGAATAAGAGAAGTTTATATTCAAATCTTTCTGGCTGTTCAGATTTAGTCTCCTGTTAAAGCTCTATTCAGCACCTTTCAAAGGCAAACAATGGGCTTTATAAAATAAGACAGCAAGTCTCTGATAAAAATAGAGCTAACTTTGTGTTGAACCAATGAAGACTATTAAGTGTCTTTTTAATGAATGAAAGCATAAAAAAATTCTACTTAAAATGTAAGAATTCACAGTTATCAGTCAATAAATATTAATAGATATTTATAGAGAAAGCATTTCTTAGCTTTCTATTTTAAATTGGTTCATATGTCTGACTGAAATAATCCAACTGTATATTACATGTTAAAATAACAAAGTTCTCCTGTATATAATTTTTAGTTGACTGCCCATTTTACAGAGAAAAAATTATAAAAAGTTACATAATAAAGCACCCATGCTAAATAGTTCCCTCCTGTTTGTACCAAGTCTGAGCAACCAACTTCCACCTAACAGCAAAACAAGAGAATCCAACAACTCTGAACCATATAGTTCAGAAGCTACAGCTAAGGAATTGTTTCAGTGCAGCTACTACTTCAGCCTACTGTCTGAAGTAAAACTGGCCTCTGAACTTTCTCTGCAGCATTGTTTTAGCCAGAGGCAGAGGAAGGAAGAAACAGCAAAGAAGTAGTGCATCAGCTGCCTATCAAGGACTGAGCACTCACCTCTGTCTTTAATTTCAATTTCTGATTACTTTTTAAGACATCTACATGCATTCCATCACTTCAAATTAAAAAACTTATTACCATGTTATTAGTCAGTCTTTTTCCCATTTAAAGGAGCCTCACACGACTTCCATCAGTATTAATGAATGCAAGAACAATAGATGTTACTACTGTTATATCTCTTCAGTGGTCAGTTCTTGGTCCACTTCTGAGAAGAAACTCACGAAGAAAATTAGGCAGTTTCTGCTCAAGCTTACTATTACAGTGGCTTCCACCCAATTACCAACCACACAAACAGAAGTCAGACATTCAAGATTCTTGAACAGCTTCCTTATAGGATCACTGAACTTGATTAAAAACTCATATTCACACTGCAAAACACATATTCATAAATGTGATAAAGATGGGAGGGAAGAATTGAGATGTAACAAATGCTCAAACTTTAGTCCTATTTTTTCAGTAAAGGCAAACCTTTGTGATTACAATATGTGCACAATGAACATACATCCCATGTTCTTTCACTGAAGTAACACGACTCATGGGCTATATTTTACTTTTCTGTAACCAGTAAGATCACTTTAGAGAAAATGAAGAGACAATACACTAAAGAATGATGTCTGCAAGTATATAGCATGTACAAAAATGCGTATAGGTATATAACATGCTCATACAAACAAAGCAAGAAGCAGAAGAAACTTCAGCCTGAGAAACCAGACTTCTGACACTCCCCAGGTCCTTCAGCAGGATGCGTGCCAGACAATAACATTAAGCTTTGTATACTCTAAGAGAAATTGTTCCACCCCAACACAGAACTTCAAGTAAGATTGTATATTATACACATGAGGCTAAGTAGTGCAAGATGTACTATATTTTCCATGACCAAAACCTTAAATATTTTTACCTGCACCTTCAAGCATAGTTTTCTTTCTATATGAAATTCATTTGGGACTGTACATCTTTTTTCCTCCTCTTACAAGCAATGATACTAAAGTCACTTCCTTTAGCACACAGAAGTGCCCCAGATTTCACCATTCAGTGGCTTTGAATTCTAATATACACCATAAATTCATGCAAGGAAAACTATGACAAGAATCCAAAATTATGGAATTACGTAATTGTGAAAATAAATTTATTTGATTCCATTCTCCCAGACCTAAATCTACCAGCTGAAATCAGAATATAAGTAGAAAGGAACAGTCTGAGAACACAGTCTGGAATTACAGATTCCCTTCTTTCTCAGAAGCCTTTATTGATGCAACATGCATAAGGGTTGAGACTGCCTTGGAAGCACTGGGCAGAAGCAATACCATCTCTGTAAGGGAGGCACTCCTTTCCCTCTCATTACATTTTGTTATTCTAATTTTGTGAATCTTTTATGAGGCCATGCCACTCTCATAGTAAAACAGATGTAAGCACATTAGTCAAGGTATCAATTGAATATAAATTGAGAAACATGGGAAAGTGGTCCCCTTATTTTCCTTAAATTAGTTCCCCTTAGTTTAGAGACCAAGCTGCATAACTTATTATTCATATATTATTGCAATGACATGTATTAGTGCATAACATATAGATATGCTCTCCTTACATCGTTCAGGCACCAATTATACAATTTAATTCAGAGAGAGAGACTGTACAGAAGTCCAATCTAACATGCAGTTATTACTGTGCTATGCCTAAAAGATTTGAAATGCTTTATAGCTTTTGTAAAACGGTCAAAACCACTCAACTCACCAAACAACAACAAAAAGGCAATTTCTGCATTTTACTCGTAGAAACAGAAGGTAAAGAAGGAGCTCTCTAGCTCTCTCACAGTTTCTATGGATGCAATTAGTATCTCAAGGCAGCTACCAAATTTGCTCAGTCCCAAATAAGCCCGTTAAGTCTTAAAACCTAATACAATAATATTTAAATTCAGTATTTTATGCTCCTCAAAAGGCTAAATTAACATAAACTGGGACTGAAGTTTATTATTAACAGCCACAATAAACTTGAAAAGATAGATGCCTTGGCAATAAAAGAAGTATATTTTTGTTAAGTAACTCGCTAAGCTGTGGTAAAAAAATTTACAGCACTGAAAAGAGGAGTGCCTTTTGACTTCACAATAGACTTGGGAGGAGAGGCGGTACCCTCTTGCTGTATAGCACCCTAGGGTTTATACAAACCTAAAACAGAGTATAAAAATCCCTTCGAGGTCATGCATTTCAAACCCGTGATAATAAATAGATAAAGTTTAGCCAGATTGCTTATCATTTTAGTTCCAAACACCTCAAATTTTATAGATGAAAGCTTTAATTTAGACCTTAAGTAGTATTTAAAGGAAAACAGGTATACCTCCAATTCATGAGTGAATTGCTAATACTGAGAGGCAGTGATTCTTTCATTTTAAAATCAACTCCAGTCTTGATTATTCATACTCTAATAGTTGGATTACAGCAGTAGAATGAAAAACAGACACTACCAGACCAACACAACATGTAGACTAGATTTAAATAAAATCTGAAATGCCAGAAAAATCAAACTGAAGGGTTTAGAAGTCTCATGTACCACAAGCCAGTAACTGGAATGAAATGGTGATATTGCCTTCCAATTCAGAGAGAACTCAAAAAATCCTCTCTCTACAGCTTGGATGTCTGCAAATGACTCTTAAAACTTCAGCCAAAGAAAATATTCTGCCAAACACAGTCTCTCCTACAGACACACAAAAACCATCATAAAACCCAAATACTAACTTAAGGAGCTACTGCAGTAAAGCACATTTTTCTTAACATAGGATCATGCTGGAAATCAGAAGCTACAGAGTGTCTGATTACTAAGTGTCTAAGCAGCAGAATCATTCTTCTAGTGATGTAAAGGACTGAAAAAAAAAAAAATCTCCAGCTTTCTACTCCCCAGCTAATTCTACTAAAAAAATGCAAGACTGACTGATGTTACTTTGCAAACATTCTTTGTGCAGCATATTACTCAGCATTACTCCACATCAAACACCCTCAAGGTTTCCTGAAGACAACAATAACAAAAAAAAATCTACACACAAACACCACAAAAAAAAAAAAAAAAACACATTATGGCCAGCGTGAGCAATCACCTTCCTAATTGAAATGGCTCCAAGCTCAAACAGCATGTAGATACCTTTGAAATAAATTAACTCATGACCAAAAGTTTTCCCCTTAGAAGAAATGACCATGAAGAGAGCTTCACAAGAATGTAAGATACCAAATCTCAGAATGTCTTCAGCAATGCTTGTCGAAAAAAAAAAAAAAAATCTATTAAAGAAACTTTCTTTTCTATTCTGCTGCCTGGCATTGTGCCTAATTACTGTGGTAAAAAAGAAAACTGGATGAAAAATGATCATGCATGGCTTTAACTCTCTGTAAGCTCTTTCTGACTTGAGGATTATATTTACTCTCAACCAACGTCAATTTCTCTGCATAAAAATAGCTAGGATTGCTCAGATGTTACTGAGATATTTTAAGTAACATTTTAATATATTTTATGATGGTAAGACAATAATTAAATTTTATTAATAAAAAAGCAGCAAATCCACAGTTATGCTTTTTATGGAACTATTCCCCTAAGTATCTCCAGTTATTTTAAAATCATTACCTTAAAGTCTCTACCTAAGCAGAATTTCAAGTGGAAATTGAAATGCTTCATATCCAGCTCCCATAGAGTTTGATTCTGACTCAAGAAAACTGATTTAATGGTAAGACAATAACTAATGCTAGCTGGCTTAATTTTAAAATTACGTGTTTGAAATAAAAGACAGAAACTCAAGTCTCTAACCCATACATCCTTCAGTTCTTACTCCTTGGCCTGGAAATATTTTTTTGCCTCCATTCAAAAGACTATCTGCTAATTTGAACGTTTGTTCAGTCAGCTCTGTAACTTAACATTAAGCCCATTTAACAGATGGTTCAAGCTAGGCCCCTACGTACTTTACCTATCAGCATACAGCAAAACAGTGGAAGAAAATGGAAGAAAATAATGCTATAAATCCTACAAGTCCATCTCCAGAATTTAACACTTTAAAGCTTTGCAGATCTCAGTTAAGTCTAAGGGCAGGCAGGAAACCAAGTAACCAAATCTCTGAATTGAAACAGGTAACTTTGACACCACTCTGGCAATTCTTTTTCTTAAAGTGAGGTAACAGTTAACAAAAGATACTTATATTTTTGTTAGAACTTTTGATACAAACTTGAGATATAAGAACAAATTGACAGCTTTACTCAAAGGAATTCACCTTGAGGGTTGTTGCAGCATATCAGCTTGTACTTGTCTCTTGCGTTGCTGGTGAAGAACGATGCATAACAGCAGTTCTGAAATTATGATCGTTCTGTATCCTGTCAGCATTCTGTTTTATTAATTCTGCCAATGAGAAACATACACTAGGTTGTTTTTTTTCCTGACAAGCGGTTGAATGGAGGAAGACAACAAGCTTGAAGACAGCTAAAGAATGTTTTATTGCTTTACAAAACAGGACTCTTACCCTGAGTGCAAATTAGCAGATGGACAACATACCTATCAATTTCAGTAAGTTTAGGACTGTTCCCTAAATCATATTCCTATTACACTGCACAATACTTCACGAGAAGAGGTCAACACTTTTCCTGAACAAATTACACACAACAGACAGTAGCATTACTGCTGCTGTGCCCAGTTCCTAACAGTTAGATATAAAACCAGCAAGGTACCCATCCAGTTATCCAATAGATGTGGATTCTGTTTTCTAGCATGGAAAAGTCTACAGAAGGTACTGTTCTAGTAATGCTGCAAAGCAAGGCAGAAGGGAAGCATGTAAATAAAGACACTCAGAAAAACAAAACTTTGTTTTGCTGTCAGAAGGTAATCATTGTTTTCTCTTCGGCTTGGTAAATATTAGCTATGAGTATTAAAGGTCTTTCATGACAATATTTAACTCCTTATTTGTGGTCCAATCTGATGAGAACACATCATGCCTATTTTCTTTCCTTACTTATAATGACTTATGTATGGAGTATTTTTAGCAAGTATAGCATTTTTAGGATTTACTTTATTTTCTGTTTTGCCCCTCCCCCCCCCCATCCCCCCCCCATCCCAACCCTTAAAGGAAGTCAGCAGTAACTTAAGATTTGCCTTCAACCTGACTGAGGTGTGCACACATCCACAAGCACCATTCATAATGAATGCACTAGGTGGATTTCTCCTTACTCTCAGGTTTCAGGAGCATGACTTTTCCCCCCCGTTGCTAGTTGCTAGCTATAATAGGCTTACATGGATCAGCTGCATTAGTGTTGTGTCCTTGATAAGCTGGGATGCTAGGTAGCTCATCATCTTCTCCTTCCTATCACCCCTTTTCAATACAAGTTGTTCTTGTCTTTTTCAATTTCCTCACCCCTTGCCCTTACACACCTATTGATCTTTTAACATTTCAGGAGACAGCTATAGAATGGGTAGCAGGCTGTTAGTTTTCTTATTGCATCTCCAGAAATTGATGATTGCATTACTGTCTAAATCAAACATAATCAGATACATAATTCTATCTTGTAGCTTTACATAACCATTACCCCATTGTGAAGTATACACTGTTAAATCCATGGCTCCTTTTCTGAGCCATCACAACATGAGGAACTGATGCTGGATTAGAAGCACACAACAGAATAACCCCAGTCACTATGGGTACAGTTTCTTACCTTGCTCTTCTCCAATATTCAGACCAAAACTGTTTTTACTGTGACAAATTTGAGAGAATGAACAGGTAGATGACAATACATCTTTCCCACCAGTCTTAACTGCAAACTACAAAAGAAAACAGTAACACCCTTCGGAGTAATCATCTTCTATACCAGACCATGCTTGTGAAGCTGTACATTTCTCAAAGTAGATTTTGGAAAGGGCAAGAACAGGACAGAGAGTAAAGCCAAGGAGACCTAGTGCTATTCTTCACAACTTGCAAGTCATTTACCAAGAGTAGGTTGGCTCTTTGTATTTTAATATCTACTTAAAGCTGATGTCTCATTATTATAAGCCATAGTGTACACTACATACATTATATTTCACTGCAGAGATAAAATTGTCCCGTATGGTTGTTAGTATGGTTAAGTACCATCCAGGAGATAATGAGTACTCTCTGTTCTTGCTGAGTATCATTTTGTAGAAAATAGGAATGGGAAGGATTTTCCTCATTAACGAACCATGACAGGGGGAAGAATGAAACTTAAGACAGCTAATTTTTCCAGGATTATAATGTTCTTCATTTTTAGGTCATTTGAGTTCCATATTAATTACAGAAAGATGGAGGCTTTTCAATCAACCTGATCCCTCTCCCATTACATATGTAATTGTAAAAGCTACCTTGCTTTAATAATAAGTACAGATTAAATTTTTATTATGGGATGTGATCCCATAATAAAAGACAATAAAAGACAAGGCTCATAGTGATGGATGACCACATATCAGAGCACATTTCCATAGCACGCTGTAATTTCACTGAGTCATCATTTGGCATGTGACAGCAAAACTCTAGAGCTGTAGCTAGATCACACCTTTTTGTTTGTTTGTTTTAAACCAGCTTGCTGAAGTAGCTTTTAAGTCATGTCAGGTACAGAGGTACCTGACATTTTATATGGGCATAGTCAGACCTTACTGAATAATTCTGTACACATACACAGCACTGTAATCATCTTCAGCATCACATTAGTACCAGCAGGATGGTGTTGCTTTGGCAATCCAAGTGCTTCTCTGTAACTCAAATGCACATGTGCATGGCCCTTTACAGAATATTTTCCCTTCATTCTATCCAACACTAAATATTGAGTTTCACCTGTCCTTAGTGAGGACACATTTGTTTTTTAACTAATATTAATGTGGTACTACAACAGAAGTGCTTGAAGATCTAGCCATTTATCATTTTCAGTGTTTATGCAAACTGAGTTAAATATGAAGTTATTTTATTTCCCTAATACTTATCAGACAGAACACAGAGCAATTTCTATTTATTTTTATAAAAAGATCTTAACGTTATGCCAGCTGAAAAACAGAGGTAGGAAATTCATGTCTTTGAAGTTTCACCATCACTGGACATTACTCACATTAACGGGTTTAACAATGACTTGTGGAGGAGGAGAGACCAGAATAAAGGGCTCACACATTTATTTCCCTTCTGCAAAGTGAACATGCTTTGTTGTGGGACAAGAGCTATCTGAGGGTCCCACGTAGTGCTGCTTTTGGATTAGCAAAAAGCATTTAATGTTGATCATACAAACTGGACCCATGAATTGGAAATTATTCGTAACCACCATTCCAAATTTTCGGTATTCATAACCTGACAGGTACCTGTCTTTAAAGATTCAGAAACCATTTTCCATTGATAGGAAAGATATGAACTTTCCTATCAAAGTTCAACTCAGCAGAACAAGACAAGAGTAACCAACTGTTTGGAAACTGCAACTTTACTTATTTATATCAGAAATCATATGTCTGCTATAGCTTTTAAGTACTGCTATAAAGCCCTCTTTCCCTAGACATTTTGTTTCTTCATTTATTCTTAGTCCTGATTTACTTTAATTAATTGTTGCCTTTAGCACAAGCATTAGAATTAACAACACAACATATCAACATCCACCTGACAGCAAAGAAGAAAGGGTAAAAACAGCAAATCAGTAACCAAGTGCTTCACCTTTAATAATCAAAGAATTACGTTACATACTTGATAAAACAACCCTGTCCTGCCAGTACCACAAATCCTTGATTATGATAAATTGACAGCCATTTGTTTAGCTGTGCTATATGTTAGTTACTGCAGGCTGTTACAAACAACTCATTTTTGGACAGAACTTAGTCTAAGTGAACCTGTTCTATATTTAAGCATACTCAGGACACAAGTAGGTAGTTTCAACACTGACTGAAGTGATGTAAGCCACAGTCAAATGCATTGTGCTCTTTTTCCCCTACAAATATACCCAGGAAGTTTTATGAGCATAGTAGGGCAGACTGCTCTGATCTCATTAAAGTAGGATTTTTCACTCAGATTCACAAAGCTGAAATGAACTGCACACAGAAGTGCTTATGTCTTTCCATTCACCATAAAGATTGCTCAGATGATTAACTCAAGTGCTATGTAGACGATGTCTTTATACTGTAGTTGCATAAAGCTAGAGAAGTTGAATAATAACATCACTTCCACCCAAAATATAACCTCTGTGTTTTCCCTGGCCTTTGAAACTACTTTAAACTACTTTATTTTGAACCTTTTACCTTGCCAGAACACCTGTTTCTTTGTCCTTATCCTCTTGAAGATATTAGCAGAAAATGTCAGTTCTCCTAATTAATCCATGCTAGTTTTAACATTTTAACTGTAATTCAACTGTAGAAAAATACTATGATGGTATTTAAAGAACAACTTTATATTCACAGCAAGCAATAGTAGTTAAGAACACAAAGTTTTCATACAGAAGGACAGCACAAGGCCTCACACAACTCAGATATACTTGAAAATAAAGCTAAACAATAAATATGCTTTCTATTTATCCTCTATAAATTGGTACATTTTCCACAGATAATTCTTGAGCATTTCTAAAGGCAGCAGAGAACAAGCTTGCAAAATATCACACAAAGAAAACGTGTGGTAACATCAGGGAAAGAACCCAGATATCCCAACTCCTAAATCTTACATTCAGTCCATTAAGCCTCTTCTGTGTTTCCTGGAACCACATCTAAATATAAAGACAGTGTAAATTAGTTGAAATTCACATATCCCCATTAATTAAAATAAAATATCACCATTTTTTTACACCAAGGATTAAGTCTAAGAATTAAGACTCCAGACAGATATGAGAGGGAAAAAGCTGCAGAGATTAAAAATTTATTTTGCCTCAGTCTGAAAAACAACAGACTTTTTCAGAAGTCAGATTTATATAAAAGCAAAGCGAGGGACTGTGAAGTGAACAGTAGAGCAAAAATAATTTCTGAAACTAGCAAAATCTTTCAAATGGGATTTAATAAGGAAAAGAAAGCATAACACACAGAATGCTATCTGAAATAGGGATTAGAAATAGGAAGCTCTCATGTAAATTTCCCTTTTCTTCCCAGACAGAGGGAAGGAACAGTAACTAGAAGTCTGCTAGTTTCATGAGATGTCACCGTTGCAGTGAGAAAAGGTATACTATGTCTCACAGAAGAACACTCATCCGGTGATCTGACACTTGGAAATACCTGACTTCTCTAGTTGATAAACAGGACACTGAAGTCACTAAAACTGGTAAAGACAGTTTTAACTCTACCTCATTTGTTTCTCTTTTAATTTTCATCAGTGAAGAGTGAAGGATACAATGGCAAGTATCAGTGGCCAAAAACAAAATAATGTGAAATGGTGGTTATGCTTGAGACAAAGCCATAACTAAACTTCCTTATATGCCAAAAACAAACAAAAACCCACCCACAACACCAACAACTGTTTGTTTTACAAGCTTAACATGTATCTTGTTTCCCCATGTGTTCTCTCCACACCTCCGCATGAGTACTTTGTATCCTCCACCATTTTTTCTGACAAAAGCATGAAAGAGATTTATCATACAAAGGGGAGCTCCCAATTGTACAACAGCCATTTCAAAGAACACTTAAATCTTAGCAGCAACAAATAGAGCCTAATAGCAAACGTTTTTATGAGTATTTGTGACCTTTAACCTTTTGTAAATTCTTCTGGTTCTGAAAGCCAGAGTGCTATCCCAGCTTACACACAGGTTTTCTTTAGCTAACTATTTGCCATTGACAGTTTGAAAGAAAAAGGCAGATTTAGGTCAGATGTGACTATCATTTCCTTTATTTAGAACTTCATATAAAGGAGTCATCAAAACAGTCCAGGAGAAAAACCCAAAAGAAACTCTATTTTGGAATCCAGATCTCTGATAAACATGTTGCATATGGCAAAACAGATGACACCTGCACACTTCAGAAATTCAGGGCTACCTGCCCATCTTATCCATTTACCACTTCCTCCAGTTTCAGACTTGCATTAAACCTTGAAATCACAATCTTCTTAGTTTTAAAGCAACAATATCATCTCAAAGGATTCTACACTATTTTTAGCTAGTAACTAGGTACTATTTGCCACCAAATACTAGCAAAATAAGTGCTAACTAACGCAAGCTATGTCAGAATCTGTTCTGATTTCAGGCAAAAACATTTTCAGTCTCTGATGGAGCCCAGCTATCTGAGGAAAAAGGAAAAAAAAAGCCAACTACAGCATTTAGAAAATGCAGACATCACTACAGTACTCTCTAATAGCAAATGAAAATATGCTGCAGAAAGCAATTAGTGCTTTTCATTTGAGGTCCTCAGCCCTTTGCTGTTGCAACAAGTGCCATGGACTCCTGAGCGACTGACATTTCAACTGACAGTTGATTTCTAATGAAAAACTAACTGGAAAAAAATTGTTATGCAAAATGCATGATATACAGTTATGCCCAAGACGACGTGAAACTTTTTGTTGCCAATACTTTGCAGAGCCATAGAAAACAGCCTATAGACAATACATCCATTTATGAGAACGCAAATCCCACTGTATTTTGTCATAAGTTACTCAGGCAACATCACTGAAACATAAAGACAACATGCTGGGATGATGTTTCTATTTGCAAAATAGGTTGGATTGCTAATTCTACCAATGCTCTAATAGAAAACAACAGGCTCTTCCACAGTCAGTTCTTTTATTCTCAGTGGTCTTTCCCTGCAGCAGATAGCAATTCTTTTTTTGTATCACCAAGGCTGATTTTCCAGGCTGAGGGACAGGGTCACATGGACACAATGAACAAAACCGCCCAGGTACAAGTTATCATTTATTCCTGCTTTACTAAACCAAGTATTATAGTAGCTTTTTGTAATAGTAGAATTTGAAAAAAATATACATATATATAAACACTAAAAACATTTCCTTGATTTGAAAAATCTATGCACAAACTCAGCTCCTGAAATTTTCAATGAACATAAACGTTTTGTTTCGGTTTTATGTGGTCTTAGAATCTCAGCCCAGCTTTGACTTTGTAAGAGTAAACTTTGTGAGCGAAGTTTGGAGACTTACCATTAAAAACCCCTGAAACACTTTTATCTTCTAAAGCTCCAGCAATTATATGAATCGCAATTCTCTTCAAATAACAAATAGTTAACGAGTCTACTCCTGATGGCTGCAGAGATGACTTGGATTTATGTGTGGTATAGGACCAAACGATAGTGACAGATGATAAATTGGGAAAAAATAAGAGTAAATTAAAAACAAAACTGCCACACACGCACTTGGGGCTCTAAAGTATGATTTTGTTTTTGAAAATTTAATTAGTTTGACATTACTGCTAGAAGTATGTATTTCTTGCATTTTAATCTACTTAACATGTAGATGCTTCTGTGCAGGAAACCAGTAGGCATTGTTCTCCACTAATGACGGTTTCTGTGTCATCGATCAGCAACTTAAGCTTTTGAAGTTATAAAAACTATTTCTGTACAGCCTTAAAGACCTAACAGTACTTTTTGATGCCAAGGAATTATTTAATATTTTATAAGGAACATAATAAAAATTAAAATAAATAACACCTTTCACATCTTGAATCACTAAAAGCTACAGGGATTCACATGGTATTTTTCAAAGTAATACAGCAGAAGTCTGATGTTCATAGCTCCATTAGAAACATTTATATGCAAAACACTGCTTTTTCCAATCGTGAATTTCTTATGAGATTCATTATTGCCCTACAGTACTTCAGTCTGAAAAGAGACTCTAGGGAGATGACACTTTCCTTGGTTAGCATTGTTGTAGCTGACAGAATGCATAAAAGGCAAACCACTTTTTTCCTCTAGCTTTCAGCCTGAGCCAATCAAATGCAGAAATTCTTGGCCTCTTCTAATCTTGAATTCTGGATTTTGAATTTTACAGAATAATTGCAGCTTTTGAGCACAGAATCATTTTGTCACACAACCCATTCCACCTTAGGTAAATGCTACTGGTGCTCTAAATACCATTAACAACAACAAAAAAAACCCAACCACACTTGTACTTTGCAGTGTAGACACGTCAGCCTAATTAAAAATGATTGCATATTTTTAATGTTAATGCACATTTCATTATGAAGAAACGATCCCTGAAGGCACCTTACTCTTACCTTCCTATCAAAAATAATTTACAACTAATTTTCTTCTCTCTCACCCTCCTCTCCAACAGCTTTTCTTTTCAACAGTTCAATATCATTCCAATCAGGGTTGTACTTTCACATTCACTAAGCAGCATGTGATTTCCATACTACATACTTAGATGAGCTTATACTACATGCAAATTATTATTGGTTTTGCCTTGAACCTATTCGTACTTGACAGTCTATAAAAAGTCTACCTACTTTTTTTTTTTTTTTAAGTATGTTCCCTTTTTACAGTAAAATAACTGGAATATTGATGGGTGAAAAAATTCCAGATGCAGAAATACTGTTAGGACAATGAGCACAGGTCTCACACAGATACTTTTTGTGTAAGTGAATATGGACAAACAAATGCAGAAGACAATATGGAAATGAGATTGACATAAAAACGACTCTAAAATCTCATTCATTATTTAAAAGTGAGCTGATACTACAGGCCTCTGCCTTAATGCCTGGATGCTGCTTTTAGAAGGGAGCTTATAGAATCTATCATTTTATTTTTTAGAGAACAGCACAGACTGACTGGAAAGTACATGAAACAAGATAATTTTGAACATCATGACAAGCACTGTTTAATTGCTGTAAAAACTTTATAGATATCACAGCAAATAAAAGCTTCAAAAGATGGATTTGAAAGGAAGGAAGATGACTCAACGGATTTTTAGAGGCAGCTTCTCCTAACCACAAGGGAAAGTGAAACAGAAAAGGCTTGTTAGAAAGCTTGACAAATAAGCAATAAAGACACTTCGCTCATTTATTGTTCAGAATAAAAACTAACACCAAGTGAGGCAATAGATACGGCAGAGCAGACCACAACTAAGCAGCTTGGTTTTGGCAGGAAAGGTTCTGCCATAGCTGTACTTAAAGAGACATGTAGAGAAATCATGCAGGGTGGTTAACTCAATATCCAAGCTAATGACCTTCGTGACAGAGCTCTGCACTGATTTTATCTGCACAAAACAGGATTCAAGGTGTGTAGAGGAGGGGATTTCTCTCAGAGTGAAGGAGATTTTAAAGTCTGGGATTTGGAAAGCTTTTGGGGGTTCTGTTCCTGGTTTTGGTCCAGTTCAGTGTAAGATACCGTGGCAAGATATTAATGGCAACAATGTAGAATTTCCCATAGAATTCAATGCTTAAGATAAAACAGCCTTTCCCCCCCCCCCCCCCCCACCAAGAGTGGCACTTCAAGCCACCTCTATGTCTTCTCTTCACCCCCAGGCTCCTCAGGTGTCACAAAAGCCCCATGAGTTGAGGAGCCACCTAGAAAATAAAGATTTCTAAAGGTCAAGATAAGCAAAGCACCAGAAAGGTACTTCATCATATAGTAGGACAGAAGGAATGAGAGTTGAACAGGCAGTTTAATCTGGCCCAAGTCTGCAAATAATACAGACACCTGAGCTGGCACCAGTTCAAGCTAATGCAGCCATATGGTGCTGCTCAGCTCTCTGTGGACACAGCGCGACACCACGCAGCAGTTTCAGTGACACAGCACTGGGGTAAGCTAACAACCGCTGTCTCTCCACAAGCTCTACTACTTCCCAACAGTCTATCACATCCATCACTAGCTCAGCACTTCTGAACTGCAGTCCAATGCTCTACATTATGCACCAGCAGCCAACCACTGTAACTGCAGACATCTGTTTCCCTTTTCCAGGCCCCTTCTGCAAACATTTCTGACATCAGCACTGTCTCCATAGCACCTAGAACACTTAAGGGATTTTTTTTTCCGGTTTTAAAGCAAACCAGAGCAGAAAACTGGACAGATTGAAATGCAACATGACATTTAATAATTTAATAAACTACTCCAAACAGCAAGGAGTAACTACGTGCAAGTCCATTTTTCACATTTGCAGAAAGTTTAACTCAGCCAATGTGAATGTGCACAGCCACCAGAAATGATTGTCTTGCACTTCCTCCCTCATTTCATGCTTTTTCCCTGTATCCCTTGTACTGATACTTGTACCTCAAGCAGCCCTGCACTGGCAACTAAACCAAGGAATCAATCCTGCTAAAATCTGTGTAGCAGCACTGATTCACATCATCTTAAAACTGAGTATGATCTGCATCTCCCAAATACTATTTTGTGTCATGGCACATTACTACAGCTGACAACTTTAAAAGGTTTATGTGAATATTTGAAGATAAACTAGGAAAAAGCATAAAAACAGTATCTAAGATGAGACTGGCTATTACTTGCTATTCTGCAAGTCAACCGTTTTACTATTCACTTTGCACTGGATCCTTTCCTCTGTCAAAATAACTTACTCAGCATATCTCAAGTTTAATATGTGTTATCTGAAGAGAATGTGCAGTTTTTGCCTTGATTTCTGCCATTTTTCTTAGATTTCACTATTTACTCTACCAAAAGAGATACTTC
Source organism: Anser cygnoides (assembly GCF_040182565.1). Lineage (NCBI taxonomy): Eukaryota > Metazoa > Chordata > Aves > Anseriformes > Anatidae > Anser > Anser cygnoides. Next base: position 14,454,894 of record NC_089884.1, read on the forward strand.
CTTGCTTCTGAGGTTCGTTCCATTTTCTTGGGCCACCAGTCCACTGTGGGTCTGTTTTTTCCTTCAGATTAGAAATACTTGTACTTTTAAAGCAACTGATTAAAACATTTGATACTACACATGTAATTTATATGGACTCTGCCTCCTATTGACAGTTATTACCCCTCTGCTTCCTCTAATCCTTTTAGTTTACTGGGGCACATTCAGTAGTCTCACGGTGAAGTGATCCTAAAGCAGGCAGGAGCTTCTCTAAAAATGAATCCTATAAGGATCCTGTAACAATCAGTCTCACAAAATTCTACTCACACCAGAGAAAAATGTTTGGAAATGCACAAAGATAGTTTCTAATATCTTAAATCACAGAAGACAGTTACATTGATTTTATACTAATGCTAGTAAATATTTGAGATTTCTAGACCACAAATAAACCATTTAATAAGCAATATTTGATTTTCAAAACTGAAAGCACATCAAACACCAAAGCAGAAAATATGCTTCCATGGTGATTTTTTTGTAAAGTGTAACTTAGACATTATTCTGACAAATGAAATAAACATTGTAATATCAAACTGCTTTACATTACTTCAGTACAAATGTTATGTAGTACATCAAACTATATACATTGTACACACCTGCATTTGTGACAAGTTCCAGTCTGTAGCCTGGATGAACAGGTGATGGCACAGTATTTCTTGGGAACTTACTACTTCTTGGGAACGCTTTCAGAGTAGCCACTTACAAAAGCGGCCTTCTGATATCAGCATCATAAATATATATTTTTGTCCTTTTGCCTCATTTAAAATTCTTGTCACACTGCGCTGGGCATGTACCCTTCATTACTAGGTCACTTCTTACCTTCACGTCTATAACTGGAGACTAATAATGCCATAATAGGCTCACAATGTCAGTGAGGTGCAAGTTGAAGCAGATTCACTGTATTAGCCTCAGCAAATTAAATCTTCATCTGCAGAAAGACATTCAAGAAAATAAACTACAGATGTAGAATAAAGCTAAATTATCCCCCCTCCCAAAAGCGTGACAAAGGAAGCTGCGTCTCATCAGAAGTACATGAAGAATTCTTTGTCCAAAATGAGGCTTGTGACTGCTGTGAACTTATCTGTGCGAGAGTCTAGAGAGTTTAATGTTCAAGTTCTACATGAAAGAACAGTTTAATGTTCAAGTTTTACACAGAAAGAAAGGAAGAAAGAAAAAAAAAAAGAAAGAAAAGCATTAGCAGTAGCTACATGAAACTGATAATGAAAATTTGAGACTGTGCATTTCACTTTGACTCCATGGCACATTACTTTTGTTTATTAGGATGCAACACTAAAATTCCAGAACTTTGTGTCCATGCTAACAATGAACACGAGAATATTCCTCAAAGCCCTATCAAAAGCCGTTAATTAAACTTGTTTGTTCTTGACACTAACAAAACAGGATAACATTTTATCATCTCAGTTAAGAAGTTGCAAGTTGAATAGAGTCTCCATATGAGCAGTCTGGTCCAAAAGCAAAACAGAAGGACCTGCTCCTGGAGCTCACAGTGGTGACAGTTTTCATGGGCAGTTCTCTTCATGCTAGTTTTTTCAATCTGTACAGTCATCATACTATTCTAATTCACTAAGTTTTGTTAAAAGCCTACTATTTGTTCCAGCTAACATGGACAGGTTAGAAACAGAATGATATCCTAGGTTCCTAGTTCAATTTAATGAAAGGTTTGTAAAGCAGTTATCTCAACAATTCATTTCTTTACCCTTATCACCTTTATTTGTATGTTTCTGAATCTCTGACAGTTATTGACTAAAGTGTAGCCATTGTGTGTTCATTTTCATGTTTTTCTAAGGATTCTCCCAGCTACTCTATCAGCACAACAACAGCATACATGCAGGTATCCCATCCACAAGAATTATGGTATTATAGACTGCTTAATCTAGATTACTTAAGAGTCCATTTTTAAACTGTGCAAGCACAGCACAAAACAACTACAATATAGGTGAAAACCCAGTGGAACTTTGATTTGTTCTGTCTTTTATACTACCACACTATAACAAAGGAAAACATCTGAATTCATTGCAAGAAAATTTCTTTACCTCTCAAAAGTCCACAGAAAAAATGTTGGTTTGTTTCTAGCATTGCAACAAATAATAATTCATTTTCTCAGGGTTTATGCAAGCATCAAGTGATAGAGACTGTGTATAAAAAAAGTTCTGTCTAAAGGCACATTAAATTATTACAAAAAAGCCATGCTAAGTTCCTCTGCATTTAAAACACAGAGGATTTACTTTTTCCGTAACAAATCATTTTCTATCAAATAAAGTTGATCAGTATTTATTTTTATGCTTCTAAGCAAGCAGGACTAGAAAATTTTACAAGAAATTTCATATTACATTCCCACTTGGGAAATGAGCACATTGCACACAGCTTCTATTCACTAATTAGGCATTGCAAGGTGTGTGGGACCGCAAAGTGAAGAATAAAAATATACCTGAACTTAAAGGAACTATCTTTCTGTGGCTCAAATTGGCACAGAAATTACTTACAAAAAGCTTTGCAAATTCATAATTATCAGTCATGTCATAATATTAAGTAAAATATTAAATCCTTTCATGTAAATCACAATAACTGCAGACACTATTTCTCATAAATACAAACTAACCATCAAATGTAAAATTTATTTAACTATTCAATATATATATCAGACATAGTGATTTTTTAACAGACAAAGCCAAAAAAAATGTGTGAATGGACAACTAAATTAATTTTTAAATGAAAGGAATTATTCAAAAATGGAACTAGAAATCTTCTAAAGTGCCTGAATCTGCAATAAGTCAAACAAGTAGCCAGAAAGACCACACAATTCAATATTAAGACCCTGTAACTGCTCTGCCAGTAAAAATGTTGGACAACTGAAGCAAGTTTTTCCCAACATGAAACATGAATTTTACCAGTGATGCAACTATTTTTATACAGGGCTCAATACTGCTAAATCAAACAGTTGAAATCAAACTCAGAAGAAATTGCACTGTTGATTACAGAGAAAGAGAATCTAAGATAAAATATTTATAAAATATTTTTATAGGCCAGAAGGCAGTACGGCTCTAGAAACAGTGGTGGTATCTCAAAACTCTCAATATTAATGCTTACTTAAGTAAATTTTCATTAAAGCATTTCATTCCTGTACTATCCCAATAACATAAGACATTTTTGCACTCTTATAACCAGCAGCCTTCCTTTCACAAAAGCTTATACATCAGATAAACGCACAGCCAGAGTGGAGGTGGCAAAACAATAAAGATACATTCAGGATTAAATTTGGTCTCAACACAGAAAAATAATTGCCAGAGAGCAAAACCCTGTCCTATTCTGTGTAGGGTGGCAGCACTGAGCTACTGATATGGATGGCAGTTGTATATTTTTTTGTCTGTTTTTTTTTTGTTTGTTTGTTTTTTACCTGTTATTACTGCCCTCACAGCATTCTAAGAATGTCAGGCTTAGCTATAGGGAGCAGATTTTCAACAGATCAGCTCAGTTAGGCACAAAATCAAAATGGACAAATCTTCACTAGAGCTCAGCACAATTAGTGCTAGCCTCTTTTGAAAATCTGTCCCCAGTTATAGATGCAAAGTACTCAAAATCCTGGGTGCTTGCTTTTAAAAATCTGATGTCATACACTCAAAAACAACACTGCAGCCACTGAAGGTTTTGGGGACTTCTGGGAACACTGTTTCTACCAGGGATGGAGCAAAGCAAGAGGCAATCTTTAACAGAATAAGCCTATTTTAAATGACAAAGTTCACTACTGCTGCATTTACTGGCACTGTCCGTTGGACAGACTTGGTTTTAGACCATTTTATTTGCACGTTATTGTTTCTGAGCCAGAACTGAGCACCTTTTCTGTTTGCTAGTTCCTCACTGATGTCAGCCTAGCATGTTGCTAGACAGTGAGCTGAACAGTGAGAGAACAGTGAGCTGGCTTGAAAGAAAACGCAGCATTTCCTCACACCTTTCTCCTCTTGTAATCAAACCAGGTTGAATCAACGTAAAGGAGTTAAGTATACAAGAAAGACACTGGCAATAGGTACAACAATAGAATACTCATCCAACTGATAATTTATACAACGTCTTGCCAAAGAACACAGCCATTTGCAATTTAAGTGCACTAAGCTGGCATCACTTATCTTTAATGAACACTCCATGAGTCACTTCCTAAAATAAATTGTTATGCAAAATGAGATTGAATTGTACATGTTGAAGCTTTTACACTTTCGAAATTTCATATCAAATATGGAATACCAAGGCTCAAGTTCTGCCTTCAGCACAACTCTTGGTCCCAAAGACATCAATGAAAGTTGTTTCATTACTGGAGTTGCCTTCATTGTTACTTTGTTCCAGACGGAGGATACTTGAACGTATAGTGATGGCTTACCTTTGCGTTCAAGTGAAAAATTGAAATGACAGTTTTGTCTAACTCCTAGTGACTAAACTGGAAAGTTATATTTCCAGTAGTTCTCTGAACTACTCTACAGAAAAAGCAGAAACATCAGATGTCTTTGCATGTCATTATAAGAAGCCTACAAGCATTGGTTGAAGAAACTCTGGCCTTTAAAAGATATGTGTGAAAACCAACATACAGATGTTTGAATTTTTACTGCTACCCCTTGCCCCCCAAATTTAAACATGTTATTTTCTTAAGAAAACCTCTCTTTGCTCTGCTTAAAATATAGGCTTTTAAAGAAGAGATGTTAATTCTAGCTTATTTAAACAAAGGTGATTCTTATGAGACAACAAAAACATCAGGGACTTAATGTTAAATCTTTCTAACACCCTAGCGTATAATTAACTTATTCATTAGCAAGTAACTTCAAGTGGGTGTAATTTAACATTTCCTTCCTGCCCCTTGAGCAAACAAAACACAGAATAATTAATCAATTTGATCCCAAGCCCCTAAATTCAACTGTCTGGGCAAATCTCCAACAGAGACTCATGTGGGAGAGCTCCACCCCAGCCCTCCCTCAAGAATCAAGAGTACTTACTTGACTTACAGGTTGACCACTTACAGGGGGAGGACAGATAAGCTGTGCTTCTTTAATTTTTCAGTGAATTCTGCAGAAAGAAATCGCCCTGTAAGACTTACTCATGTTCTGTGAGATAGGCTGTTCATTCAAAAGGTGCACTGCAGGCAGGCACACCTGGCCTGCTTCTAGCCTCAGACCTCCCCTTGCAAGAATAGCAGTAACTGACCTCAGCTTTGTACAGCTGGGTGGGGAGCTGCTCGTGGATAAAAACAAAGCCTTCACATTTTACAGAACCTCTCACCTGAAACAAGACTTAGTTACTTAGTAAAGGAGCAAACATTTATATTTTTAATAATAATAATAAAGCACCTGCCACAGAAATACCTTTGCCACATACTGTCCAGCACAGTTAATTGCACAGATGACACTGGAGAAAAAGAACCAACAGAACTTTAGGAAGAGAAACCTGCCCCTCTGACAGGCAGGACACCCCATGAACCCCTGCAGCCGCAGCCCTCACCTTCCCAGCTCACCCAGCTTCTCACACCTCCCAGTCCTGTCAGCTGCCTCTCCCTCACCTGGGGCTGCTCCCACACTCGTTGAAGCTTTAGTTCTCCCTTCTTTTTTCCTCCTTCTACAAGACAAGCTTGAAAAAAGCCGGTAGAAATAAGAGAAGAAAGCTTTGGGTTGCTGCCTACGACCTCACACCTTCTGATGTGCTGACGACCACAACCCTCACACGAAGCTGTAATGGCGGCCGCCCTCCACCAGGTGAGGCGATGAGGGAGCAGTTTTCCCGCCACCCGCGCCCTGATTGGCTGCTCGGCAGCAGAGGCGCTTGCACGAGGGGAAAGCGCCCACAGCGGCGAGGGTAGCGCTGAAGGGGCTGCGAGGCTGAGGAGAGCACAAAACGGCGGTGGGGCGTCCTCTTCCTGGGAGGTAAGTGAGTTTGTGGCTGCTGGATTTCAGTTGTTATCCCCACATATTTTCTTCTCGGTAAAGTCACTTTAGTCTAGGTGGGTGTTGTAAAGTCAACCGGAGAATTGATGGGTATGTTCTGGTGGTAAAAGTGAGGTAGAGCAGGCCCTGGCCCCTTTCCTCAACAAGAAGGCACAGTTCTGGGGTTGGGGGTTAGACGAAGAGCTGTCTTGCATGTACGTTCCCACTTGTCTCACTTTAGTGAAGAGTTGTGTATCTGCTGTGCTCTCCAGATAAGGTATAAACCACATGTTGCTCTTCACTACGTTACATTTGTTTGCAGTTGTTTAATGTTAGTTTCTGAAGTAAAATATCAGTGCCCTCTGGAGGATTAGTCTTGTTTTACCTTATGTATCTCTCCAAAGTTATGTAGTGAGCCTGTTATTATCCTAGTCAGTTTTTAAATCAGGAAAAAAGCATATCAGCCTTGGTGTTTTAACTGATGATGATGATGAGTAAATCTTTCCATCTTTACTGCAGGCAAACTGCCTGACTGGCATGCTAACTGCTACCCTGCTTTTCCCATTTCTCAAAGCTGAAAGTGCCTGAGGTACAGAGTAAGAGAGTTGAGGGTAAGCCTGGCAGAACTTGATTGCATTAAGTGAGTAATCCTCTCTGGGATACAGAAGAGCTGCTCACGTTACCTGATTGAACTTCTGGCATTTTTATGTGGTGTCTCCTGGCATCTCCTTGCAACAGAGATGGTTTTCTTGCTGCTGATTCGTGTTAATGCTGCTTTCCTGCAGAAGTGGGATGCAACAAAAGTGTAGGGAAATGGAACTTAAGATGGACTGAAGAAGGGAGATTCAACAGAAGAGTGTTTTAACTTCTGATCAATCGTTAGATAGAAACTGTCTTTTTTGTTTGGATGTAGGTGTCTTTTGGGGAGGGGGTGTTGTGGTTGACCTCACTGTAGGCCTATTTCTACTCAGTGGAAGAGGCTTCCCTTGAATAGTCAAGTTCTCTATTTTTCAGAAAGAACAGTTTCATGTAAGGCTCATACTACCTGCCTCTTTAAAGATTTATGTAGTCTTACTGATGATGACTCTTGTACTGCAGTTTTTTTCTCTGAACTGTAAGCATATTAATTAGCTTTATCAGTTGCATTGACTTATTTTTGTCATTCAGATGTTGATTTTTATGCTCATAATTACATTAGTGGCTTGTTTAAATCTGTTTTATGTACCCAAAAGTCTGGGATGGGTAACTTGATAATTATGTTGGCTTTTTGCATTAACGTGTGATCTATAATGTTTTGGAGCCATCCCATACTGTTATTTAATTAGGTTGCCTGGCCTGTGTATTAAAAATCTTTCTGCATCTTGGAAAGTAATTTAATTTTCTGAATACCAGAAAGATAATCTTATTCTATAATAAATTTGACAGGATTTCTAATACTCTTTGTCCATGCCACAGCCATTCTGCAATTGTGGTTAAAATTTCAGCAAAACTTTAAGAATTTTGGAAGAGCTGTTTTTAACAGCAGACTTTCTTTAACTGTATGTCTTAAACAGTTGTAATGTTATGCAATACAAATGCATTTAATGAAAACAGCATGTACTGAAGTGTATATCTGTAGTAACACAATATGAAATTCATAAACACCTTCACGGAAATCAAAAGAAAGACACAGTTTTTCTTGTCATCAGTGATTGGCAGCTTGTAATGAGTTGGAAAAGTAATTAAAACGTAAATTGTCTAATCAGTAGAAATAATTGTTTTTATTAGATGCCCATTTGGTGTATTATTATACTTCTCCATTTTTCTCAGAACTCTCACTTCTGATTAGCAACAAGCATTCATGAAAATTGATATCAATTGATATCAATTGATATCAATTTTCATGAGATCTCAGGACACCTCCCTTTGTACTGCTAAACTGTAAAATTCTTGAGCTTCTTGTTCTTGCAACCCCCACCCCCTATACATCTTAGTTGCTCTATGGTCAAATATTCAGAAGTGTATTTTTCTGGTAATTATAAAGAAAAGAGAACTGTACTAAGTGTTTGAATGCCTGTGAGTAGCTGTGAGAAACTAAAGGTTTGTGGAAATTATTTTCTTCTTAGTAGCCAGGCTTTAAATCTGGTTTCTTCTTTCACACTTCTTAGCATCTGACATGGTTATTTCTATTGAATAATGAGCTGTCTCTTTGCAAATTAATTCTAGGTGATAGATTTATCTTTACAGTGTTTATGTTGACAGAGCATTTTCAGTACTTGCTTTTGAAATTGCTTATGCAATATGACTATTTGCAGCTGTTTTTCAAGTACTGCTTGACCTTTTAATCACTCCATTGTCTCTTTGCTTTCTGCATTGATGCTGGACTGCCCAGCTCTGGACCTTGTATGCTGCCTGCAATTCAGTGCATCGTCCACAGTTCTCCAGAACTGTTGAAATCGCATGATTCCTCTCACCTCAGTTACATGCTTGGCAGCAGTTCATTTATGGGTATAGCTGTTGTTTTTCCTCTCTACTGAATGTTCCAGCTCTTGCAATGTCAGTTCCTTCACCAGCCATCTGTCTTGCTGGCTCAGCTCCCTTTCTCAGGCTAGATTCAAGTCCTACTGAGTACAGCATCAGCTGTTAATTCTTTATTCAGAAGGTTTTAGAACTCCTGCTGCACATGCACATCCTATATTTCAATCTTCTATTTAATGTGTATCACTTACGGTTGCTTTCTTCAGCCTCCAGCCTTCATCCCGGTTCTTTTGCAACTTGCTTGTTGTCTACCGCTTCATTTATTTTCCTGAAGTTCTTATGTTAATTCTCTTCACTTTGACAGCCTAGCTTGTCTCTGAATTCAGTCTGGAAGGTGCATGTCAGAATGCAAGGACAGTCTAGTCTGCTTTGTTCATTGTTTTCCAGCAACTGCATTCTTTAAAAACCCAGAAAGAAGCATCTAAATAGTCTCAGATATTATAAAAGTCAAGTTATAGCTCCAGCAAACTTAAGATTGATGATGTCTTTATTGTCAAGAACTTAACAATTTCTCTGTAGTAGAATCTGTGTTATAGGTAGGATAGATTGTATTGTAGCTCGGGGACTGGCATATTGCTAAACAATCTAGCAGGTTTTTTATAATTTTTATTTGCTTGTAATCCAGTCAAGCCTGGATACAAAATTGCTTTATGAAACCCCAAGTGCATAGTACCCTTACTTATTATAGTAGCAGATCCTCTTTTTGTACACTACACTTGTTTCATAATCTGTCAATAGCTAAGGTTCATCTAGATGGTGTCTAGAGCATTATAAACCACTATTTGGTATCAATGCAATTTTCATAGGTAAAATGAACTGCACAGTAATTTCAATAAAGATGGAGGCTTTTCAGATTTTTAATGTATGTTGATAAGCCTTTCACAGATTCTCTGATCTTTTCCTGGACAAATTCAAATATTGTTTATTGCTAATGCCAATTAGTCAGCCAAGCATCCATAGCTGGCAGCTGTCTTCATGAAGAAGGCCCCAGAAGATTAAAACTCCTGGGATGCTGACTTGCATATTAGATGTTAGTTTGTCATCTTCTAAGGATTTTTCATACATGTTGTTTCTCTAATGGTAAGGAAAACTAAGTGTGCTTACAAGACTAATAATTAGTAAGCTTGGGTTTTATATCTCCACTGTACCTGTGATCTCCAGGATAAACTTAGGTCTGTCATGTACTACCTCTGCTGAGGGACTGGTTGTAATAAGAAGACTCGCTTCCAAACTAAACCATTGCAGCTACAACAGCTTACCTCTACCTGTATGACAACATGCAGGATATGTTTAATAGATTAGTCTTTTCTGGGCTGGGAAGTTAAAGCTGTAGCACTACATTGGTAAGGGAACTCAGTTTAATTCCGTAGGTATAGAAAAGCTCTTAGGCTATGTAAAAGATGCATAGTGTTGTATTTCTGGCACTGACCAGGTCTTTCCTGTGCAGTGTTATAGAAAGTAAAAAATAACCAAGTAAGACAGCAGCATGGCAGATAGTAAGGGTATATAATTAATTTCTTGTACGTCTTTCTCTCAGGCAATGTCCTGCCCCAGAGTCTGACTTTCAAATTGGAGGTGGCATTTGAGGCTGTAAAAGCTCTCTCCAGAACACCATTAAATAAGGTTCTCAAGACAAGCCTTATGTTTAAGTATGACCATGAGAGGCAGAGGAAAATTGAAGGTGCCCAGTGGTCTGCACCTGTGAGTTGGTAACTAATAAACTTTTCCTCTCCTTTAGTGAAGGTGCAGATATCTAATTCTAAAAAGAACAAGCAGTCAAACTAAAGAAAGCTGTAGACAGAAGCTAGTGAACTGTATTTCATCTTCCCTCCTTGTTACTGGGCAGGCTGTATTCTGTAGCCTGGGTTCAAACTGAACATAGTCTCATTGGTATTAAGAAACACTGTTAGGTAAACATCATGCCTATGTTTACTTATTGAACTGAAAATAACCAGTAAACTTGCTACAGAGAAATAAAACTGTTCAGTAGAATGTGGTTTTGAAGGGTATTTTTAGAGCAGACAAAATCCACTTACATGCTAGGCTATAAAGTGTTAGCTGTTACTTAGCACCCAATAAACTCAAAGGAATCTCCCGATACCCACTGGAAAAACAAAGTTAGACCTCAGAAGACTTACAAATTTAGGGCTTTAACCTCAGTTACCAAAGAAAATTCCTGTCAACAAACCAGTCAAAACTTGAATAATATAGTTAAAGAAATCGATAAAATGAAAGAAGTATGAACTAAACTTTTGCATTTGGTTGATAAAATCTTTCAATTGTGGAAGGTATAGAAGCTTTTGGTTCAGTTTTTAATCTAAATGTATTAGAATACAATGTTAAAAGTATCCAAATAAGTAATATTTCTATTTGCAAAAACAAAGTACTCATTTGCAACATCCTAAAGTAATAGGCTCTACGCAGTGATTTTTCTATTAATCTTTTTCACACTTACTAAAACAAGGCAGGCTGTTCTATTTACTTATAATGGGTTCAGTAAGAAGTTAGGTCAAGTAACTTTCCACATTCTGTTGAAATGAATTATATGATGGAACTTCTGTTGTGGCACAGGTGCAGAGACTGTATAGGTAAGGTCTGAATGGAGACACCTGGAGCTGGGCCCTATAGCATTGCCAGAAGTAGCTATTCAGAAGCAAATTATGGAATCTGAACTGTAATCTCTGCTTGACAGAGTTAATGTGTAGCCTTTCCAGGGATGAAGCTGTCTACTGGTTCTTCCATCTGTCAGGATTTTCTGGGCTCTGGGAAAGACGTGCATATGTTTGAAAACCTGACTGCACAGAGGAAACCTTTCTTTGTGGCTACATAATAGATCCCTTTTAGGAGTTGTAGGTACTCAGGAGCTGCTAGCAGACCACCAAATGAAGGAGTAAATGGATGTAATGGAAAGTTATTTACAGAAATTAAAAACTCCGTTTTGTTGTGATGCTTGAAACTTGCTTGTGTGAGAGAAAATAGTAGGGAAAATAACAGTGGAAAGCATTAAGACTTGAGGGAGGTGGTAGGGCTGAATGGAAGTCTAGATTTTTATTGCTGTTTTCTTTTAGGGCTGTTTTTTGCTTTTTCTTTGAGGGTGTTATTTGGTATGTAAAATCTGCATGGTCAATGTATAAACTGAACTTGAAGGACCACTGTGAAGTAATGAAATTGTGCATCATTACTGTGTGGGTGGTGACAAAAGCAAACAGGTGGTGTCTGTTGAAGTGATGGAGCACAGCTGGGAAGATTGCTTCCCAGCACTCCTCAGTGTGGGCTGGCTCTCCAGAAAGCACAGCATTTTGGGGACTTGTTGCCTTTAGCTGTTGGAGGAGGCAATAACGTGGAATGCTGACTTCAAGCTTTCATTAAGAACATAAATTCTACAGCAAGGAAGTAACAAATTAGGTGTGGGGACTGAAGCACATGAAGGGTTAATGATGGGACAAAAGCTGTGGGAAGAGTAAAGAGAAGTTATGTATGAGATAAGGAGGAGAAGGAGTAGTACTGGGAAACCTGCTGCAAGGACAAGCAGAAAATTACCGTCCTCTGTGCCTAGTGTACAGAAGAAGCATACTTGCCTAATAAACCTGGATTTTGATCCTGCACATCGGAGTCCGTGCCTCTCAATCTGCCACAAGTACAGCTGCCAGAAGAACTTTTAATAACTGTAGCACGCTACTTTTAGGAACTGTCTGGGAAAGCTAGTATGTATAAGCATAGGTTAATGTGGAGGAATACTTCATGCTGACTCAGTGATCTGGTAAGGTAGTGTCCTGTACCTATAGGACACATGAGTGCAGGAGCAAAATGCAGAGTAATGTATTAGGTGCTAGATTTGTGTGCGTTATCAGCTTGTGCGCTGTTGGAGGAACTTTCAGTAACAGTTTCAATGTACTTTTGTTCAATAAAGACTTAGCTATGCCTGTACCTTTTCACCTTATCTTGATTATGTTTCTGTTTTGTGGTGAACGGCTATAATAGGGCAGTAAAAGGCTGGAGGTTCTGAGGAGTGATGAGAAGACAGGCTTTTAAAAAAGTTCCAATTATTTCTGTTACTTGTGTTATCTGAAGATTGATAGTTTAACAAGAAGCTGAAATGACTAATTCAGTGCTCTTGTGGTGAATAAAAATCATTTCATACCTAAGATATTCCCTTCCATTTGCAGCAGTCTGGATTTGGAATTGTCTGCTGGTCTGTGGTAGCCAACTTCTCATGCTTCATTTCCATTGTACATCGTCCTTGCAAAGGAATGCTTATCATATAGCTGATACCCTGGCAGCAACTGAAGTAATCTGCATAATTGCACCTTATCAGGACAGGCCTCTTTTCAGTAATTTTTCCACCTTTGGTGCGGGCGTAAGAAAAGTTCCCCCAGATCTAGAAACAATGGAGTGCTATTTTTGGATTATATTGTCATCTTTAACTTCTGTGTTGAAAGGTTACAGGTAAAGCTCAGAGCTTTGTTTCACTACAAAAAAAGTGATGGGTGTGTGCATTCTTTGGCCAGTGAGAATGTTCATCTCCAGTGTGTATACAGCAAAACATATGTCTTTATGCTCAGGATTGAATTATGGGTGCTAATTGTCAGGGTTTCTCTCTTCTGTCTCAGGCCCTAAGGGAGGCACAGCATGACCTGTATCCTTCCTTCCTCTCACTCTCAGTGATAAGAGGGCGTAATACTCAACTATGGTGTTCCCATTAAATTTGTCTTTAACCTTAGACTAGGTTTGCTGACATATCCCAGCCCGCAGAGAAATTTTAAATGATCAAGATTCTTATCTTTCTTCACTGGTCTCTGCCAGTTCATTAACTTGGATAAGAGAATCCTACCTGTTGTTTAGAGTCTCCCTGCCTTGCCCTTCTGCTGATACAGTCATCTGTGGTAGAGTTCAGCTTTGTGTTGGATTAGACACTCCCGTAGTTGTTCAGAAGTTGTTCTGAAACTGTTCTCTCATCTGTGTGGCAAAGCAGTACAGATTTCACACAACTAACTGTGCAGAGGGGCTGGGAACTAAATTGTTTTTCTTCCAGCCTCTGAAATTTTGAAATGTTTTAGGGCACACTCATATTTTAATGTATCTTCTTTTCACTTATTTTTCATTGAGAATTTATTACCGCTTCCAATAGCAACAACAAACAGTTTTACTTAGCAATATGTGAACAGTGGAGTAGTCTGTATGGAAAACTATAACCACGCAACTGCTAGGTGCTAATTCTTTTGAACTAATAGATCTCTTCCCTGGTAGGGTTATACTGTCTCTTTTCCATCCAGAAAAGTAAAGAAAATACAAAGTTGTACTGTTTGCTGAGGAGTGGGATCAGGCATCTTTCTATTAGCTGCTTTTTGGTGACACTAAAGGATTTTATGGATTTTTTTAGCCCTCTTTCCAACACACCTTTCTGTATATTGGAATGAGTAATTGGAGTAAACTGACTGTTTTTGACAAAGATTAAAGCAAGTTACTCTGTTTAAAAGTGAATTCCTCTTACTGTACTGCAAGTGTAGTGTAGGTGGTAAAGAACAAAGTAACAGTTCTATTTCAACACAAGTTTTGGCTGTTTTACTACTTTGTTCTTTAATGAAAAGAGGAGTTGGTTTTCTAGGCAAACTCACTGAGCCGAGTTGGTTACAATGTTTGGAAGCAGACCTGTGACTGAAACTATTGCAAAGCTGTGGTCCATGTTTCCTTCAAAAGCATAAAGTAATTCAATAAAAGACTGGTTCAGATATGGAGTTCTTGAATAGTTTTAGAGCAAACAGTTTTATGTGACTTATTCTAATTCCATAGATCTGGAAAAAATGCTCTCAATCTAGGTGAACTTAATGCATGACCAAAACAAATCTTAACATCTTCGTGTATACAAGCCCTCCAAATTCAGACTTGAGCGTTTATAAACTGTGGCTTATTTTGATGTGAACCACAATTTCTTTAGTTAATAGTAATAATTAGTACATAACAACCAGAAAACTTTCATGTTGATTGGATAGTGATGATAAATGTGAACTGAATGCAGGCTTACTATCAAGCAGTTTTCTTGGAAAAGTCAAGAAAATGTTATCTGTAGAAACAATCAAAAATCTTACCCCCATAAATAATTGGAATTCTAGCCAATGTTGTGGGGAGGGAGGAAGAACCCTGTCTGCTTATCTTCAGCTTCAGTTTGCATGTAGATATGGAAAGGTACACATTAGGTTATTCAGATACACGATGTGATAGGAAGCTCTTCAAAATCTGTGATAAAGGACAACTGAGGTATGGAAGATGTGTAGATATAAACAGAGCAAGAGTGGTCTAGACACTGCAGACGTTCATGTCATCTCAAAAATTCTTTGCTATTTCATAAGGTGACTTTGTATGTGTCCAAATCTTCAGACTTTGGACATGGATGCAGTGCTCAGAGGTACATAAGACAGTGACTTGTGTAATAACCAAGTCTCCTACATTACATTACAGCATGTTATTATACTTAGGATACTTGTACTGCATAAATGTGGGAAAATGCAAATTGTAAAAGACAAGCAGTTAAAATTTGAAGGATAGCTTTTTGAGGGCAGTGTTCTCAAGTGCAAGAAACTGGAATCAGACTTCTGACTTTGGGTAGAGTACTCTACAAATACAAACGTGCAGATTCACTGTTTGCATATAGGCTGTACTAGTTAATTTAGGCACACTTGAAGCATACAGAAGTCTGTTTCATAGTGACACTGAATCTTATTCTCTGAGTAGTTGCTAAGTATTAAGCAATGAAGGTGAACAGTAGTGTCAAAAGCCATGACTCAGATATATATTGAGTCCTTGCATTTGCTCCCTTCTGCCATTGAAACTTTGTTAATTTCTAGCCAGGTGAAAGGCTGACTCTTACTAGCCTTTAGGGAAGAAAAGCAGAATAAGGGGAAGAAAATGGCTTCCTACGGTGAAACAGTATACTCCTTTCAAGAGGCATTTCAAAGAGGTAGAAGATCAGCAGGCACTAGTGATCATGCTGTTCAGACATCTTTCTGTTTTAGGAACAAGTGTTACAAGCTACCAGTACTTTTTCAGAAGGTGTATTCTAAAGATCAAATACTGAACACTCCATTAGTTTTTTTGTTTTAGTCTATAGAAATGGCTGAAGTGAGAATTTCAGACAATGAACAAAATGTAGATCCCAAACCCAGAGCAGGTGTGTCAATTAACTTAAGAACTTAGTATTCACTTGACTTCTGATGTATCGTGTCAAACATTTACCCTGCATTGGTGCAAACATGAAACTACATTGACACAACTGATGGCTAGCTGTTCTCCAGTGGTAGGCTACACTATGAATTTACTGTGACTTTAAAATGTGCACGTTGTGCTACTCTGGTAGTTGCATCTTGATAAGAAGCCTCTTCTACTGTCACCTCTGGGTTTCTGGTTCTGTGTGAAATTAGCTTCAAAGGAATAAGGAAACTTCTTTGTGAAATACAAGGTAATAGCAATAAAACTCTTAACCACTCTTGCTGGGAAGTTTCCTCAACAGATAAGTTCAATGAATCATACTTTGGCTTATTAGATAAGCTACTGAAGTCTACCCTAAAAACCTATATTTAAAAAACTTTTACATGTTGTAAAAGGTCACTTTATTAATGATCATCTGGGGTCAAAAAGTAGACAAAATATTGACCTAGTTAGAGCTGATGAAAGGAATTAATATGGTTAGTCTTGACAGTTTAATAAATAATGTACATTCCCTATAAAGGAGGTAACAGCAGGGAAGGAAATGGAGCAAGGGTCTAGCAATGCAGTGTGATTCATGACCCTCTCTCTGCCATTTCTTTATCTGAAGAGCAACATAAGGCTCTGTGGGGCTTAACTCGGCCAGCTGAGGACTTGTGCTGTTGACTGGAGTAGAATGACTTTGGCAATAGTGAGTAGTTAGAGCTTGAAGTATCTTTCCACAGGTGCATGGCAAGTTAGAAAAGGTACCTGGGCACTGAGTTGGGTGCCTGCTCGGTGAAACCACACTGTCTCTCTGGAATGATAGCATGGGCCGTTCTTATTTGTGATCAGATGGACAATTGAAGAGGTAAGGAAGGCTAGGGTAATTCATGGATTCAACTGTTATGTGAAAGTCTGATTTGAAAGGCTGAGGGTTAACTGTAATACTATTGTGATACATCTTGATTCTGGACCACGTAGGATCTTTAGTCCTTGCAAATTTAACTCCCTATTTACCCTGTGTTCTGTCTTGATTTGTCTCCTTTTGAGTCTTGCGTTCCCATTTTTCCTGTATTTTCTCCTTTATTTTGCTCTTAATTTCTAAGCTTTCCAAGTGTCATCCAGGCACCAAGCAGCTTTCCCCTTCATTCTTCTGTAGACTTCATTTGTTTTTTCTCCTCTACCACTGGATCTTACCACCTGTTCCACGATGTTTCCTTTTCTCTCAAGAAGCATTAAAGTAGGCCCTTTTCCCATTGACAGCTTAAAAACCAAAGAGACAAGTAGGACTTGGTTCTGAAACGTGAATTTTGGAAGCAAACTTCATCTTAAGGAATAGAAGAAATTGCACGTTTCTAATATTAGCAGCAAACTGTTCCTTTGTCAGCGTGTAGAAGGGGGAATCAAATGTTAACCTGTTTAGAAATAGTCAAGGGACAGATGGAATCCTGTGATGCTATCTCTTCACCCTGAGTCAGGTTTTAAATATATTAAAAGCTTGTATACTTTCAAGTGGCAGATATGGCTTGTCACTTTGGAGGTTATTTTTGCTATTGTTAATACCAAAATAGATTGTGCTTGAGTTACAGTAGTTGACAGAAGTCAAGTACCACAGAGAAAATACTTGTCTCGTACTTACTTGTCTTGCATTTATTATTTCAGATTTTCAGATTTAAGGAGCTGTGTATGTTTAAAATATGAAGTGATATAACAGTAATAGAATACTGTTCAAGCTGATGTCCTTTAGTAACAAAGGATTTGCGGAGTGGAGGGGAAGTGGTGTCACTGTATGCTAACCACCTGCTAAACCTTTTCCTAAGTGTGTTTTTCAAGACAGTGACTAGCTACCCAAAACAATGCCTAGGATGTACTCTGTGAAGCTTGTACTGAACTTGTTTGTAGTACTTCTTGTGGGTGGTATATTTCCTATGAGACAGTGGTATAAGTCTAAGCCTTGATGTTCTTCATATTTAAGTCAGAATCTCCTGGCTTATGTTGTCCAGCTATAACCTGTTCTCTGGCAATGTATCACTGGATTAAATATACTTTAAATTACTTGAAGTATATGCATTTTGGATGACCTCAAAACTGTATAGCCTTGTAAGACAAGTCTTGTTCTATGGTAGAGCTCTATCATAGGTCACATGCTAGTTTCTAAAGTGCAAGATAACATAGAAGTTGTGATGGTAGGGCACTTTTCAGTTTCCCCACGTTTTAAGAATGCCAGATAAATATTTGCCTGCTCTGTATCTGAGGTGCTGTAAATGAATGAAATGCTGTAAATAAAATGCACTTCCAAAGCAAAAATAACAAACCATGCCAACTGAGTTGCTGTCTTCCTGCAAATCTAAGTAAGAATAGTCCCTGTTTACAGGCAAAAAAATAAGCAGACAGGCTGAGGTTAAACTTCCAAGGGGTGGAAGATTCATGGATGGATCTTCTGGTTGTAATATGAGAGATCTCTTGGGTCCAAATCTGTAGAGGACTGTGTAACTATCCCAAACTGAAGCTAATGGGAACTCTGGCTGTTTCAAAAGCTTTAAAGATTTTGGTCCTGTATGTTTCATTGGGGTGCTTAAGATGGCTGTATTTGCAAACTTTGTCAAGTTGTATTGTTTAAGGAAAATTGGGGGGGGGGGAGGAAGGGGGGCAAATTTGCTTGAGGAGCAGGAGTTTAAAACAAAAATCTAACTCTTTGATATCAGTATCAGACAAGTCTCAAAGTGAAATAGCTTATTCTGTCATTCTTTGGGTTTCTATTTCATGCAGTTCTTATGAATTGACGCTCGTCCAGGCACATCTATGCTAGCTGTAGAATAGCAGGTGAGTGGAGAGCATAAACTATCAAGTGCCATTTGACCTGAAGCCCAGTAGGCCAGCAGCCAGAGGGAATAATCATACAGACAGGAGCAGCAGGCATGCTGCCCAGGCATCCATTCCCAGCGAGGAGACAGGGCTCAGTTCACACATGCGTGCTTCCTTTGAGTTCTTCAAATGTGCTACATGTCTGAGGTTTAGCAAGTATAGGAATCAAGACTGAAAAATTTCTCAGTCTCCTTCATCTTCACTGAGATTCTCTGTAATCACGAAGCTCTCTCTTCCTGCTTAAAGTGACCAGCAAACATTCTCTTATTAAGGTATGGCAGCATTCTGCCTGCTGCTGTGGTGACCATGACAGGACAGCCATCAAAGGGCAGCACTGTCATGACTAAGTCAGGAATTGCTGAAATCTGATGACTTGGATAAATACAACTGTAACATGCAGGGCTTGTCCTCTAACCCAGCTTCATTTCCTTACTCCCATCACAAGTACTAGAAAAAAAGTTCAGTAGAACTTAGTGAGTACAACATTTTCTTCTTGAATGCAATTCAGCATAGATACTTGTCCCCAGGCTAATGCTCTAACTTTTTGTCTAACTCAAAATAAAATGGAAATGAGCATTCGTGTGCAAAATCTTGCCAGCATTACGTAGTCAGCTTGGACTGTTCCTCTGCACAGTGTCACAGCTCAACTGTAGTCTGTTTTCACAGGTTTTTTACAGTGACTTTGAACTGCAGTACATAAAAGTACATGATTATAGCAGTCATGCTTGGAGAGCAGCTGTAATTTTCTTTACTGTTGAGTGTTGTGGAAAACTTACCTATGGATTCTAAATATTTGTAGTAAGTCTTCAAGTTAGGAGCTATACCTTCAAAAATTACTGAGACCATTACTTGCTATTTAAAAGGTGTAATCCCGGTGACTTGCTTAAAGCTTGCAGACCCTCTTTTAAGAGGAAGCAGTTCAGTGACTTTAATGCACTCTGTGTTTAAATAGCTTTCAAAGAGCAGAGTTGGGGGCAACATACTAACAATTTAATGTCATTCATGGGGATAAGTACTATTAGTTATAGGTAATGGCAAACATTGCTAGAATTCGAGCAGAAAACTGGCACTATATGGTACATTTTTTTTTCTTTAGGGTTCTATAAAGTACATAGACAATCTCGGCCACAATCCAGGGAACAAAACAGCATGTTAAAAGATTTTATCGTGATGCAGGGTACTTGGGCTCTCTTTCATAAAAGTATGTCTCTTTACTCCCACATATAGTTAGCAGGAAAAAATGTTACTGCTTTTCAATAACATGTTGATTTTTAACTTCAGCATTTTTATACCAATTATGCTTATAAGGATTTTGATCTTTAAAAAAGTCTAGCTTTATAGTCGGATCATAGCAGTGGCTCTCAAATACTTCCTTTTTTTTTTTTGCACAAGTCTTTCTGAAAAATAGACTTTTGCTTAAGTGTAATGGAAATATTTCCATGACTTCAGCAGTCTACTATAGAGGATAAACATTTCCATGAAGAGCTTGCAACTTGAGATTTATTGTACTGTGCTGAATGCATGATAACTGGACAGGGAAAGTTGCTGTGAATCTACATCAGAAAAATACTACTTTATTGTCCAAGCTGCCACGTAAGCAATTAAAAAATGTTCTAATTGCAATAGCCTTTAGTATAAGTAATGTTGGGGTAACAGAAGTGTCCTTTTAAAAATATCTTGAAGACTAAGATCATAAATCTTATTAAAGGCATGCTGTACAAGCTTCATCAGCACAAAAGAGCTTTGTCTTTGTCCTAACTGACCAGGTACAAATACCGATGTGGCAGCAAGCAGTCTCGGTTTATGAATTATGGCAATGTAGGGGTGTGGTCAGAGCATGCAGCTTAGCCCCTCTGAGATTTCAGTGGCTCCTCGAGGAGTATTGCAGGCAGCAACTGAAATGTCTACAGTGCCATTCTAGTATTAAGCCTCTTTCATTCCTACCCAAAAAGAGAACCTATTTTAAGGTTTGTGTCCTTTAATTTAAAAGCAAGCTGCTACAGTGAGGTGTGCAGAGTGGGTTAGGCTGTGTGCTATGGTTACCAGCACTGAACAGAGCTAGATCTGTTAACATCAAAATGGTTGACTTGTCACTCCATAGTAATCGTTCATTGTAAGAAAAAATCAATAGCATAGCTTAAGTCACATATAGCTGATCACATGCTCTGAGGCTTCTGTGGCACTGAGACTAAAAGCCAGAAGTAGGGAGGAGGCATGTCAGGAAACATTTTATTTCTGCTGGGGGGAAGCCTGCCTTGTATACAGTCATAAGCACAAATTGATTTTTAATTTTACAGTAATGTGCTGTTGTAATTGTTAACTTGAAAGGCTACCTTTAAGGGCCTGATGTTCTGCCCTGTGTATCCAGGGTTCTTACTGGGAGGAAAATTTTTCTGAATATGTGAGGACCGAGAGATAGTACCCACTCTGTTCAAATCTTCTTAGTAAGATAAAGCACAAAAATTGAAACTACAGCCTAGATAAGATGAATCAAATGCATTATCTCCTGAAAATTAATTGCACACCTGGACTTATTAAAATCATTAATTCAGGGAAAAGTAATGAAAAATGAGAAGTGTTAAGTTTCAATCCAGACTGAGAAAATATTTGATAACATGGGAATTGATGTCTCATCAACTTGCTTTTAAATGCCTGCCTTACTAAACCCAGCAATTCTTTTCTGGTTTAATACCTGATATGGTAACGTGGGGAGCGGGGGTTACCTTAAAGAAATTCTTGATACAGGACATAAGTAAAATGTGAAGAATATGCCAATTAGATTGCATTTGGTTCTCTAAAGGAAGTAGTTTTTTTTACCTTAGTTCGATTCCCTGGTTTCTTGCTGAAATCAGCACAACCTATGCAGGTTCCTGGTCTGGCTGCATGCGATCTCCTAGGTTAAACTTCTTTCTTACTATCTACACGCGAGAAGAGTGCCGAGTGTTCTTTTGCCAGCCTCTCCTTTCCCATGCCACTTAAAAATTTGAAGTTGGTCAGTTACCAGCACAAAAAATACAACAACAAATACAACTACAGCCTATTCTAGAGTAAAACACGCAGTCCTTGGGTAGTTAAGGAATACTCACCACTCCACTGACAAGGGAAGCTACTCCACATAGGCACAGCTGAGAACACTTGCTGCTTGATTGTGCATGTTTAATCTGCTTGCTCCAGTCCTTACTCATCACCCAGCACTAAGAGGAAGCCTGGAGCATCAGGCATAGTAGCACCATGCTTGGCTGTAACTGACTTCATTTAGGATGTAACTTGTCATTTGGCCTTAAATATAGAGGCATTTTTTCCTCCCACTTCTGCCACAGGACCCCTCTCCACGCTGCTCCGTCTCTAACCTTCAGCTGTGCGCCCCGGCTCTGCTGGGGCAGTAGTAATCCATACAGAAATGAGCAAGAAATTACTGCTGTGCAAAATCCATCTGAGCACCACAGCTAAGGAGGGTATTCAAGGAAACCATTTTGCAGTCTTGCCTATAGCACTACCTGTATGACAAACCCTGCACGTATTTCCCCACTGCTAAACCACGAGACCACGATTCCAGGGGCAGCATCACGCCACCCTTTTCTCCCCGAACAACGAGGCAGAGCTCTCTGCGATCAAACAGCCCTTTCCCTTCCCCACCTCCCGGCAATTAAAAACCCGAAACTCCTTCAGCAGCAGGCGCTCTGCCCCGCTTTGTTCCTCGTGCTTCCCCAGCTGGGGCTGGGCGGGGTGGAGGAGGACGGGAGCTTTACCTGCCGCGGAGCCGGGGCCGCCTGCAGCTGCAGCATCCACGGCGGGCGGGCGGGGAGCTCAAAGCCCCGGAGCCATGCGAGCGGCGGGCAGGGAGCGGCGCCGGAGGCTCCGGGAGCCGGCTCAGCACCGGGCGCTGAACAGCTCCGTCGGGCGCCGCGGGCGGGGCCGAGCCGCGCTCCCCGCCCCTGGGCGCGGGAGGGCCCCGCCGCCGCGCCCCGCCCCGCGGGGGACCGAGCGCCCTTCCCAGTCCTCCCCGCGGCAGGGGGAGGCGTGGCTCTGCTCCCGCTGCATGCCGGGAGTTGTAGGCGCGGGGTGCGGAGGGAGGCGGCTTGGCTGGGTGGTGCTGCCCCCTGGGGACCCGGCCCCGTTGTGGGGAGAGGCGCTGGCGGTCGCTGCCTCCTCCCGCCCCGCTGGGCGCCGTGCGCGGGTGACCCCCTCGCTGGGATGTTGTCAGGGGTTGGCTTGCGCCTTTTGCTTGGGATGGAGGGTTCAAAATTTTTTTTTTATTTTTTTTAACAAAAGACTAAGATCCTGCAGTTCTTCTGTAATTTTGCTGGCATAATTAGGGACAAAGAAGTGATATAGTTGTTAAAGTCTTGGAGAATGTCCTGAAAGATGTGTCCTGTCCCCATGCACCCTTCCTCCCTGTCACCGACATTTAGAAGCTAAAATATACATAAAAGCAACCAAATGAAGTCAGGATGCCACCTTCCTAATGAAAAGCAAAGCACTGCAAAAAAATGCTGTAGCCCGATTGCAGCTGCCTTTCAAAAAGGCATCGGACATAAATCAAAGACATACCAATGTCTCTGCGCTCTGCAGTGCTCTTCAGATAATTATGAAGCAGTGTCATTATTTACCTTACAAATGAACTGACACAGTATTTCCAAACGATTTCTATGTAGCTCCTTGTCAAAAGAAGTGATTTTTTTCAGTGTATAAGTAAACTTGGGTTTCTGGTAATGACCATTATAGGAAAGTTTCTCAAGAGTTGTTTAATACAAGGAGCTAAAGGCTTGCAACTTAATTCAGAAGTTTGAGCACTATGCCATCTCTCGCTGTGAGATATGTGGTATTCAGGATATTGAAAAGCTGTGTGTTTCAGCTCTCCAAGCTTTTTATTTTTCTTCTGGAATTTCGTATCGCTAGATGGTGAGCATTAAATGGTGTTTTAGCTTTCTCTTTGTAGAGAGGAACTTAGATTCTATGCTAGGATCCTATGCATGGCCCTGGTGTTGCTGCTTTTGAACCCCAATGCCCAGGAGATGTTTTCTAGCAATTGTACTGCAAGCTAGCAAGTAATATTACAGGGAAACTTGGACAACCAAATTAAACTAAGCAGAATATCTTATTTACACGAAGTTAGCAAATCTTTCATTTGGATTATCCTCATCCCTGCATGGCTTGTTCTATACTAACGATGCAGAAGAAATCAGGCTTACTGTTAGTTTTTCAACACGTTGATATTGCAATGGTTTCTCTTCCTCTTTCAGATGTTTTTTGGATAGTTCTTAAATGTCAGTGTAATAGGCTTCCTTGATAGCAGCTGGATCATGCAGCCACTCTCTACTGAGCAAGCTCACTTCTGCAGCTCTCCTGAAAAGGTGAGAAATTGACACAGATTCTGATATTACATGCTGCGTAGTGATTTTTGGATTTATCCACTATTGGATTTGTGTTGTTTCAATAGGTTCCTACTCTGATTCTTCATTATATGCCACCAGCACACTAACTTGATCACAGTGTAAGTGAAGTCTGTGGAATACATATAGCTGTCTTATCGTTATTCTAATCCTGGCTACATGACAACCATCAAATCACTTCCTAAAGTACCTTCCCCAGAGTATTTCACAGCTTACTTAAATCAGAATTCTGTATTCTTAGTGCCATACCTGAACTTTTCATCATTATACAGTTTGAGCAAAGTACAGTAGAGAAGCTTACAATAGTATTTACTACATTAGAATTTTTATTTGACAAATTGTAAGTGTAGGAAGTATTTGTGAGACTACAAGGCAAATGCTTTACTCTGAATAATGACTCAGAATTATTAAAAATGAGTTCTGGGTATAGTCAAAAACAAATCATGAAAAACAGAATTTCTTCCTTTTGTCATTTCCTACACATTCAAGTAACAATAGAATGTACGTCCTCAAAATTGGAGCTTTGGTGTGGTAGTTCGGGGCAGAGGGATGCTACATCTGAAATAGCAGGGAACTTGAAACGATAGAGAGACTAGCTGAGGTAAACGGTGTAGCTGAGGAAAACTTTCAGGATTATATATAGCTGTGGGGTATCCCAAATTACAAAACCAGAAATTAGCACAGGGTTTGCTTGTGTGGAAGAGAGTCACAACTCCCTTCTCTTTGCATTTTGTTTCCTCACCCCATAATCACGATGAGGCCAAGTTCTTTTTTTAGCTGAAAGCACACCAGTAGCTATTTTCTGCTTTGGAAAAAAAAAAAGATTGAGACACAACCAAAAGATAGTCAAAATACTTGTGAATAATCTAAATATGTTAATTCAAACACACAGGTTATTATTAACACACATTATCATTCAATTAAAGGACTTAGTGAGAACAACAATCCTTTATAAAATGCAGGTAACAATAATTCATGTCCCAAATCTCACATGTTTCTTACTCTCATTTTTTATTTCCTACACCTAGTCCTTATTCTAACTTTTTGGGCACTGAAATGGAAGAAGAATAAGCATCACTTTTCTCCCAAATTCACATAAAAATTCTTGAGCACTATTTTTGAAGCTGGAATTGGCTCTGCCTATATTAAGTAAGTTTATTAGATTTCCAAATAGTTTTGGACAGAAGTAAAAGTAGAATGACTTTATCAAATCAAGTATGAAAAGTTCTTTAAGGTCCTGCATAGGCAATCATCAGCCATTTGAGTACAGCTGAATAACTGGATTCATGGATCCTGCTTTCTGCTAACAGCAGCTGTAGTGTGCTGTTGTCAGCAGCAACCAGCCTGCTTACCCTGCAGACAGAGACTCCCATTTTCCTGCACAAGTAAAATGAATTCAGGGAAAGCCAGATAGGAGAACAAATTTCTTCCCAATTTCAGTGGCATCCCTGCATTTATTTCAGCAGAAGGAATACAAGAAGAAATCTTAGGAAAGAAAGGAAGAAAAAGATTACTAATTTTATTTTCTAAGGATACCTCAATGTGTTACTTGTTTTCAGTTTGTTGTACATCCAAATTCTTATTGATGGGCTTAGTAAACATTTAATCAGACATTACTGAAGGATCACTGATTGTTCTGTCTAAGGGTTTACCTAGCTATGCTTCCAAAGGTTTTCTCTTACTATGTTAAAGAACAGCAGATGTCATGATTCCTCCTCACTACCTCCATTTTCTCATCCTCATTAAATTAGAGCCATGTAGCATCAATGCTTCCTTTGCCTTGCAAAGAAATAGACTAAAAATTAAAATAGAGGAAGAAGTTCTGTTTCATTGATATTGGAATAGAAAAGCAGAGATTGTGCCAAATGGTGTAGCTAAAATACATGACACAGCCAGGTACAGTAAGTCTTGTATAATTGAAAGGATATATGAAATAAATATAAAGCATTTAAGTATTCGAAAATAAGTGCTTCTTAGAGACTGCCTTGATCTGCCCTTAAATAGTCACTATCTAAATACATTTTTGAAACTATTTTTAGACCTTCTAGTTCACATAGAGTACTGAAAATTGCTTTGAGGTGTCATGCATAACTTTTTCATGATTCTTCATTTGAAGGTAAATGATTTATCACTGAGCGATTCCATGGCATGGTACTCTGTATGTCATTGTAACGGTCTGTTTATCACTGTTCAAGGATAGATATTAAATGCACAGAAAAAGTAGGCTGAACTGAGAAAGCAGGTCATTTTAGAATATCTAGAGATGTTTTTTTATGAGAGACTGTTAACAAGTGAGCAAAAAAAAAAGTGCAAAATAGTTGTAGATGTGGGAGATTTCACAACTATAAAAGGGGTTATGTTAGACAATGCTTAGAGGTGTTAATTAGTTGGTCCACCCTTTTCTGGTAATCCTCAAAGCTGCAGGGAATCCAGGAAGATGATCGGGTTGGCGCTTCACAGAAAGGGACTTCAGCTGTTGTGTTACCAGAAATAAAATGGAGCGCAATGTGTTACCTCTAATTGTGCCATATTGTTGGAAAGCAGGCAGGTAAGGGAATTCAAGAAAACAGAAAATGAAAGAAGCGGGTAAAGCAGTGTATACTGAAGACTAAGGCCCTGGGGTAGGTATTGGAATTACTGCCTGCAGGTTCTGTCATCACTATAGAAATTTTTTTAGTAATAGTATGATTTAAATGTATCCTTTCATATATTAGTAACTAGTACCCACAGTGGGAAGCTAACATCCCTATTTAACTTTATGCCATGGCTTCTGACACCCTCATTGTGGAGCCTTGCATGAAGAATGCAAAACTCAAGTCAGAAATATTTTTGATAGTCAAGAAAAGCCTGTGCCTCGTTCATGATACAGGAGCTGTCCTGTGTGTAAAGAAAAGATAACTGATTACGCTAACTGTCCTGCTGGTAGTAAGGAAGGATAGGATGACTCATAATGACTAAACTATATTTGCAATTATTAGGAGGTAAAAGTTGATCAGGTGAATAAAGTTGTGTTACTTTTTCTATGCATAGTATTGCACTGATAAACGAATATTTTACTGTCAAGGTCCAAAAAAGTAAATTTACGTAGTCTTCTGTTTCATGTTTAGTTTAACTGTAGTGGAGCATCTCAGTCTGAAAGGCAAGCAAACATGGCCCTATAATTAAGTTTAGTAAAAAAAAAAAAAAAAAGTGCCAATTAAATGCCAAACTATTAAAAATAAAAATTTGATTTTAATATAGTTTAAGTATGCAGTCAAAATAATGCTAATAAACCTTGATTTTTCAATATAACTTAAATTTGAATGGCAACAGAATAGCAGTTGTCATCAAGAACTGAAGGCTTATAGTTTACGAAGGCACTATTGTAGCCTTATTACACTGATTCCAAATCACTTACTGGATCGTACAACCTGAAGGCAAATAACTGTAGATTAAGACATGAAGACTTGTAGAACTTAACAGTTAGTATTCTTATTTGGTGTTCCTTTTACATGAAGTTAGCTTGAGGCTACCTGTAATTTATGGGGAGATTTTTTTTTCTGTCTATGGATGAGTATTATTTTTCTTCGGCAGGAAAGAAAAAAGAAATAGTTATCTGAGATCGTTTTTGACATCCTGCTGCTCAGCAAACTGTCCGATGAACAGTTATGGTTGAATCTGTCTACAGTGTTTTTAAGCAGTGTAGTTATCCAGACTAGTAGATTATGCTTCAGATTTCTGAAAGAATGGATGTTCTTTTTCATGTCCAATTGGCCAGGATAATTGTAGCATCCAAGGGAGCAACAGAAGAGGTAGATAGCTTTTAGCTCTGTTCTGATAATCAGAAACAGCAGGCATCTCATGGCCTTTTCCCGTGAACAGTTTTAATGAATTGTAATAGGTACTACAAACCTGGTTTCACTGGCTAAATAAAAACGGCTTAAGTCAAAACCTTTTTACATACAAATTGTTTGACTAAATTCTATGCATAAGTGAATATTTCTTCTATGAATATTTTTTTAGGATGAGATGAATTAAGTTATTTGCATAAAGGTGGCAAGAATATTTCTTGGGGACAGCTAGAGAACAACTATAAGAATAAATGCTACCATGACCTTTTTATCATTTTCAGGTTTTTTGCCCTCCTATTCTGAACTGGATACACTCATCTGTATTCCTTCTTGTTCACTGTCCATTTTTGGGATACAGACAGGTTCTTCATTTTTGGATTTAAATAACAGTTCAGGCCTTCCTCTTTATTAAACAAATAAAAAGCAGAATCAGCACATGCCTGGTACCAGAAAGAGTTGCTTACAGCTCAGTTACAAAACCTAGGGATTTTTCTACTTCTAAATATTTATTAGTTTATGAAGATTCTTTTAAATTGCCTACCTGTTCTTGCATTTTGGGCTCAACATTTAATCAGGCTAATATTGGCCGGCTCCCTCAGCACCCGTGGGTGCATTCTTATCGGGGCCTGTGCATTTGTGGATGTCAAGTTTGCTTAGCTGATCTTTGACCCGATCTTCTTTGACCAAGGGAAAGCCGTCCTTTATCTGGACTTTCTCTCTTGTCTTCAGCATCCGAGATTCCCGAGGGCTGATCTTAGCAGTAAATACAGAAGCAAAAAAGGCATTCAGTAACTCTGCCTTCTCTATATCCTTTGCCACCAGGACAACCGCCCCATTCAGCAGTGGGTCAACATTTTCCCCAGTCTTCCTTTTTCTACTGATGTATTTGAAGAAACCCTTCTTGTTGTTCTTGGCATTCCTTCCCAGATCTAATTCCAGTTGGGCCTTGGCCTTCCTTGTTGCATCCCTGCATACTCTGTCAGTGTCTCTATATTTCTTCCACGTGGCCTGTCCCTTTTTCCACATGCTGTAAACTTCCTTCTTCTGTCTGAGCTTCTGCAGGAGCTCCCTGCTCATCCGTGCAGGTCTCCTGCCCACTTTGCTTGTGTTCTTGCTCCCAGGGATATGCTGATCTTGAGCTTGGAGGAAGTGATACTTGAATACTGACCAGCTGTCTTAGACCCCTCTTCCTTCTAGGGCCCTAACTCAGGGAATTCTTCTAAGTAAATTCCTGAAGAAGGCAAAGTCTGCTCTCCTGAAGTCCAGGGTTGCAATCCTACTTTCTGCCCTGCTTTCTCCTTGCAAGATCCTCCCCTCCACCATATCATGGTCACTGCAGCCCAGGCTGCCCCCTTCTCTCACATCTCCAACTAGTCCTCCCTCATTCATTGATACGAAGTCCAGTTAAGATATGTCAGTACTTGGTCCAGTTTAAAATACTTCTCTGGGTAGTCATGTAAATGATGGGTGTTCATTTTGAGATGATTTTTCTCAGGTGGTTCAGCCAAATCTCCATTAAAAACCTTCATGAAAGTTACTCACTTCCAAGAAGTTAGTGAGAAAGCATGATTGAATTAAAAATTTCCTTTTTTATTCAAGTCTGCCCAGATCTTTTATTTAAGATGACATCATAGAGAGGAAATATTTAAATTGTATCATAGTTCGATACAATTAATGTGCTGTAACATGAGTAACCGGATGGGAAGCTTTTCAAAGTTATACTGGGTGAATGACCAATTTCAGAAAGGTTTTTCCATGGTGTGGGTATCTGAACAGTATGAAAAACATGACCTCTAAAAGACTTCTGCTCAGAGAACTGAAAACTACAAAGATATAGTTTGTGACTTGTCATCAAAACCATATGAAAGAAGCGTCTCTTCCCTGTCATCTGATTGTGAAATAACTTTTACCTCCCTTCACATCTACCCAAAATTTCTATGGTGGTTTACCTTTTTCTTTGTGTTTGGAACTGTGTAGCAGATAGTGTTGAGCAGCAGGGCTGTTTCTGAGAGAAAGAGAAAAGGAGAGCAGACAGGCAGGCGGAGCACAGAAACGGTCCTACGTTTGTTGCACAGTGCTGTCCATGCTGGATAGACATAAGTTATGTTATGGAACACAGGAGGGAAAACCATTATTTAAACAGGTAAGAATAAATCGGGCAAAATGCCTGGAATGCAAAAACACTTTGAGAGGCAGAATAAAATCTAGGCAATGACTGTGTCCCAAGAGACTTGACGGTCAGAGAACAGAATGGGAGCATAGTAGGGAAATACTGTGTAAAAAAGAGATTCAAAGAGAATATCCGAAGATTTTCAGGCAACTTGTAAATGTACCAAGGAGATTTTTTAATCTGTTAGTAGCCTTAAGGGGGGCAAATATCTAATATGGACGAACTGAACTAATCCATAGAATAACAGGAAAATAATTATCACTAAAATGTAATTTATCCATCAGATACCAACGATGCTCTAACTGCATATGAAGGCCAAAATCATAGAATCACTTAAGTTGGAAAATGCCTCTGAGATCATCTAGTCCAAACTTTTTACCTCTGAAAACTGCTTTTATTTGGATGCCTAAACCAGTTGTGTTTGTGTACCTAAAATGGACTTAGAGCTAAACTTCCAGTTGTAATTTCAGGATTTTGGATGCTTTAATTGTTGGGGGTGCCTCATGTCTTAGAGCAAATTTTTTGGGGGGTAGGGCTGATTTTTTGCTAAAAGATCAGCCTTTTTTAAGGCTGGATCACTTCCAGAATAACTCTCTAAACTTGACTTGAACACAAACTGGAAAATACGGGCTGGACTCCGTAGTTAATATTTCACAGAGGTTAAGTTAAATTGATTGATTCATTGATGCTTGTCATGTCATCAAAGAACAGCACTAGTTAAAATGCGCAACATCTTGTATATATGAATCTTCATTTTTCAGGTTCTTGTTGTTCCTAGGAAGAATGTGTGTTCCTCCTATCAAGTGCCATCTTTTATTGGAATTCCACTTGCTAAAGCAACTAGATAATTTTTTTTACCACTTGGACAAAATGACTCATCCTTCTTTTGGGAGCAAAACATATTTAATAGTAATAAGAACTGATTATCCAAACTTGCCCTCTCTGTTGTGACAAGCACTTCATAAAACTTCATAAAAATAGTAAATTTTGTTGCTTCTTTTCCAAGTTGAAGTACTGCTAATAAGTTTCAGCCAGTCAAACTTGTCCGGTCAGACAAAGCTTCTGAAGATTAGAACATCATCCTTCAGCAGGAAGTCAGTAAGCTAAATAAGGGTTGCTGGGAATGTTTGTATTGCTTTCTCCATACCACCACCACCAAAAAAAAATGTATTTAATTTCTGGCTGACTACTTTTGCCAATGTCTGAGTCTTGAACTGAACTTCTAGGAAGATTATTGATTGTGTATGGTAGTAGCTTCCACATTAGCTCTAGGAGGAAATTAAATGACCAGTAAGTAAATATTGAAAGCATAAAAACTGTAGTCTTCCATTATTCATTTGAATTAGATATTTTGTTTTTTAGGAGAAAACTTCATTGTTATGGGTAGAGCAAAAGAGCTTCTGGTTTTTTTAATGTTTGTTTATTTTGGAGTACAAGGCCACTTACTGTATTACTACTTAACAGAAGAATATTAAAATACCGTTCTTCTTTTTGTGAACTGTTTGGGAAATGAAAACCTAGTATTTGCCACTCTTATAGCCTTCAAAAGTACTAAATATGTGCAGGCTGTAGTTAGTTAAGTCTTAGTAGGGAATAAAATAATTTTACTTAGCATATTTGAAAAACCAGACCATTAATTTAGGTACCCAAGTATAGATCACTCTGCCTACTTCTGGAAATCCAGGTTGGGAGGTTTCAGAATGCTTTGTAAGTCAAGCTGGTTTAAGACTGAATTATTGCCATAAACATTTTTCATACAAGTTCCTAGCCAAAATTTAACTTTAAAAATTTAACTTTAGATTCTGAAATTAATTTTGAATACTGGATTATTTCAAGAAAAAATGATGTGATCATAGATTAGTACAGAGTAGGAAAATGATCAAATTAATTTAAAAAGGATTCATTAAATATCACTCCATATTGAAGCCGTATGCTGCCTATGTGGTAAAAATAAATAAATATATTGCTGTAATAAAAAAAGTTAGGGAAAACTTTAAAAAGATTTGTGAAACGGACTTAATTATCTGCTCAAACATAAACCTTTAAAGTAGTACTAGAGACGTGAGATGTAACTAAAACTGTAATTAAGTGATAAAGACTAGACCAAAGTCTGTCATGTATAGTAAATAAGTAAAGGGGGGAGGAAGTAAAAAACAAAAAATGTCGGAGTGTGTTTACAGGCCGAGTGTCTCTGTAAGCATTCCAGTGTTACTGATTACTAGTATGTGGAAGATTGAGAGCATAAGGTTAATGAAAGACCCTTTGTCAGTAACTGTGACTTGTATTTTACAAGTAATGGATCTGCTATGTAGGGGGAAAAATATTTAGTGCCTAAAAAAAATGATCTCACCGTACCCTCCCCTAAAGAGTATGGCATGAAAAGCCGTGAATTTAGCTTCAGTACTTGATTGATTCATTCTAGCAGAAAACAAAGCAGGATGCTCAGAGTTAATTTATGCTGAAATCTGACTGCTTCCCAAGTAAAATTACTCAGAAGTGGAGATTTCAGTACTTTGCTGTTTTCTCCACAGACTGCTGCTGATTAACCACAGCTTTAAAATTTTCCTTCTGTGTCTGATGAAGCTATTTTTGCTTCTTCAAAGTAAAACCTGCTGTGATGGAGTGGCAAAGTCACTGATGATATAAATGGCACACTGGTCAGCTCTTACCTTGATCAGCTTTAAATAAACATTTGTTTCAAATGGTGAAACAATTAATGTAAACACAACAAATTCGGTTCTGGAAGGAGTCAGTGCCTATCTACTGACTCCAGGTGGTTTATATCAGCGTTGAAGATGAACAGGATTGTCTCCTGTAATCAGCAAGGTTTTCAAATGAACCTTCCTTCCACCAGACATTGATGGAAGATCCTCTAACAGTAAGAGAAGGGACAACATATCAGCCAGGGGAGCAAAACAAAAACCAAGAGCTCAGAGTTGGGCAGGAACCACTGCAAACAGGATTTTACTATGCTGTTTCTTAGGAAAAGTGATAAAGCTGGGGGAATGCTTCCGACATGCTGTTTTAGCCAATGTGCAGTCTTAAGACATTTTGAGTGAGGAATACTGCAAAGGCAGCTTAATATAAGAACTGGAGAATTATGCTCTGTGCTATATACTATAAAGCTATAAAGCACTGAAAGTTTCCATAAGTTTGAGAGTTAGTTTTTGTTTTGTTTTGTGTTGTTTGTTTGTTTGTTTGTTAGAAAAAGTATAACACATGATAATCACAGGCAGTTCGGGCCCTCTGTAATCAAATGGGCTTTGTATGCTTACTGTGCTCTTAACTCCTTAGATCCTCAGAAGTTACCCATCTCTCTTCTAAGCAGATCATTTAAAAGCTTACTTCAGTTCCTCTTTTGGTTGTGAACAGTTTCAAATTTTCAAGCAAGGGGAAAGAAAAAAAAGCAGTAGCCAGAATTAGAACCATGAGTTAAAAGTACTTTAAACACTGTGGTGCTAGTGACTTCAGCAGTAGATGTTAGTACTATTTAATGACTCTTACTTTACAATAATGAACATTGCACTTTAATAAGGAGTTTCAACCCGAACAGCCCTTTTTCATCAGCAAAAGGATGTTGAACTTGAATGGTTTTTTTTGCTTCTATGTAATATATAAACTGCATTATTTTTGGAGCAGAGCCCTTAAATTCTTTCAATTACCGCTAAATGGTGGCGTTGATTCTGTAGAAAATTCTAGCTAGAGCTTTGTCTGCTGGGAACTTTTCCAGTTTCCCAGTTGATCTGTGTTTCAGATGGCCATGCCATCTGAATAGCCATGCCATTTTGGGAAAAGAGCTATTTGTGTTTGTTTGTTTTTAAATCTCTTAAAAAAAAAAAAGTAGTTTTTTTATATATATATATATTTTTTTCCATATACAATACTTTTGTCATCCTTTTAGCTGTCTAGTTAGCACCTTGTCATTACTGATGTGTTGGATGTAAAAGCCATCGTTCTTTTTCTTTCTATAAGGGATGATTGATGTCTGTATTGCAGATGAATATGTGTAAAGGGTGCGGAGTCTCTATTTTCTTTTTTCTCTGCCCTTTGGTTTGAATTTGTGTCATTAATATATTCCAAAAAGTGATTTGGATTTATAAATGAAAGGAAGGTTCCAGATTAGCTCAGTAAATTTGGATTCTGGACTAATCAAACAAGCATTTTCACAGGGAAGGCTTGCTACTTCTATTGAGAGTGACATGAATGTTGTGACCCATTGCTTGGCAAAGCTTCATTTTCTTCGTTCCATCCTACATGCATTCTGCTCTGGACAGAAATGTTTGGCTGTATGAACCTTGATTTAAGTGGGAAAAGTTGAAGGTAGTCTTTTAAAACATAGGATTTTGTTTTTTTTTTTTCCTGCCTCCTGCTGAACTGTTCAGTGTGTAGTCTAACAAATTGCACTCTAGTCCTTCCTAGCAATCACTTATTCACTAAAGCAGAACAGTTTCATCTCACTTATTTCATGGCATATGACTACTTCCCAATGAAAGTTGCATTGTTAGCTTGATATGTAGTTCCATACTAAAGCCAAATGCACTGCTAAAAATACAAATCTTATCCGTAGCAAAGGAAGGCGTCATGAGGCCTCCATGAAAAGTCAAATAAACATATGTAAAATCGTAACAGGGAGACTCTTAATTTATTGATCATACCAATGCAGTGAAAACTGAAGTGAAACGTCAGCTTGTCATACTGCTTAGAATAATAACCTGTATTCAGAATCCTCTATCAAAATAGTATGATTTCATTTTGCAAGGCGACCAAAGGGAACCAAAGCTTTGCATATTTAGTGAAAATAACATTGAGTTCTCAAAATTAGGAGTATAAAAACTTCTAACTGAAAAATGTGTTAGGTATTCTCTATATCCCAAGACATGGCTATATAAATTTAAGTTGCTGGGCTTGAATCTCATTGTTTATAGAGGACTTTTACAAACAAGTCCTTGTAAAGTCAAGGATGGTTCATTAATGTAATTAGTATTATTCATTTATAAATGTATTCTTGTACTGAATTATCTATGCCAGAAATAGAGCCTTCATTTTTCTGCTTCATATGGTGAACATATACCTTAGCTTTCTCTGTACTGTATTATTTATAGCGCGTCATATACCTACATTGCTATACTTTTCTCTTACTCAGTGACTTTTTCCCTTCTTTCATTCAGTTTTATCTGTAGTCATAAAAGGTAATCTATATTTAATATGGCTGTATCCAGCCAGGGGATTAAAAATCTAAAAATATTTTTACTCCAGCACGTGCCTGGAGGCTTGTATTTCACTGCATTCTCTGTCAGAGCAGAGAAGGATGTGGTCAGGAGGAAATTGGCTAGTCTTTTGATCAGACAGAATATTACCTGAATCATTTTAAGAGCTGATGGGAGAGATTTTCTATTCCTCACACCAAATTTGCTTTGCTGAATGAGGCAGCCTACATTAAAATGTTGTTAATAAATAATACCCTGTCTCTCCAAACCATCTTTAATAGCAGCACATAAGTCCTAAGGGAGAGTGGCTTGGAAGTATTCCATATTAGTGTCTAAAATTTTCTATTAAATGTACTGTGAGCCCTAGAGGTTTACTTATAGAATGGAAAAGAGGAGTATATAGATTATTTTATCCCACATTGAACTGTATGTTGGGAATTTAATAATGATTACTGAGTGCCTGTACTCAGGGCTGGTGAGGCCCCACCTGGAGTACTATGTGCTGTTCAGGGCTGCCCAGTTGTCGGGGGCATTGGGGCTTGGGGGGTTCTCATCAGTTGGTGTAAATACATGTAGGGAAGGTGTAAAGAAGATGGAGCCAGGCTCCCTTCACTGGTGTCAAGTGACAGGAGGCAGAGGGCACAGACTGAAGCATGGGAGGCTTCCTCTGAAAATTAGGAAACAGTATTTTGTTTGGTTGTTTTTTACTGTGATGGTGACTGAGCACTGGCACAGGTTGGCCAGGGAGGCTGTGGAATCTTCATGCATGAAGAGACTCAAATCTTGTCTGGACGTGGTTCTGGGCAGCCTGCTCTAGGTCACCATGCTTGAGCAGGGGGTTGGACCAGGTGCCTCCAGAAGCCCTTTCCAACCTCAAACGTTCTGTGATTCTGTAAGAGAAAGGTTTCTCTCTGCACTCTGTTAGGATCGTTGCAGGTAATGGTGCATGCTCTGTTAAGCTGACAGCCTGTCAGCCTCAGTACATCAGGTATCCTTATTTCACTATCTGGTAAGACTTCTTTACATTGTCTGTGCTGCACCATGTCTCACTGAGCTTTATGATGCACGGAGAACAGAAATTTGGCATAGGAACTGTACAAAAGTACCTGATGCAGCAACACAGTAATCCTGATCAGTTCTTGTGTACAATTATATGAAAACTTTTATTGTAAAAAAAAAAAAAAAATTACTCGGGACTAAAATTCTGATTATCTATGTCTCCTACAACAAATGCGTGCTCAGTGTTCATCAGATTCTGCCTTTAGTGATTCCCAAATTTTATTTTTAATACCACATAGAGTATTTGTTAGTAGAACTATGAAAATATTGGCCATAATTTTGGTGTAGCCGTGGACAAATACAAAATTGTTTGACCTTGTTTAGAGATGTAAAATATCTTTGTGCAGTTACATTTGTGGTGTGGAAAGATGTACATTTGCATGTTGAAGAGCAGGCTGATCATATAAACAGGTGTACTTGTGGTCTTAATCTGTTTGTGCCAACTTAATGGAAAAAGATCTTATCCTAACGCTCTGCTTTTAGCTTTCCATTAGAAGCTCTATAACATTCCTGGTTCTGTTTTACTTATGTACAATAGTTTTTAATGTTTATTCACTAAAGTATTGATGACTAAAAATGTAGCAGAAAAGCTTGAAATAAATAATAATTATTTTTGATGGATCTTATTTAAATCTGTACCTTTATAGATTACTGTTCTCTCTCTCTTTTTTTTTTTTTTTTTTTTTTTTTTTAGAAATTTGTTGCATATAAAATACAGAGGAACTGCTCAGAAGAACCAGGTTGATTTAAACAATGAAACTTGAAACAGCCTGGCTGTTCTGTATTTTATCTTGCTGAGTGAAATATATGGTTATCTCCCTATCCTTCATACTCCCCCCTGCAACCCCCCAAATCCTTGGATATGCAGATGTTGCATTCTTATTTATTTCAGGAGCCCATGAAAATCGATCACTCTGGTCATAAGTGCAATTTTCCGGATCAATTTCCAGGTATTGGCAGATTAATGTAGTAACTGTACCGAAGTCACAGGCGATTGCTCATGGTTGCTCTTGCATGCTTAATTATAAAGTATAAATGTTCTAGTAACCAACGCTCATCTATTGCTAACATTGGTAGGAGGATGAGTGAAGAAAGAAAACAGCTTGAAATTAAGGTGGCAGAGATCTAAGGGCCAGAGCTGTGCCGTATAGCAGGTCCTAAATAAAAGGCTAGCAGTTTTTCCACATGGCTGGATGAATTTGATGCATGTGGGGCTCTTTCTGTTCATGGTTGTGGTTCCCTACCCTGCGAAGAACAGTGAAATTCAGTGAAAGCACAAAAGTTGTCAAGAAAACTAGCAGCTGTCAAGAAAAGGCACATGGAAGAAATCAAATTTTTTTTACATGCAAGACTTTTGTCTGGTTTTCTGGATTTCACAGAGAACTGACTTTCCTGATATCATCTGCATTGCTGTGTGAAGGGCTTACTCAGGAGTCTTAAAAAGGTTCAAGAAGGAATTCAAGTTGTCACTGTTCATAAAGTAATCTGTATGTAAATACCATAAATTTGTTGAATAGTTGTTTGACTTAACAAGAGTGATTTAGTTATTTTTAATTCTTTCCAAGTCAGGACTTTAAATCATTACTCTGTGCTGTTATGAACATAAAAGAGCATAACAATTCTTCCTACCTTTCAGACATGTTCTATGTAGCAGGAGGGAGCCAGTAACATATGTCTGGATAATCTCTCAAGTTACTTGATTAGCCCTGTTAAAGACCAAGACCCTCTTGCATTCTTTCTCTGGAATTAAGACATGCAGCCTCATGTAAGCAGTTCAGAAATGAGCTACAAAAGTATTTTCCAGGGACTCTTTTCCAAGTGGCTTGTGTTTGAGTTCATTCAG
Source organism: Anser cygnoides (assembly GCF_040182565.1). Lineage (NCBI taxonomy): Eukaryota > Metazoa > Chordata > Aves > Anseriformes > Anatidae > Anser > Anser cygnoides. The sequence goes on from NC_089884.1 coordinate 14,492,914, forward strand.
CCTTAAGTGATTGAAAAAAATATATATATTCATCAAAAAGTACCTTTAATTACATAGATTACTTGGGTTTTGGTGGTTTTTTTTTACATTTCAGTTCTGTCACTCTGGGGAGAAAGGTTGCTTTTCCTGCTGTTCTTGTATTGTTAGCTGTAAAATATGCATGCTTGGTTACAATTGTAGTGAAGCAGAGTCCCAGGGAAACATGAGGTACTGAACTCACTACTAAATGTTTGGAATGTAAAAAGAAAAAAAATACCACTTTTGATACCTATTGCTGTCCAAATTCTTATTGTACTACTGTGCTTCATATCACTGTATGTTGTCTGTTCTTACCAAGCTTTCGTATGTGTATTTACCACTCCATGCATGCTGATCAAGTTCAGTTTAGGAAACAGTATGCTGTGTCACACTACAGAATTATTACAGAAGGTGAAGTAGTTAAGAGCTATCCATAACAAAATATAATGGGAGTCAAGCTGACTGCTGAAATATGTCTAAATTACTCTTGTTATGGTCTATTTACTTGAGCTCAAAGCATACATGTAAAAATAAAACAAGCCAACACCACTTCACTGATCATATTTGGTTTCTGTTCCAAGTCACAGCTCGATGTTGGGCCCAAGCAAAAGGGCCAGGTTGTGGTCAAATGTGCCAAGGTCGGAAGAACAGGGATCGTAGTCACAGCACTTTCCAGCTTCATACAGCAACCCACATTTGCACAGAACTCTGTTTTCTTTCCACTGGGTTCTTTTCCAATGGGTGGGAATTAGAACCTTGTTTTTCCTCTCACATAGTTGTTATATATACTTGCGGGGAAGTAAGTTATTACCAAATATAGCTTAGAGGGCTGCAGCAGAATCTTTCCAGTCTGGCTGTCCGCCTGGAAAAGGTTCAGAAAATATAGGGCTGTCACTTTTGCCTGAGATTTACTAGGAAGTTGAATGCATATACGCACTACGGAGTGTACATGCAGTAAGCCTAATGTTTCCCCAAAACACTTTGTATTGTGTGTCGGATGTATCATTAAAGTTATAATTATGATTGCTGTATTTCTGAACATGTGTGTGCTCATTTGTGGTACATCAAATATGCTTCAGAATGTACATGTATAACAAACATATCTGGAATTATTGGACATATGGTGACCTGTTTGCTGTTGTGTGCATGGTTGATGTGACCTAAATACAAAATAAGTATGGTACGTATGTACAGAGTGAGGAATCCTGAAGGAGCTGGGAAAACCTCACTGGTTGGAAGCATGCAGGGATATGCTACGTAAAACTTTATGACTAAGAAAACATGCATTAGCACTCCTAGGATCTTAGGAGAAGCGATTAATGAAAGAACTGCGTTAACACAGTGACTGCTGTATATTATCTGTCCAGCAATGTCTAATGTCATTATTGGTATTCACAAATTATACCACCATCAACATTTTGTCTGTTATAATTTTCTGTGTTCACAGATGGGACCTCTAAGCAGACATTTCCAAGTATAATTCTAGCCCTAATTCAGTTTTCAGAATGCCTTGCATAAATGTCTATTTTTGATGAAGCTCTGCTCTAATTTATTACAGCATTTTGTCAGTTCTAAATTGGGAAAATTGACAGAAAAAACAGTTGCTTTTCATACAGTATAGTTGGATTCTAGGAGACTTTTCAGAACCAAGTTGCACAGGCATACATCGGAGGGAAATACAATCCTGTGTACAATTTATGCATTTCATGGTGTTGAGCAAGGAAAGCAAGTAAAGAAAACGGTGCTTTGTAGTTAACCTGTAAACCTATTGATTTGAAGCATCTTCACTTTAGGAAAAACAATGGTCTGCTTGGCTAATAATCTACATTAAGCTTTGCAGTTATCCTTTTAAAGAATAAGCTTATTAATATTTAAACTACGCATTAGCTGCATCTCTTACAAAGAGGAGATAATATTCCACACAACTATTATTAATTATAACCAAATTAACATGAACTGAGTATAACTGATTGGTAATAAATCTTCTGTAGTTCAAGCCAAATCTTAGTAAAAGTAATAAAGGTAGTTTTAAAATAAAACAACAGCTTTGATAGGTATTCCGTATTAACCGTACAGTCGGAAAGAGCACTCCATATGTTGCTCAGCTCAGCAAATTTTGTGGAACATAACTGAAGTAAAAGCAAATTGGTACAATGTCAAGACCTGCGTAATATCCGTTCACATGTGACTTCCTATTCTTCAAATAATCTTGAAAATTACAACAGCCAGTTTAGAGAATTAACTGGCATATATTATGAAAAACCTTTTTTCTTATAAAGCACAGATTACAATAGACTTTGTTTTGCTATTGTTTTACGTGATGCTTAGCTCGTGTTTGGGCGAAACACATGGTTGAGGTTGGAAGGGACAATTGGAGGTGGTCTTGTCCAACCACCCCTGCTCAAGCAGGGTCACCCAGAGCTTGTTGCCCAGGATCGCAGTCAGAAGAGTTTTGAAGAGCTTCACGTATGGAGATTGCCCAGCCTTTCTAGGCAACCTGTTCCAGTGTTCTGTCATATTCTCAGTAAAGTGTTCCTGTCCCCCACTGTTTGACCAGCTTTGTGGTGAAAGAAACTATTCTGATCTGCTTGAAACTTTCTGCGTACCGGGCTGGGCCCATTGCCCCTTGTCCACCTATCGTGTACACCTCCAAGAAGAGTCTGGTTTCGTTTTCCCTGTACCTTGCCACAGAGTAGCTGAAGTTTCCCTGAGCCTTCCTTTCTTAAAGCTGAACAGATCCTGTTCTCACATCTTTGCCTTGTATGTGTTACCAGTTGTAATGTTCAGTGGGGCCATTACCTGCTTATTTTAGATGCATCTGTTTCAGAACTGATTTACACCTGATTTTGAATAGGGTTTGGATGACCCTGGATTATCCCATATCCTATGTTATCCCTTTTCCTATATTGCTTTCATTTATGATTTTGTTGTATGTTAGTATCCACTTTTGTATTTTAAATGAGCATAAATTTGAGAATGCATCTAATAGCTTTAATCTGACAGAACTGCAATGTTTTCATTTAATACCTGTTGATCTGTTTATAATATCAAGGTTAAAATATGTGGTTTCATAGAGATCTGTGTTAATCTCAAGCTCATAATATTCTGCTGTACTTTCTAGAGAAAGCTTGTATTGAGGATAGGATGGCAGCTGAACCTCTTTTCAATACTATCCAAATTTTATAAGCTGCCACATAGAAACCAGATTTTCTGCAATGACCTGACAAGACAATGTGAAGAAGCACTCTGTGCTGTAGCTTGTTTATTTCTTTTTCATATGAAAACATAATTCCTGCAGGGAATTCTGTTTCAGCCACAGAACTAAGGCCTGTGAAAGGCTCTTCTTTCTGCCTGAAAGTTCCCCTGTGAATTGCTGATGGTTAGGGAAGCTCACAGTGACAGGAGACAGCAGCTTTGTGCTTAGATGACAAGAGCCCGTGTTTGTGCTAACTGCAGCTGGCACCATTAACTACCTATCCATGGACTAAAATAAAAACAATTATCACTGCATGCATTATAATGACGAAATCCACTCTGTTTCTATAGTAACATGAGTGGCAATTTATACTATGACTTTAAGAAAGTAGAATGTGACCATTTCTTTTTTTTTTATTTTTTGCAGTTTTACAAGGAGCAGCAATTCACAGAAAATAACGTTTGAGATGATGTCACATAAGTTACAAAGGTAAGATGTGCTTTATGAGAAACAAAAAAACGCACAACATACATTCAAGTTGGAGTGTTGCTTTTGACTTTTAAGTATTGTTACATAGAGGCATACCCAGTTTAGTGCTGTTTGAAGTAAATTCTTTTTCTGTTTATTACAGATAATCTTTTAAGTAGAAGCTTAACAAAAACAAACAAACAAAAAAAAACAGGAGTGAGAAAACGTGTGAGGGCTTAAGCAAGTCAAAATTTTAAAATTGTTTTTATAGTGCCATATGAAAAACAGTCTTACACTCTGAGCTTTTGTCTTCAGAAGCACATTGAGATATCCTCAGAACGCTCCAGCACTTACACTGATGAAACTGCAAAAGATTGCTCAGTGGATGTTTTTATTATACTGCAGCATTTTTAGGCCTATCCATACTAATATTAATCTAGTTAGTGTGTTTATTAGTAGCAGGAAAGCTGTGGCAAAATCTTGAGCAATCCCTGCTGGGATTTGGAGGATGTGTCTTTATGGATACTGATGAAGTAGACTATTACTTTATAGATTGATCAAGGGAATAGAGTTCCTGAGTTCTTCAGACTGATTTAGGCATTCTGTTTGAATGTTGCTTTATTTTCAAAGTACCTCCCTATACAAAAGGTATGGCACGTTTAATTGTGTAGTTATTCAGACCAGAATATCCAGAAGCATTTAATAATTCACAGCCTTTCTCCTCCCCACATATTTGTCTTGCCCAAAACTTTTTTCCTTCAATACATGCTGCATAAGGAGTGCTCCTATGAGCAATGCTGAAGCTAGGATCATCTCTGCTACAAGTAAAGGATTATAGAATCTCTCTTTAAGTTACCTGAAGCTTCGGTGTATGACAGTAATCCACTGCCTATTGGCCTTTCCTTGCATGTGGCAGACATAATTAGATAAAGAAGGAAGAACTTAACTCTGTGTTAAAAAATCCTGTTCAGTCGCATGATATTCTTTCTTTAGATGTAGTAATTAATGACTATCCTGAATTCATAGGAATTTTTTCTTAAAGTTAATGATCATCATTGATTGTAATTTTCGGGCATCTATATCCATGCCTTTTAGAAAAGTTTTTAACCTCCAGCTCTTTTTCAAAATGTATTTCACTGCTTTAGAGGACGAAACATGACATCAGACTATATCTTAACATCTCTTTCTAAGCCCAGGCTTAGTTTGCTGATTTAACTGTATTTTCTAAAATGTATGGATGATTTAAATTTTTTGATGTTATGCATGCCAATCTTAGAAATAGGTCTTCTGTACCTGCTGTTACAGTAATAAACACAGACATTCTACTTTAAAAAAAAAAAAGCAATAATTTAATTTTAGTCAACAAAGTAAATACTTCATTCAAAGTGTGAAATATGCAAGTAACATTATCTCCATTTCTAAGAGGATCCAACTGAGCTTATCAGAAAAGTTAAGTAAAAGTAAAAATGCTAAGTATTTCTTGTGTTTAGATTTACATATTAAATATATAGTCAGTTATATCAAAATAAATCTTGTAGCTTATGAACCAGATCATACACTATATGTGAAATGGGAGGTTATTTGACTTTCAGCAAAGTAAGAAAGGAAACTGCTTAAACAGAGGAAGAAAGGAGAAGGCTGCTTTTTTTCATGTAAAAATTTACGTGCCCAAAGACGAGCCGACACGGAACTAGACCGGCCTGGCTGAGCAGAGAGTTGTGGCTCGAGCTTAGGAGAAAAAGGAGGGTTTATAATCTTTGGAAAAGAGAGGGGGCTACTCAGGAGGACTATAAGGATGTCGCGAGGCTGTGCAGGGACAAAATTAGAAAGGCCAAAGCTCATCTGGAGCTCAATCTGGCTACTGCCGTTAAAGATAACAAAAAACGATTTTACAAATACATCAGCGCAAAAAGGAGGACTAAGGAGAATCTCCATCCTTTACTGGATGCGGGGGGAAACTTAGTCACAAAAGATGAGGAAAAGGCTGAGGTGCTCAATGCTTTCTTTGCCTCAGTCTTTAGCGGCAAGACCGGTTGTTCTCTGGATACCTGGTACCCTGAGCTGGCGGAAGGGGATGGGGAGCAGGATGTGGCCCTTGCTATCCATGAGGAAATGGTTGGCGACCTGCTACAACACTTGGATGTACGCAAGTCGATGGGGCTGGATGGGATCCACCCGAGGGTACTGAGCGAACTGGCGGAGGAGCTGGCCAAGCCGCTTTCCATCATTTATCGGCAGTCCTGGCTGTCAGGGGAGGTCCCAGTCGACTGACGGCTAGCAAACGTGACGCCCATCTACAAGAAGGGCCGGAGGGTAGACCCGGGGAACTATAGGCCTGTTAGCTTGACCTCAGTGCCAGGGAAGCTCATGGAGCAGATTATCTTGAATGTCATCACGCGGCACTTGCAGGGCAACCAGGCAATCAGGCCCAGTCAGCATGGGTTTATGAAAGGTAGGTCCTGCTTGACGAACCTGATCTCCTTCTATGACCAAGTGACGCGCTTGGTGGATGAGGGGAAGGCTGTGGATGTGGTCTACCTTGACTTCAGTAAGGCTTTTGACACCGTTTCCCACAACATTCTCCTCAAGAAACTGGCTGCTCGTGGCTTGGACTGGCGTACGCTTTGCTGTGTTAAAAACTGGCTGGATAGCCGAGCCCAAAGAGTCGTGGTGAATGGAGCCAAATCCAGTTGGAGGCCGGTTACTAGTGGAGTCCCCCAGGGCTCAGTGCTGGGGCCGGTCCTCTTTAATATCTTTATCAATGACCTGGATGAGGGGATCGAGTGCACCCTCAGTAAGTTTGCAGATGACACCAAGTTAGGTGCGTGTGTCGATCTGCTCGAGGGAAGGAAGGCTCTGCAGGAGGATCTGGATAAGCTGGACCGATGGGCTGAGGTCAACTGCATGAAGTTCAACAAGGCCAAGTGCCGGGTCCTGCATCTGGGGTGTAACAACCCCAAGCAGCGCTACAGGCTGGGAGATGAGTGGTTGGAAAGCTGCCTGGCAGAGAAGGACCTGGGAGTACTGGTTGATAGGCAGCTGAATATGAGCCAGCAGTGTGCTCAGGTGGCCAAGAAGGCCAACAGCATCCTGGCTTGCATAAGAAGCAGCGTGGCCAGCAGGTCTAAGGAGGTGATTGTCCCCCTGTACTCGGCTCTGGTGAGGCCGCACCTTGAGTACTGTGTTCAGTTTTGGGCCCCTCGCTACAAGAAGGACATGGAGGTGCTCGAGAGAGTCCAGAGAAGGGCAAGGAAGCTGGTGAGGGGTCTGGAGAACAAGTCTTACGAGGAGCGGCTGAGGGAGCTGGGGTTGTTCAGCCTGGAGAAGAGGAGGCTCAGGGGAGACCTCATCGCTCTCTACAGGTACCTTAAAGGAGGCTGTAGAGAGGTGGGGGTTGGTCTATTCTCCCACGTGACAGGACGAGGGGGAATGGGCTAAAGTTGCACCAGGGGAGGTTTAGGTTGGATGTTAGGAAGAACTTCTTTACTGAAAGGGTTGTTAGGCACTGAAACGGACTGCCCAGGGAGGTGGTTGAGTCACCATCCCTGGAGGTCTTTAAAAGACGTTTAGATGTAGCCCTTAGTGATATGGTTTAGTGTAGGACTTGTTAGTGTTAGGGCAGAGGTTGGACTAGATGATCTTGGAGGTCTCTTCCAACCTAGACGATTCTGTGATTCTGTTAAAAAGAGCAATAATTTAAATTCACTTAACACAGATCCTTTTCTGAAGCATAAATTGAAGAACCTTGTTTAAGGGACAGAATGACACTTCAGTTTGTAACTTGGTGAGATCTGTTGGTCAGAAAAATGGAGAAATCTCATTATGCTACCTGTATGTTCTTCATTCTGGTTTTGATGATTCCTATGCATGTGCTGTATTGCTGTGAGAATTCCTCTCAAGGTGGGAGGATCATGGAAGATTAGCAAGATGATCTGCGTGGAAGGGAGAAAAATAGAAATACTGGTAGCTTATGCTGTTCTCAGAATCCCAATGATGGGATTATGTTTTCATAGTTACTTATTATTTCAATTATATTAGCTTGCTTGTTTGTAGAAAACATGTAGAAATGTTCATTTGTACTTCTTTTTGTGATTACAAAGTCTGACATATCCTACTCAAACCATGTATTTCCCAGTGAGTTTGGTGTTTGACTTCTTGAATTGGCTGCCTAATGAAAAGGCAAGAGAGACCAAAAAAAGAACTTTTTGTAAGAAAAGTTAAGGTTACAGTTGGCATGCAAGCATGATATAAGTCTTCCAAATTCCAATTAAATTTAGAATTTAGCACATCATAATGCACCTCATAATAAGATCCTTAAAAGAATATATCAGATTAAATGCAATTAAGTTGTAAATACTCATGAGTATACTTTGCTTTTTAAGCCAGATATTTTCCTAACACTGAAGGGTCATACTGGTGGGTTAACCAGTAGATTCTGTTCCCACATACAGCCGTGCATCAATACAATATTGTAGAGAGATTTATTGCTTTGCGTTAACAAGCAGTGTGTAGTAAGGAGCAGTAAACTGAAGAAGAGGAGTCATGGTAAGGATAGGTAATTCCTGTGTTTTACGAATGCAAAATTAACAGCTAGTTATGTCTGATTGTAGCTCATACTTACATGCCAGGTTTGTTTTATATTTTAGTGTTTTCTATTTGTTGAGCATCTTTTTGTTCGTTTAGTGTTTAGACTATGTAAAGGCAACATTCTAATAAAGTGTATATTGTCACGTTAAGCACATTTTACAGAATTAAATTTATACGGGGAAACTTAATGTGATTTTAATTACAAATTTTGCAAGTTTGTTATTGCATCCATGCAGAATTGCATTTATCTTTGCAGGTTTGCGATCTAGTCTTTTCTTAATCTGGCCAGAGTACAAAGAAGGAGAGCTGTAACCTATGAATGCAGTTCACCACGGGAGCAGTTTTTGCTTGCTACTGAGCTATTCACCAAGTCAGTACTTCTGGTAAGTTTCTTGTCAGTGTATCCTATCTTTGGGCAAAACAAGGCTCTAACAGAAAACCTGGACCAAGCAGCTTCTCATAAGATACTAAACAACTCACAAATCTGCAATATACTGCTACCAAAATGTCTATTAAAAGTATATATTCAGAAAATATATCTATTACATATTTTATATATAAATATTATATGGAAATATTTATGACTAGGGGAAAAGACAGAGTTTGGGTACAGTACCTCAGATATAAAGCAAAGACAGCTAGAAGTTGCTCAGAGTTTACCTAAGTACGGGAATCAGTTAAATTTAAAGGTAAAGGTAGATTGCAAGTGGAACAGTGGGACTGCAGTCCTGTAAGGAAGGAGGCTAGAGTGGGACAGCATGTATGTCTAAGCAGACAACAGTGGATCTAGAGAAGTAGAAGGTCCACAATAGGAAAAATCATAACAGGCCAACAAATGCATGTCTGTGCTACATGAAATCTTAACTTGGTTGTGTTGTTTTTCTCTCCAACTATCAGGTCATCTAATTAAATAATTGTCACATAAAATCATTCTTCCTTAATCCCTATATCATCACAGCTACAATACCATCATAAATAGATATTCCAGAGGTTTCTTTCCATATTGGTAGATAAGCAAATACGTTATCTTTTACTTGCTGATCCTTCAAAAAGAAACAGGGAAAAATTAAGCTATGCTTTTCTTCTTGAAAATACCTCAAGCAGGTCTGTTAGTTGTGGAAAAATCATAAAGGGGATCAGGGAATGGGATCAGCTTTTAAACCAGATGTACATTTGGAAAAGAAAACAAAAAATTAGAGTGAATGAATCACAGCTTATTTTATTCTGCTGGATATGATCATGTAGGACTAACATACACAGTATGTTTACCAGCCTGTCTAATGAATTCTGCTTAAGATCATGAATTCTGAGACACCTTGAATTCCTGTTGGTATCCCTGTTTAACCTCTGCTTCTACCAAGGTTCATAAATAGTTCTGCCTTTTGGCATGGACCTGTGCAGGGAGAGTCTGTAACAACAGTCTTCAGTGATGAGTAAGTACAGTGAAAGTTCAGTAAATAAAGTGCAAAACTGTGGTTCCTGTTTCCCAAAGTGTAGGAGGGAAAGTCTATATGCAAGAGAGCTGTGCCAACTTCTTAAATGTACATGTAGGAGTAGAGATTTACAGCCTCCTTTGAGTCCCAGTAGCCGTTGGATATCATGGCTTTCAATATAACTGAAAGTTTCCATTCTGTGGTTTTAAACATATGAATTTCAAATGAAGGCTAGCTTAGCTTTGTTCTGGCAGGATTTTTTAAAATGGATTCCATTTATAAATCTCCCTGGTAACTTTATCTATAGTTTTGCCTTCTATTCTTTAAATTGTATCTAAAGACATATAAAAGAGGTAAAGATTTTTAAATGTAGGTAATGAGAATGCCAAAGACTAATTAATAATCTGAATTTTTAGCCTTACTCCACCGTTTCTGCAACATCCTTTGAAAATATTAATTTGATGTAAAAACAAAATGTCACACTACTTGCACATGCATATGAATGCAAGGCATGTCTTCATGGCATATGCTATGCAGTTAAGCCTGTCATATTCGACATATGTTTAAGTAAACTATCCTTCTGGTATTATATATTTAAATTTATTCATTTGCATTTTGCTGAGGATAAGATGATACTGGGCATTTATGGCACCTAGATATCTTTCTTCCTTAGCTAATGGCTTTTCTTTACTTGAACCTTACGAGAGAGTTACCAGAAAATTTTTGCTATGCAGAACAAAAATCCCAGATCTCTACTATTGCCAATGAACTCAATTTGCAATCAACTGAAATCCAATCTGACTTTCTTCAGTGTTCCCATCCTCTGCTGTTACTGCATGCTGTTATAATCTAAGGGAGTTCACTGACATTTGTTTTTAAAAAGGTATTGGCAGTTTGCTCATTGTGGTCTGAAGTGTTACCTTTGATTTTTCTTTTGTTTCTAGGCCAGTGTTCAGTCTGTGAACATCCACAGTGCCCAGCAGAGAGCCTTGCATAGTTCTTTTAATCCTTCTTGATTGTAATAAGCAACACCCTGTCTCAGAACTGAACTGAACTGCTAGCTTGTCATACTGCAGAAAGTCTGGATAACGGAAACTTTCCCAAAAAAATGGCTAAATTCTCTAATTTTGCCATAAAATTCTTGTTCAGCAAATTCCTGAGTGAAATTTTTTAACTTACTGTGAATAACCTAAATAGGAAAAGAGCACTTTAAAGTTCTAGATCTGCACGTTCCACTTTTCTAGACATTCATAATAACAATGTACTTTAGCTTGAATTTATTTTACGAAAAAGAAGGAGAACAAATTATTCTTTAGTGTGAGGGTATAATGTGTTTTAAATACATAGTCTGCAATGTGTGCAGAAATCAAGAACGCCATTTGTGAAGTTAAATTGAAGCACACTAAAAGCAAATAGTAATTTTATAGCTGCATGAATGATAGCAATTGAGTGATAGCAATTATCTGCTCCTGGCTTTATTTCTTTAGAAAACTACAATAAATTCATATAGGATAGAGGAGACCTGTTGAAATTAAAACTGCATTGTTCAGCATAGGATAGTAGAAGCTTCAGCATGGCTTGAACTAATGCCATGAGTTTGAGATATTTTGATCTAGACAAAATCTTCAGGGCAGCATCATCCCTAGGATGTGATATAGCAAAAGGCTTGTTAGGAGCTCATTTTCTCCATATTCCTGTACAATTCAAATACTGTTTGTTCATCTGTTCATGCATATACCTGCTGAAAATATTTTTTTTTTTGCAAAGAAGGATTATTTAATTATTAGAAAAGAAAAGATTTCAGGCATGTCAGTTTTGTGCAACTGGAGTTTATTCAATGAAAATCATTCTGCTACTGTGAACAGGTTCCTCACCAGTCAGGTACATTGACTTCTTTTATTTCCTCATTATTCAGCTTTGCGTTATGATTCAACTTTCTAGCTTTTGCTTTTTGCTGATTTATACACTTGGAATGTTAAAGAGAAATACACCCTTTACGTTGAAAATATAAGTCATAAAACCGCATTGTCAGAATAAATCCACCAGCTTTTTAGCTAACTAGTATTTTATTAAGGGTGCAATACTAATGATTGCATCTAATTTAATTATCACAAATCTCTACTTTTAAGTTGGGAAATCTGTAGGGCTTTTGTTGCTACAAATAACGTAGTGCAGTACAGGGATTTCAATACAGTGGTTGCAGTAAGAGACCAGGTGACTACTTGCTCAAACTAGTGCTGGTTTTTGTTTTTTTTTCAACTGTTTTAAAGAAAAATGTATTAAATTAGCTATTCTCCACACTGCATCAAGGAGCACATTTCATAATAGCTTAATTCATATTTAGACCCTGAACTTAAACAGTGGTTTTTTAAAAATACTTAAACTGATTCGTACTTGCTGGTTGATCAGCACTTTAGGAAACGTAGCTACTTCCTTTTCTGTCCTAAATGGAAACCGTTGACTTCTTCGAGAAATCTCACCGTATAATTGTATACTTTGCTAACAGAAGGCTGAAAATCTGGGCTTAAAATGATAAAGTACAAAGCACGCAATTTCGGTAATATTTGAAAGTCTGTTCTTCAGTTGGTCATGCTTAATTTCATGTTCTTTGTTCTTAGCTATTTAAAGTTTGCACATAGGGTTGCGCTATAGGATACTGTAGCAACCTTAGAACAGTTAACAGTAGTTATCCTCTAAATCTAGACTGCTGTCCTTATAGTAGAGGGGTGTGTCATTAACCCAGGACTATGGTTTTATCTCTGAATCTTTCTGTATCCTTAGATTTCCTGCTTCATGGTACTGTCACAGTGCTATACATTTAACGTGATCACTAACTAGAATAACACAAGGAAAATGAAGACGTCCCAAACTGACTGACTGACTGCTGTCAGCTTATGGAGCCATATGTATGGCTCCTTATGGATGCTGACTAAGATTAGAGGTAGATCTCCCTAATAGCTATTATTTATTCTTGATTTCTTGTAAGCAATCCTAGGGCATAAAGCTACAATTGAAACATAATTTATATATAAAATATGCTAAAAGCACTGTAACACTGTAATGACACAACAGTGAACGTTGCTTTTCCATTAATAACCTTTTAAGCATCAGATACTCATGAAGAACCTGACCAGTCCTCAAAAATTCCATTTTGCCTTTTATGTTACAGGGGGGAAATAGCATACACTAATCTGCCTGAACAAAGGTGTAATTATGTTGGAAATGGGTAGTACAAACCAAGCATCTTTCTTTAAAAATAGTGGAACTCAAGTGATTACACTGGCTATAGCCACAGAATTATGACAGGAGTAAGGTTGTCTTTAGATGACATTATCCCAGCTACTACTTTGTCATTTCAAAGTCTTGGTGCACTTTAATAAGGGATCGTTTTGTTTTAAATACATAGGAAACTCTTCTTCCAAAGCAACATAAATCAGCATGTGTGTATTGGAGGGGAAAAGCCTGTATTTTCTGTTTGCCACAAAGTTGTTTGCAATGCAAAACTACCTGTAATTTCAACATCAAATACAAGCCTGATTATTGTGTTTGAGGGTAAGTTATTCTTGACTGTCTGACCTCCTTGAGTGATACAATTTTAACCACATTATCTTTGCGGAGTTTACATCTTTGTAAGATGCTGCTGCTACCAAAATAGCTATGGGTTAGCATGTTGGTTGCCTAACTGTACTTTGAACACCATGGGCTTTTTTTTTTGACTATGTTAATGGAGAAAACTTATACAGCTAGAGCCTTGGCTGCATAACTACCCAGAGAGAAGAAAAAACAAGCTAAGAAAATCAATAGAGCTGTAATTGTTTAACCACAGTTATTTTTGCATAGCAAATGGAGGTGTTAAAGTACAGTTAAAAACCAGGCTGGAAAAGAGTAAAATGTTGAATTGAAATATTGATCAGTGAGATTTATTATAACAAGATGATCAGGTTTTACCAGTGTAGAAGATTAAGAAGTGGAGTAGACTTCTGAAGAAAAATGGCTGATATGGTAGTAACACAGATAAATTCAGAGTTAGTTCAGAGTTAAGATTAAGTATAAAGAAATGAAGGCATATAAAGGAATTGGAAGGCAGTCATGGCAACAATATAACTTCTCTGTCTTGCAATTACAATGTTACTTAAAACATTTTAGGCTTTGATCTCAGTTTATATGGAATTGAGCTCTCAAAACTTATTTTTCTTCTCCAGAAAAAAGTTACATTTTGTTGTATGTCCCGACTGTCATTTCCTTGCCTTTATATGAAGGCATCTGTAAGGATTGTTTTCTACTGACTGATCCCTACAGGATCTTGATCCTGTGCCCATTTTGAGAGTGTCTCTCTTTTATTCCTTGGGGTAGATTTGTAAAAGAAATACATGTAAATTCTTAGTCAGGATTATCCTGCATTTTATTGCAGGATTCATGCATCAGACACCAGTGTAGCTTAAAAATATTCGACCTGCTAGATTCTTACTTTAATGATTCCAAGCTGTTACAGAGCATATGAAATGCAGGTCTAATTTAAAGCTTTTTGTGATGCAAGCATGTATCACAAATACAATACGTAGGTGAATCATAGATATTTATTTAGAGATCTAAAAATACACTTAGTGGTTGCCTTGTGAATAAAATATACTGGTTGCCTAGAAAGCTCCAAATCTTGAGCAGTAATGCTTTCACCGTAGGAACCATTGTGATTTGAAAATGTTACTGTTAAAAGTTATGCTTGCAGGGCACAGCCACAACGTCTGGAGTACAACTGCACAAATAAATTTGCATTTTTAGGTGAAATCTCAGCTCTTTCATAGAGAAAGAAAGTTAGAAGAGACCAGTTAGTTAAGGAGTTTGCATCAGTTGATAATTTGGTAGGAGAAGCCACTGTGTGTGTCTCATGATACATCTGATGGATTTAATGGATACATCTGATCATAACATTTCTTTATGCAGATAGATGTTTGAATACCTAAATTGTATCCTGCACTGCAGATTCAATAGTATACTGAAATATGAACCACATGAAGGACAAAGTACAGTAAGGTATCAAAGTGTTTGAGTAGATCTTAGTGGGTTTGTAGTCCATGAATTCTGAACTTTGAAAGGATATGGACTGATGTTAAGGTTCTACGTAATGCTAGTTCAGTTGAACCCTTATCTCTCTTCCTTACCTACATTGTTCGGCATGGTAGTCTTGCCTGGAGCATAAGACAGGCTTGAGAATGGTTAAGGACTACTCATGGAAAAGTAAAAATAGTTATTAAGATATCCTTAAACCAGAGTTCATTATTATATTTTTTTGCTATATTCATGAAATCCAGCTGTTCTGCCAAGGACTGTGGGAGAAGCTTCTGAATGAAGGCCATGTGATAGGATGAAGGCTTATCTTTGTGTAAATTCTTCCTTTGATAACTGGCTATCTCACACAAAAAAAATATATAGGAATTTGACCAGCAGTTTTATTTTAAGGAAAAAGTTCTTGCAGAATCAAAAAATTAAGACCAAGCCATATGAGGTGTGAGGGAATTAGCTCCACTATAGTAAAATCTCTCTTAAATAATAAATATCTTTAGAAAGAATTCTATTGCTGTGAGGAAAAAAATATGTTTATTACAGGTTCATTAAATACAGATAGTTTCTGATGTGTTTTCTGTTCAATAAAGTGAAAAACTTACTTAGTGTGCCAAAATTAATGTGCTTATAATTTATATAATATTTTACTTGGTTTGCACGCCTTTACTGATAGTAAGTGTATGAAAACTTGTATTACATGACTTGATTGCGGAATCAGTTGAAAATAATGCATGCTTAGCTTCTGAGCTTTGTGGTTCATTTGGTCTGTAAGCAACCTTACAGTATTTATGAAAAAATAAGTCTGGAGAACTACAGCTTAACATTATGGTCTTATTTTTATTATGAAAAAAGCAGTGTATAGCTATCAGTTCTAAGTTCCCAACTTCATAGTTACATTCAATGTTATAAACTGAGTTAAAATAATGTTTTGTATACTTCAGCAGTGAAACTGAAGCACAGTGGCATTATTTTGGGAGAAGTTGTGAAGGCAAAGCATAACTTTATACGTATGACTCTCCTGTGGATATCGACCTATATTTTAGTATCAGCTTCTGTAGTAGATGTTTAATACATGATAAAACCTGCTAGAATTCATTCAGTAGTAATCTGAGGAGAAACGTGTGAATATTGTATGAAATTTATTCTTCAAGGGCCTTTTTCAGAAGTTGACCTAGTGTATTTAATATGGCTGTATTACCTCTGTGTCCTTCAGCCACAGGTGAAAAACACAATTGAAGCATACCCTATAAAAAATAAGAGAAGGAGCAGATATGGAAGTTTTACCCGGTTGGTATAAGGAGCTTTTAAATGACAAGTCTGGTCTAGTACATTTGCTTATACTTTGTTACACATTTTGTGGTGTGATACGCCATCTAGTGTTAAATCCCCCAAAAGCAGCAAAACACTGCAAAATTATTACACTAGCTTTCTCAACAGTACACTTGGATAGTTAGTACTGACTTTCTGAAATATTAGGTGCTCAGGACATTCTGTGTATTTACAGTGGAGTGGAGAGACAATATTTATTTCTGTTTCTACTGACTGTTTCCTTCAATATTTTCCATCTAGTACTCTGTTCAGTAACTCTTGTTGTCTGTGGTTACCTGTCTGTTCACAAACTGTCTTCCCATGTACAACAGTGCAGTTCGATGTCTATGCCTCAGGTAATGTTGATACCTGCACTGTCGTTTGTAAGAGTGCAAGCTTTATGTAATATTTACAAAAGTTAAATTGTAGAGAGAAGCAGTTTTCTAATTGATTCTAAATGCATCTAGTAGAGTAGGGAAGAAATTAAATAACCCCAGAGATTTTCTAGGGAGTGATCATAGAAAACGTTATGTAATGCAGAGGAATACCCTTGTAATAAGCTGAATATGACAACACTGACTTACTCTGACTCTGTCATACAGAGGTGAGACTTGTTTAGAAAGTGTGTTCTGAGGGAAAAGAGAAAAAAAAAAAAAAGCTCCTGTATTTGTTTTTTCAAAAATTTGAAAAACTAAGGCTAATAGTGCCATAGTGAGCAATTTTCTTTCCTTTCCTTGTTGAACATAATTTTCTTGAATGTCCAAAATATTATTCAAATGTTTGGAAATTAACATTTCATACTGGAGAGTAAATTGAGCAGATGAATTGATTTTCTCTGATTAAGGTAATAGAAAGTGGGGGACATGGTTCTATCCCCCAGTTGAGATTTAAGCAAAAGCAAAATTCATTCAAATACGATATTTCAGATGTCCTATTTCAGTAAAGGTTTTAAAAACATTTTATTTGCTGAATCAGAGTCATAAAGTATCTTTCCCATTATTGCATGCTATGCCATGTATCCTCTAAAGTGTTCAGTAAATGAGTACCGTACAGATTTTTGTCACCTACCCACATCATGAATTTATATTTTAAAAAATAGTAATTTGATAAGCATCCATTTCAAATTACATAGAATTTTCAGTTGTAACTAACAATGGCAACAGGTTCAGGAGATTACAGGTTGACATATTCAAAACAGATGGACTGAAATATACCCCCATGTTCTGCAGTAGTTTTGAAATTCTGAATAAACCTGGAAACACTCCCCAGTTACCTCCATCATAAAATCTTGTTTCCTTGAAAAGAAAAGAGAATCTTCTTTCTAAAACCCACCATTTTTATTCTAAGGGCAGCTCCAGTGTGCAAGTAATGTTAAGCTAGACTCATTAGGTTGAAAACTCCTTTTAATTCATATGAGCTTCTGAAACAACTCTTAAGATACATAAATTAAAAAGCTTTCAAAAAATCTTAAAAAAAAAAAAAAAAGTCTTGCTGCTTAGCAAATATATACTTCAAAAAAAAAACAGCACTTTTCAAAGAATCTGAATTCACAGCAGAAAAGGACATTCCCTATTTTCATAGGTAGACAGGTATGTCAGGCTGTTAGCATCCTGGAACATACTTAAAAGCTGTTTGATGCTTGAGTCCTTTAAATTGATTTTTCAATAATACCTGTTATTTTTTCCCCTCCTCACATGATAAATGACATGAGGATATGACATTTTATTTATCAAAACAAGCAGGAAGATATGAGGAAACTCCCTATGTCCGAGTTCTTTGCCTTTCTGATATTTTTTTTCCTGTGTTGCATCAGTTTTTCTAAATTAAACTATTTTTTTTTAACAGTTCCAGGAGAAGCAGTGTAGAAGCAGCTTGGTTTGTGGTCTGGCACTGATCTCAACGTGAAATGGGAACTATTTAAAGTACTTGTCAGACAAATATAACTTTCTCTTGAGTATAGTTGAAGAAAGGAAATGACTTTTATACTGAGAAATCTTACTATGATGGCAAACTTCAGCATCACTATATTTACAAGTTAGCAGCAGTTGAAGTACTACAGTATAAATGAAAAAAGATTAAATGGTATCTTACAAAAATGCAGTTCATTTCTCTATTTTATTTGAAAATGAATGTCACTTAAAATGCAGTAGAAAACTGCAGATCTTGCTTTTTCTGTTAATTGAACATGTTAAGCGTAAACAGTGTAACTCTTGTCACATGATCAATTTTGTAAAAAAAAAAAAAAAAAAAGTTGTCTTCTGGATTTCTGTAAACTCTGCTGGTGTTTGTGGAAAAGTTATACCCCTTAGCCCATTCGTGGACTTTTGACCACAGCTGAATATGGATATGTGGATATCAGTTGTGACTGATCCAGTTTAGATCCTTCATAATTATAGGCTGAAGGTAGTGCTGACCAGCCTTGTTGGGAGGCATCAACTTTACCTCCTTATAATAAAAGGAATTTGACACTGCCTCACAGTGGAAGGCTGTTTCACTTGTAAAGCACTCCAGTCCAGGTGTGGGCTCACTGCGTTATTTTCCGTAAGTCATAGAAAAGTGGATTTTGCAAATTGCAGGGACAATTTTCTAGAAGATATTGTTTGCTTCATAGTACAAAGCCAAAAAGTGAATCATAAATGCTGGTGGCTATCAGTCTACTGATACTCTTATGTGCCTGTTCAGTGAATATTCCTATAGACATGCCATTGTACTCAGAGTTATTAAATAATTATTGCGTATGCATTTGAATTTAGTAATCTCAGTGTAATTTTGATTCACTGAGACTTAAAAATGACCTTACAAAATTAGTTTTTATGAGATTTATAATTGGAATAATAGTAGAAGTGTGAAAGAGCAAATTGTCCAGTTCTGCCTGTACATTATTAGGAAATCTGTCTGTAGAATTCTAATTTCACAATATTTATTGGTAATGGTGGTGTAAGCATAGTGTGGAGCAGACGGAGCTCAGCTTGATTGTTCAGATCCCAGATGGAACTTGAGCTGCTGGCAATTTACAAATTCTATATTTGACTTAGAAATTCCTGCAAATGTTGATGCAGAGAAATAATCATGGAACAAGAAGTAATCAGAAAACTGGAAAAATAAAACTGAGCTGAATATATTACCTTCCAGTTCAGCTGAAGTTTTCTTGACACTGTCAATGTCTGACTAATGGTTTGGTATGTCCAATAGAGCACAGTAAGGCTTCTAGACTGAGGACAGAATGCTATTCCTGCAAGTTAGTAGTTTATAGACTTCTTCAATACATATTGAGTCTTCAAAAGGGAAAAAAAAAAAAAAAAAAAAAAAAAGGCATGAAATCTCTTATGTCAAGACCTACAAAAGTCTATAGTAAAATGTTAACGGACATAAAAAAAGAAGGAATTGAGCAAGCAGATTTCTCTTACGCTGTGCACTGGTGCTGTATTTTAGCTATTAACATCTTGTGTGTCTGTGTACCTTTCAGTTTAAAAGCCTATGGGGATGTAAGCTTTTGAAACACTATACTAGGATGTAAAGGTTAAGTCATATCAGTTTATGTAAAATATACCTGCTACCATATACAGTGGGGGAAAAAAACTGTGGAAAGAGTCTGTTGAGGATTTTTGAAAGAACGAATGAAAACGTACCTCATTTTACTATAGTTCATTTAGCGTATAGGACAAGAAGCAGTGGTGGTATCTATTTGGAAAAAAATATAGTGTTGAATATAGCTTTGTAATATGCTGCTAAGAAGGCTGAAGCCATGTTTAAAGCCTTCAGTAAATGCATGTTTTAAGGGTTTGGGATGATGTCCAGGGCATATTTTCACTTTTTTTTTTTGTTTGTTTTTTACTTGACACACAAATTGAGCTGACAGAACTAGTTGACAATAGATATAAATGTATCCCAAACCAATGTTGCATTAGGTTATCTTCTTCAAATACACAGTCTCACTTTGTCTGTAGATGCCCTTTTGAAGGGAGAAGTACATGAGGAGATGGGAGGAAGAGATCCGCATTCAGTTTTGTTGAATGAAAATACCTCTCCAGTGTTATTGCTGTGGCTCTGCATGTATGTAGGTCTCCCCGTTGGAGGATCCATGTGTAGTGCTGTGTTTTGTCAGGGGACAACACTAGGAGGAAAGGTAGGTTGCATGATGCACAAAGGGGGATTGATCCTGAAAAAATCTTACACATAGAGAGAAAGAGAAGGAAAGAAAAGGACGTATCCAGTGGACGGAAAGAATGTATGAGCATTATAAGTACATATATGGGAAAACAAAGCAAAAAGGGAGGATTTGGTAATAAGACAGGAGACTACGGATGAAAGGTAAATATAAAGATGAGGGAGAAGAGTTTGTACACACCTGGAAGGCTGTACTGGGAGCAAGTAGTGCTTTACAGAAGCCTTCAAGTGTAATGCAAAATGATCAATGGAATCTCATTGTAGGTCAGGTAGCCTTAAGCATTGACGTGTTTGCTATCCACCCTGGCACAACATACAGAAAGGATCCAGAAATGTGCTGCTTGTCATGTGTCATCACTTAGTGATCTACTCCCGTTGGGAACCTGTTCCCATAGCAACATTGCTATCCTATTATAGGCTAGGTACGGAAGTATAGCAAGTTACATTTACATTTGTGTGTGTGTACATACTTTCATAGTCTGAATAAACACACATGTTATGTGGGTATTTGGATTGCATACTGTAAGTAGCTTTTGGAGCCCAGGACACTTGGTTGGCATCTTTTCTCACCCCAAAATAAGTGTGTTCTATAGTTTAATGAAGAAATGCACTGAAGTAGTACCACAGACCTTAATGTTGGAAGATCTAAAACTATAGATTAATTTTATAATAAGCTATATATTTTGGAATATCTTTGAAACATATTTTTGAAAAGAAGTAGGATTCTGTAGAAGTAGATTATGTACTGAAAACCTGAAATTCTACCTGTTTTAAAGATTTACATATAACTTGTGTAGGTATAAGCTACATCTGAGAGTCAATGTTACGACACATTGTTCTACACATTGGATTGCTTTAATGGAGGACTAAGCTGTTCCGTGATCGTGCCTTGTAAACATTATAATTGTGTTTACTTCTAAATAATCTAATCATGGTTCTCTCTATGGTAGGTATAGAGACCTTTGTCATTGTACCTAGTTGAGAGAGTTAAATTGGGTATTTTAAGAGGTAATTACAGTGACTAGATTTTGGAAGCAGAATTCTAATGAGAGGGTCTGGTGTTACTGCAAATACAAAGTGTGTTTAACAATTCCTGGTCCAAATACTAGGGTGCAAAATCAGCAAATAAGAAGTAATAAAATAATATATACAGTGTGCTTAAAGTGTGTGGGGGGGGAGAATTATACCAGCTCTCTTTCCTTCATGTATTTATGGGAAATGTTGTATGCTGCAGCCATCTCATACTTGATCTCATACTTGAATTCACTTGAATACAGTGCAGCTGTAGTTCCACATCTTTTTCCAGCTCTTTCAAAAAGCTGAGTGTTTTCCTGCAAGTGTAGCAGCTGCCCAGAAACAGCTTGTTTCTGCTAATTCTGTTTTACCATACAAAACAGTTGTTTTTCAGCAGCTGCAGGGGAAAAAAAAAAAAAAGAAATAAAAAAAAGTGTTATTTTCTCCCAGGTGAATTAGTGGAGTAATCAACTAATCTTTAACATGGCTTTTCAATTTCTTGCCTTGTATGTGATCTTAAATAACAGTTTTGGATGTTTTTAAATGTTCCATACTCCTTACAGTACTTTGAAACGTACATGGTATTACATTTGTAGAAAGATAGGGTAAAATTACAAAATCACAGTATATATGAGTTTATTAGGGCTTTCTGTATCTAATCAGTGCTGACTGTTATGATTGATAGCAGTCATGCTAATACATATTTAGCAGATTAAGTGGCTTCGTGACTAGTACTGCTGTTATTCTTTTCCCTCCCGCTGTCATCAGTATCATTTAAGAAACTGCTGCACTCTCACAAAGAAAACTAGCAAGAATAGGAATCAATTGTTCTTTGCTTCAGGCTTCAGATGATGTGGTAACATTCTTTCGGTATGTACCAGGCAAGGGTGATAAATTGTTTTCATATATCTACTGAAGAGAAGACAGACTTCTGTGTACTTTTGTAGCAGTTAGCTATGGGTTGGGTATAAGGCTGCTTCTTTCTTTGTAACTGAGCATTAGGCTCTTGAAAGAACTGGAATCCCTATTGATAGAGACCTTTAAAAAATAAAAACCGTATAAGTAACTGCTGCAGATGCTTTAGGTGTATATGATCTAGCTTCGTTGCTGGGGGATGCAGTAGATGCATATTTCCTGTCATTTTCTTAGCCCTGATTTTCTGTCATTCTGACATATTTTCCAAAATGCAGCTTTAGACTGGTTCTAACCACCACTTTTTAATGCCAGCCACACTAGCTGTAGTACTTAATAATGCTGGTGCAATATTATTCTGTATCTGGGTGCTTTTCTTGAAGTAGTGAGTTGATAATTTTTTCATGAATTTCTATTTTCGAGGAAAAAAAATTACATGATTCAAGAGCATTATGTGGTGGTGGTTGTGTTCTTGCTTTTTGTTTTTGTTTTTTTAACTGTACATGTTCATTTTTTAGCCATTGACCAAGAAAAAGAAAACATGAGGTGGAGTGTATCAGAGTTATGAACACAGGAAGAAGTGGTGATTGGTGTGTTGCAAAACATTTTCAAGGTAACTTGACGTTTCAACGTAACTTAACATTTCTAAAAAAGCATGTTGACTATGGTATGAGATTCCTTTTATAAAAACTCATTTCCAAGTTGAAAGAATACAGTGAACATACTTTTAGATTCATAAATCCAACAGAATTTATTCATGGTTACAAACCTAATTGTGATTGGGTTACAAATTGAAATGTATGAGGAACTACTGTTCTAAATAACAGCTTAGATTTAAAAAAAAAAAAAAGTCAATTATGATTAAAGAGCATGGTTAGTTTGAATTCTTCTCCTGTCTAATGCCTCACTTAAAAAAAAAAATAAGATATGGCTGGCAGGTTTTATTGAAAAGAATCCAGAAAACGTTGGATGTGGGAAATTAGTCATCTCACTAGAATCTTTTTGCTTTCATATTGCCCCAAGCAACCAATACTCATCAGACTCTGCAAACTACCTGATACGAATAAACATTGTAAAATATTTTAAGTCATTCAAAATCCAAGCATATCATGAGCCTTTATATCAATAAGTAACATTAAAAGTGAGTTGTGCCACTTTATATAAAGTGAAAAGAGCCTACTACAACTTACTAAGTTCCCTGTTGTTTGACATTCTCTGTGGGACATGTGTCAGTGTATAAGTGTCTCTTAAGAAATGTGTATTGCTGGTGACTTAACCTGATAAGTCTTTCAGCAAAAATGCTACAGGGAGGCTTTTTTGAGCCCACCAAAGAAGTTTGAACATAGTAATAGGTATTTAACTGTATTTGTAAGAAGGATCTTTTTTTAAGAATGCTTTATTTCAAACAAACAACAGTGACTATTCATGTTTGAAGATAGGTAATAAATCAGCATAATTTTTTTAATCTTAATGCCATTGTAAACTAAATGCTGTATAGGATGAATTTAAAGAACTCTAACTGCATTAAGCTTTTATTCCATAAATTGTTAGTAATGACCCGGTCCTTTGAGTAATCTGCTCTACCAACAGATTATGCTACAAAATAAACAGGTGTATATAAGTTGATTCTAGCAATTTTTGAAGATACTGTTGTGTGTCTGAGCCATAGTTCTCTCTCTCTTTGTCCTGCAGTAAAGGAACGATCCAACTTTGGTAGGAAAAATTAAGTAAAATCTAAAATTATGAATAATGCAGTATTGAGTATAACGTACACTTAGACTTTCTAGAGCCATTAACATTTCAATCTGCGTACATTTTTGAGTGTAGCAACATGTGACTGATTAAAAATATGCAAAGGTTCCAAACCACAGCATCCTGCAGTGGAAAACCAGGCTTAGGAGCATGTGATGAATTCGTGGAACCAGGTAGTGTGCCACATTAACTGAGATTTTTGTATTGCCGTTTTTTTCTTTTAATCAAATAATAAGGAAAATGTAAATGATTGCATATATAGTAATAATAATGTATTAATAACTTAAAGCTGCAAAGCAATATTTCTCATGCCAATTTTTATGTAAACTTGCTCAGATCACTTAGCTCTGCACCCCTCCCTCACTTAATCCATCTGTATATTATCATAATGCTACTTCAGTGTCTTAAGACTGTGACTGTAGGTCAAAATTAAACAAACTTTTGTTCTTGCTGAAATAAAGGGGGGTGGATAAGGGGGTCTCTGTTGACCCCAGTGGAAACAGAATGATATCCAGTGTTTCTGTACTGTTGTATAAACACTAATTAGGTGTCCATATCTGATTATTTCACTTACAACTTCCCATATGAAAAACTTGTAGCCACGATCATCCTCTTCTATGTCTAGCTGCATTAAATGCCTCAGAACATTGCTTTAATAAAGAGCAAGATGCACAGATCCAGGTCAGAGAGCTCACCTTGAGCTGGATACTTTTTAGAAAGTTAATGTTATTACACAATACAAGAAAATAGATGAAAATCCTGTTGAATTCTGGAGATCTGTATTAAAGGGTTAGCACATTGTTTCTGCATGGGAGGTGTCTGCATGAAATCAGCTCTGATCTGACAAGCACATGTTGCTATAGTAATGGAGTCTATTGAATGTTAACGCACTGCTTCAGCTATGTGACAAGTATAAAGTCTAAGATCTGTGATATGCATTTTCATTTGTCAAAGCATGTATCTGCTATACTTTCCTGTAAATATTTGATGGTGAAGAACCAGTTTTTTTACTTCTATACTTTCAGGAGTTGCAAGCTCTCTTTAGCAAGCTTCAAACTTGCCTACAATGTGTTTAAGAATAAAAAAAAGAAAATCACTGTATCTTACAGGATGCTGTATTGATGTTCCTACTAAACACAGGAAGCTTAAATACTCTTATGAATGGTTTTAATAGAATCCTTTGCATAACTGATGTTAAGAGGCATCAAAGTTGGCTTTACAGCAATGATTTCTGGTGTTCAAAAAAAAAATATGTAACCTGTTTGCGTTAACTGTCGGTGTGGTTTTAACTTGCAGGAGAATGAAAGCTGGTTCAAGTTAGCTTATTCGCCTTTCACTTTTTGCGTGTCTTGATAAGTAATTCACTGCTGAATCAGAAAATACAATGAATATTCATAGTGAAAAACAAGAAAATTACCTTCATGTAAAGGAAACACATACTTTAGGTTTTTCCACTTCGCTTGTCTGGTATTGCTGCACATGTCTAGAAAGGCAGGAAGTTTTGGACACTAGTCTTCGTCAATATAATTTCCCTGAAACCTGATCCCTGTACAATAAACATCCACAAATAAAACATCTGCTCCTATGGCTACTATGCATGCCCCAGTGAGAGGATGTGCCTCAAAAGGCCCAAGAACATCTAGGCAGGTTTTCAGTTCTTGTCAGAGTTATATTTGTACATCAGTATTTATTTAAGTTTAACCTCACTGTGTGTCATAAATCTTTGACAGCTGGGTTAAAGATCAGTTTTTCATTTGTGTTCTCAGGAATTGCTTTGTAAACCATCAAGTGCAAAGGCCACAGTTACATTAGTTACCATGAGCTTACTGTCAGAGCTAATCTAGGGCAACTAAAGAAGTAAACAGGAGGGCTTTTTGGCCCAAAGAGGACATTAATTAAAAAGGACCATGCTTAGATGTATGGAATTTAGTGGTAATTTCTACAGGTTTTACACTGGCATAACATGAAGTATATGATATGGAGTAATTCTAATAAAAATTATTATTTTTTTTAACCTGGGTTTACACCTAATATACCCACTGGTTTCAGAAGGCATTCCATTCCCCCACCTGGACCCCAGATATAACTGTACTGCATGAGTACTTTACAAACTGATGATTTTCTAGTTTTCCTTTAGAGCATTTTTAAAATATTTTCACTGCAAAAATAATGTGTTCCTAAATCTCAAAGGGCTTTACCACGATAATGCCTAATACTGTTATGATGTCTCTCAGTGATAGAAGTTTACTTTCATACTAAAAAATTAATTGAATAATTTTATAAGATATGCATTAAAATATTTACATTTTCTACTTTCAGTGTTTAGACTACTGCTGAACTGGAAGTGGCTTTGTAAATGAAAGAAAATTTCCATCCTTGCTATTTAAAATTTTCATAAATATTTTTCTTTGCAGTGTTTTTAAGTGGATATACCAAAAAATATTTGCATAATAAACAATTAATTACATGGTATGCAGAACTGACATCTTCCAAATGCAAAACCTTTTTATAGAAATCTATTTTAAGTAACTAAATTAATTTCTTCACTTAAGTGGTATTTGTGTGATAATATTACTACTTAAGAATATAAGCTGTCTGAAGACAAGCCTCACCTGTGTCTGATTGAAGTCTATTTTATGTGATGTTTTGAATTTGGATGTGAGTACCAGGTGGCATTGTTTAGTCAATCTCAGATGCTTTATTAGTCATTTTTGTCTTTTGGGGTTTCGTGGTGGGGAGCAATTGTTAATTTTTCCAGTATGTAAATTATTTTTATCTAAAGATGAAGGGAAGAATCTGATCATCAGTCAGCCTTAGGAGTCCTATGTTAACTTCTAGAGTAAATAAGAATATTAAGAATTTTATAACTCTGCATTCTGTTCTGCAGCAAAAACAGTGAGCTTGTTTGCTTCATGAGCATGTTTTGCTATAACAGAAAAAATATATAATTGGTAGCTTTCCTATTTTAGTTTCCAACTGCAGAAGATGATAGTAGCACTTAAATATGGAAAATAATTTGTAAAGCAAACTAGCAAAATACATTCTTGTCTGCATACTCAGCCTGAGTCAATGCTTCAGCTATTCCAGATCATCTGGTAACTGGCAGTTAGACGAAGAAAAAAATGTCTCAGAAGGAATATCTTAGTTTCCATGGAGCTGCTCTGTTCTTCATGGATGTGTTGTAGGTTAGAACTGTACTATAGTTAGCAAAAGCATCACTGAAATAAATGGGGAGGAGAAAGGCTGTATGAAAAGATTTTAGCGAAGAAAAATTAAACAATAAAGAATACTTAGCATTTAGCTCTTCACAGGTAAATACAGGTAGATAAGAGTCAAGTTATCCCCACGTCAGCCTTGTCAGGTAGGTAGATGTTTCTCTGTTCTTCACCTCTTTGGGTTTTATCTGTGGAAAGTCAAAAACATTGCATGTTATTAGCAACATGGAAATAAAACACTGGGAATCAGGTGTAGGGTAAGAAAGTTTCTATCAGTTCATGGGCTCATACACTGGTTCCAGCAGCTCTGAATGAAGGAACAGGGATGGGAAGACCCCTGTCTTGTCTCATCCTTGCATGTCAGCAACTTGGTCAGCAGTTTTCCAAGTAAAGACAACACCTTTCCCCCAGAATCCCAACTAATCAAAAATACTCTTGAGCTGAGCAGCAACACAAATGAAAGACAGCTCGATTTAAAAAAAAAAAATAATAATAATAATAATAATTTTTCCTCTGGCAGGGATGAACTATTTTTGTGGTGGAATATGAAAAGCTGCGATAGTCTCATTAGCTTTGCAGACTGTAAGAAGCTGATTCTCAGTGGTCTTTGATAAAAGGCAGTTGCATCTGACTAGATGTTCAAATCAGTTGACTGCTTCAGCCAGCATCCATGCACCCAAATGTATTTGTAGTAATTGAGTCGCCCCTGTACATCTAATTATACGCTATCATCAAGGGCTCATTAAGAGGATAAGTACTAGTTTGGGAAACATCTATAACCAAACAGTGTCATTCTGGAACTGCAATTTAAAGACACAAGCTAATTTTAAAATGTTATCTAATAAGTCTCTGAGATAAATGTAATTTTCTAAGGCAGAATTTTGCAGATTACTAGAAACAGATAATTCAGTAACAAATTGTAAGATATGTTTTCTTCTATATTTGGGCTATTATTTCAGTGCAAGTCTAACACAGTGAGTAGAATTGACAGTAAAGCTAATGAGAGGACTTTTAAATGAGGTTTGAATTTTGTGTAAAATATGCATAAAAATGCATAACCGCTGAAGTTTGGAGTCAATTATGACTGCTCAAAATTACAGTCACCAGTCAGGGTATGAATATAGTCTGTCCAAAGAGCTAGCCCTGATGCTTTGTTGCTCTATGATCATGCAGCCACATAGCTGTTTTCCTCTTTTATAGCTGCCCTGTGTTAAAAAACACATCCTACTTTTTTAATAGGATGAGCTTTTAACCAATGAATAATTCACTTGCAAACTCTCAGGCAGTTCTAACACCTGTATGAACGAGGAAAAGTTGTGCCTCTTGCCTTATCCACTGAAAGTTTATATTACAGTATGTATTACACATGATCTATAGATTACATTATAAATTGATATGAATAGCAATTAGCAAAAATAATGCTGCTTGTATGAAGCGATCTTTTTTGTACATTAGTGAAAATGATAGGTTGCTGCTGCATTTCTAGGAGACAGACGTGTGATTTAAAAGCTCTGCATGGCATGTCTGCCTTTATGCATAGGTAAATCTCCCTGACAAAATGTAAGTCATTGTTATCGCCTCAAGACTCAATTCCTATGATGCTCTTTTCTACTCTCTTTATCAGAACCAAAGCTTTTCCAATTATAGTTATAAAACTTGCTTGCTATAAAACAGCTTGCTTTAAAATACAAAAGCCATACCCAATTTTTCCACCTTTAATTACATTTTCTATGCTGGCCCCTACCTTCTCATTTTTGCTTTTCTTTCAGATATATAAGCCCTTCATGCTCCTGATTATCTCTCCTGTTCTGTGATCTGTAGCACAACAGTACATGTTGGTGTACCATAAAATACAGGCGTCTTCCAATTCAGCTGTAGCAGAATAGTACATTTTTGTGAATCCTGGATCCCAACTGACAACTGCAGGCTTTGAGTTGCCTTGTTTTGGGAGTTGGTTCATCATTTTTCAGCACAATTTTGTTTGTTAAATTTAAAGTGAAGAGGAAGTGGGAGTAAAGACAGGTTTACATCAAGAATGTAGCACTTTTATTCAGCTTTGAAATAACCACCCTGTGAAGTATGAATGCTTGGGAGGTAAAAAAATGGAACAAGTAATTGAATACATAAATAAAGAGCAAGGAGAATTTTCAACTGATTCAGTACCCTCCTCTATTCTGAAGTTTGCCCACCCACCCCTACATACCACCTCCTGTGGTCCAGGACATTTTAGTGCAACGTGGGAGGTTAGCATACAAATTCCTACTGACTGCATTTGTGCATAGCTTCCCACATACATTTTGAAATAGGGTCCCTTATTTAGAAAAGTTAATGAGTATTATAGATCTGTCCTGAACCGTAAATGCAGTGGGTTGACAATTACCTGTTACAGCTATTTAAAATTACTTGGCATTTCATAATTACGTTTTTTAACTTTGTTACTGAGACAAGTTTCTGCACTGATTACAAGTAGTCAGCAACTTACAGAAAGGTGGTATTGTGCAGAGAGGACTGGAAAGATGGATGTTGTGTGTTGAAACAAGTACCTTGCAAAGGAGGCTGTCCAGTGAAGTTAAACATGTTCCTGTGCTGATTCACTGCCTGCATAGATTACACACAGCTTAGTAGAAAACAGCGATTTCTCTGTAAATGCTTGTCGAATAGCAAATGGCACTTTGGAATAGTTTTACAGCCCTGTAGCACAGCTACAAGTATCCAACTACTGATTTGTAAAGATTCTAATAGAGTATAATACTATGTCCATTAAAACATTTGTCATTTTGGTGACTTTTGAGAAGACAACAGGAACAGTGGTTTATGGTTGAGCTCTGTTCTCAAAAGTTAGGAGAAGCTCTTCTTGTGTCCAGAAAAAATAGTCTCAAAGATTAATTCTTTCAAAACACCATTACATAGTGAATTTAGTAAGCCATTGAGCTGGAAGAGTTTGATTTCCTGCACAGAGACTGTCAATAGCCTGGGCACTGCAGAGCTTGTGGACAGCAACTTGTTAGACTTTAGATCTTAAGGCAACTTTATTTAAAAAAAAAAGAGACAGTATTTTTGAAATTGCAAGCTCTGAAGGTAACCAAAATTCCAGAATGAAGTTTTAGCTTCATTTTGATTTATATCAAAGTATTTGATAACTCGAGGTTTCCCAAACAGCTGCAGTCCTTACTGTTCACCAATCCAACATCAGTCTGTGCTTTTGCCAGGGCTTTCTAGTTGAGAGTCCAAAGAGCTTTAAATTAGCACTTGCTAGGCAGATTTTGATGTAGTTTAGTCAAATTCCAGTAACTGCAGTCCAGCTAGCTACTAGTTTTTTCCTTATCTCACCCAGAGTCAGAATTCTTCTTCTGCTTTGATGAAGTACATTTTAAAAGCAAATGCAAATACATTATACCCTGACAGACATCGTTCTACCAGCCCAGAAGATATCCTCCCAGAAGAGGGAGGCCTCCTCCTGCCTTTCTGACATAAATAACATTTCATTTCTTTCTCTTCTGATTGCCTTACACCCTTCAGATCCAAGCTGAATTCTGTCTTTCCATATGCTTTTCTTTTGTATTTCGATCTTTCCCTGCTAAGAAAGAATAGGTTTCTTGAACTCCATTTGACATTATTGAAGCATTTGGTCTGTCTCCAAAAAGAAACTGTGCATAACATTTAATTACTATCAATTTGCTTCTGTCTGTATGGAAGATTTTCATGCAGTGTTTGGCTTTGGAAGGCTTATTTAAGCTTAAAGTGTTGAAATTTTATTAACCATTTAAGTAGGGGGAAAAAAAGCTAGGGCTTAATGACAGGAACCAGGTTGGAAAGGCTAGACTCAATGGCAGGGAGGAGAGTTTGGATGACTGGATTAGGGGAGTCAAAACTAGATTGAAGGATTTAAAAATCCTTCCAAGAAATCCTTAAAAATCCTTAAATTGAAGGATTTAAAAATGGAGGGTGTAGTTTTTTTAGCTTTGTCATTTATATTCCAGATGACATCATATTTTAGTTATATTTTTCTTCATTGTTTCTAGTCTGCAATAGAAGTACAAATGAAACACAAATACGTACTAGTAACATACAAAATGTGTGAACACCTGTTATGAAGAAGGTCTGAGAAAGCTGGGGGTGTTTAGCTTGGAGAAGTGAAAGCTCTGCGGATGTCTGATTGCAGCCTTTCAATTATTAAAGGCAGCTTATAAGAAAGCTGGGGAAAGATTTTTTTACCGATAGGGCAAGGGCTAATGGTTTTAAATTAAAAGAAGGTAGATGTAGATTAGATAGATATAAAGAAGAAATCCCTTACTCTGAGTGTGGTGAGGCACTGGAACAGGTTACCCAAAGAGATTGTGGATGCCCCATCCCTGAAAGTGGTTCAAGGCCAGGCTGGATGGGGCTTTGAGCAACCTGATCTAATGAAAATGTCCCTGCCTGTGGCAGAGTGGTTGGACTAGATGATCTTTAAGGTTCCTTCCAACCGAAACTAGTCTATGTTTCTGTGAAAATGTGAAGTGGCATATACTGCAATACCTACAAATAGATGAAAAATCAAAAATGCAGTATCTTTGACTAGGATAAGTTAGTTGAACAGGACAAAATTACTAACAAGGAATGTTATACAGAAAATGCATCTGTTCACACACTACATTTTTCTCAAGTATTCTTTCTTGTAAAAGAAATGGTATGCCAGCTTTGTCTTTTAGCAGGTGATTTGTTAAGGTGATCAATGACAAGACAGCAACTTTGGAGTTAAAGGTACACAACTAGATTCTGCCTAAAGGATTTTGAACAGTACTGTCCTGCATCTAGAGATGTTGCAAGAGCTCAAAACTTAAGCGGGTACAACAGAAGTGCGGATCTCACACATGTGGCAGAATAAGATGTTCTTTGCTTTATCATTTTGCCCTCACTCAAACTTCTTTAACATTTCACTACACAATTTCACCTTCTAAAGATCCTTACAAATACCTGAATTGTGTAAAGGGGGCGCCAATCCATGTCTTGGGACCTACAGGTGCGTGTTTTTGTTTTGTGCATATTTGGTCCATGAAACTGTGTCCTGGTCATGTGGATAGGCAGGGACCCTTTATCATTGCCCCTTGTCAGCATTGTCTCTCAAATCTGTTTTTAGATTCTGCTGTCATTTTTAGTCTGCTGGGTCATGATGTCAATGAAAAAGATAGCTACTAATACTTACTTAAATAAGAGACATAGGAGATACTAACAAGAAGAAGTCTCTGAAGAATGAAGGCACATGCTCAGTTCAGTGAGGATCATATTTCAGCTCTAAAGTACTTCTTGGCCTTCTGTTGGAATTCTAATTCTTCTAATTTCAATGTACTCTTAAAATACTCCCTACTGTTTCTTCAGTGGGGCACGAGGAAATAGATCAGGCACATAAAATCTGTTATAAGTATGGCTGTGAATCTTGCTGGTTCTTCTGTTTCAATGTCTTTACAGCCATTGAGCAGCCTTTCTTCCTCTTCAGGTACTATCCACATACATTCGCACACACAACACCTCAAAGCCAGCCTCAAATAGCAGTTAAAAAAACACACTAGCAACAGCAGCAGTGTTGCCACCTTCATTTTTGTTTGGAGGCGTTTCAGTGTCTTAAGTTGTAGGCAGGATGTGGATCAAGGAAACAGATAGTTAAAATGCACCAATATGCCATAATGTTAAAAGGCTCTGATGCTAGATTTCTAAGATCGCCAGAACTAAAACAAATGAGAATTCAATCTCCAATATTAATATAGGTTGAGGATGGGACTTACTAGCAGATACAGTAAAGATGTGGCTGAAATACAAAGCAGCATAGGAAAAATATCCATTGAGTTGGAATGAGTAGCTTTGATTCTTGTCCATCTGGCCAAGACAGAACAGCCAAAGCTTAAGAATGGCACCTGCAGAAGACAAGATCTGCTGCCACTGAATTATGAAAATTGCACTCAAAGGCCAAAGAACCACGGATTCAGAAAGTTCTACCATTCTCTGGGCCAAGAAAGGTGGGAGGAAAAAAACAAAACAAAACTTCATTTTCTTTAGAAAGGAGCCTTACTAAGTTATAATAAACATTGTTACATCCACAGTCAAATTAATAAACCTTCCAAAACATCATGTGGACACAGATTTGGATCTACATGTACATCCAGATGCTTTAAAAAACAAGAACAACCACTCACCTCAGTTTATTTGCCTCCTGCACTTTACAGCAGAAGAGCTGTTGGGACTCTTTTATCTAGGACGTAGGCTACCTGTTGAAACATATACACAATAAAAAGACTGGTTATTTTTTGGCTGCTATATCTCGACTCTATACAAGAAAAGAAAAGAGAAAAGAAAAATACCAAGTTACTCGCTAGAAGAAAAATGTCTTCCCATTTGGGCTAAGTATTTAACGAAACTTTCTATATTCCATCCTGTCTTTTTTTATACAGGTACAAAGAATCTGCTAGCAACTGAAGATATAATAGCAGTCTTCTTGGCTCAGCTTATTCAAACTGCTTAGACCTATACTAGAATGCTTGTTTGACCATCTCAGACAAAACAGGGTTTCAAAGATAATAATAGCAATGAAAATACCTAGCCTGTAGGCAGAGCATTTTCACGCAGCTCAGTTTGCCATCTGGCTTGATGACTTTGTGGATCCTTACACTTTACTCACATAAGGTGACATTTTTAGTTAGATACACAATTACAGTTTGGTCAATAATTTTGCCTTCCCAGAAATGTCACTAAGTATGAGTCAGTGGTAAAAAGTTAAGTGAAAACTTAGAGGTACTTGAGGTTTGTCCATTGTTCAGCTGCGCAGTAAGAAAACAGATCCAGCTGCATTCACAGGATTTTATTTTTTAACATTTTCCCTTATATTCGGTGTATAGTACTATGAAATACATTTATACAGACACTCACTCCATCTAGTTGTTGAAAAAAGAATGTATGTTGATAGAGAAGTATGTGCCCAATAGACAGATAACAAACCTTTAAAATTTAACAGATCAGATGTATGTTCTGTTGTTGGTGAACAGCTGCCACGCTTCTGCTTGGACTTCCAGCAGCAACATTCAATTTCAGATTTAATCCAAGCATGTAGAGGGGAGTGGACATATAATTCATGCCTCAGGTTCTTTCACTCAGAGTTTGAATCAAGCTGAAGTTTCTTGCCTTTTACATCTAGATAGAACAATCCTTGTCTATTTGAAGTTCTTCTAAAAGTAGAATCTGCATAGAAATGCTCAAAAACAGGACATATTTTGCACATCTCAGGTC
Source organism: Anser cygnoides (assembly GCF_040182565.1). Lineage (NCBI taxonomy): Eukaryota > Metazoa > Chordata > Aves > Anseriformes > Anatidae > Anser > Anser cygnoides. The sequence continues at coordinate 14,527,302 of NC_089884.1, forward strand.
TGCAGTGTAATCCTGCCTGGACTTCTCAGGTGAAATCAGCACACGTGCCCTTCAACATTACCCCCAACAAATCCTGTAACTGTTATATACTAGTGCCCTCTACTGCATTTTTAATATAAAACATAAAAGTCTGCATTACATCACCCTGAGAAATTTGCAGAGCTTTCACAGACAAAAATGTAAACCAGAAAGAGTCGATATTCATGCAGAAGAACTGGATAATTTGAACTTTTCCACATATAATGACATATTTCCCAAGCCAATTCATGGTTTCATTTCTAAGTAATTTGTCCACAGAGCTACCAGAAAGCCACCCAAATGCAAGTAAATTTAACCCATACTGTAAAAGTCCTAATTCTTCTCATGTTTATGAGGATCATTTATTTTATCTTTAAAACAGCCCATCTGTACAGCAAAACTATAAAACAAAAGGTATTCAAAAAATCTGTGGAAGAAGATCACAACATATCTGAACCAGAACACCAGAAAGCCAAGCATCTGTATACACGAATTCTCCCATCTTTTAGCTCCCAACTACTTCAAAAAACAGCATCACATCACACTCAGACTTAAAAGCACACTCCAGTCAGTTCTAGCTGCTCAAACTCAAGTCATTAAAAAAAAAAATAAAGCAACTAGCAGATGTGAAACAAACTAGTATTGCTGCCTTCTTATTACCAGTGTGGGGAACAAACTTCTAATGCTAATGACTGCCAAAGAGCAAGAAACATAAAGCTGTACACACAGTTCTTTCCCATGAACTGAGGGTGTCTTATTAGCGAACCTCACTTATATCTAGGGTAAGTCTTGAAAGAAATGTCATCAGAAGAAATTAAGCATTAATCCTCCTAATTCAGTTTCTTAGGAACTGATGGTTTTTTTCAGTATAGGAAAGATTTCTGCAGGACATAAGACACTTCAGCTCTGCTTACATCCCCCAATATTACAAAGTTTTCTGCATACTCCTACATCACCCCTTTCTAACAAAGAATAGGGAAATCGAAGTAGCAAGACAAAACGCCATAAATCTGTCATTAAAATAAAATAGATTCAGGTCAGGTGATAATTTCCTTGGTTCCATCATGCTTGGGAAGGGAATGTTTTACTTCTCCCTTCACTTTCACTGCCATGACCAAGTTTTGCCATCCATAGCCAGGACACCCCACATCCAATCTTTGAGATACTCCTCCCTCTAGTGGCTCCATTATTATCTGTACTGCGAAGCCATGGCCGAGGTTTGCATTCCAGACAGCATTCCATTCATCTTTAAATCCTATTGTTATTCCCCAGGAATGAAATACATACTGATTTTGATGGCCTAAGAGTCCCTGACAAACAGAATTTTAACCCAAGAAGCAGCATATCCCAGGAGGAAAGCTGTGATTCTAGATACTGTTGCCAGTGTTTGAATGCCAAATTTCCCAGGTATTTCCGTACAAAGTAGAACTGCTTTCTAAAAATTTCCATGAAACTTTGTTAAAGCAGTTACAGCCTCACAATCATGGTATCATCGAGTATTCTGTAAATCCCCCTCCTACTCCCCAATTAAAATCCATTGTGTTTCAATGTCCTTGTAGATAAAACAGATTTAAATGAACAAAAGGCTCAAAAGCTATTGTCCACTGAGAACATCCCATTTTCTTCTGTTAAAAATTCAGCCTTTGTAAGCAAGCTTCACAATTGCATGCAGTTAGAGGAAGAAATACGGAGTAATTTTTGAACATTTAGGAGTCAGCATACTAGCATATTCCATAGCATTGTATAAACATCACCTAAATTTAATGTAGACCTGAAACAAATACAAAGCAGAAAAAAAGTAAAACTGACAGTCAGGTTCTGCTCAAAGCACTGTAGCAAGTTACCAGCAAAGACAGAATTATGACTTGTGGAAATGACTAGAAGCAGCCACTCAGCCTTTTTCCCTGCAAGCTTTGATTACAGACAAAATAGATGATTGATTGTGATTTGGCTTTACTGTTCAGAATAGTTACTTTTTACTTGTTTGTTTCAAGTCTTAGTTAGCTATCAGATTCATAGCCTCAGAACATGCACCAAAACTTTTATATTTATCACTTTTTTTGAGAAGAGGTAATTTGCCTTGAAATCTGTCTGTTTGCCTTAAAAGTCTATGGACACTCACTGCATTAGTAAAATCCATGTTCATCTTTGACAAAGAGCATGTTACTGTTGAGGAATAAGTCAAAGCAGAATGAGAAATGGAAATAGCTGAGCATAAAGAAGAGGCACAATTAAACAGGCTCAACCATCTGTAGCTACACTGCAGGAATGGGCCATTTAACAGTGGTTGTGAAGACTGGGTAAGGATATGCATAACATGCAACTTCCTCAAATTCATTAACTCCATCAAAACTAATAGTCATTGCATAAAGTGGGCTGTTGGAATATTTAACCAGCAAGAGAAACAGCTAAATTTCTAGTTGGATTGCCTCAAAGGCAACAAATTGTATTTCGTTTGCGTTTTGAATTCATTTCAGTGGATAGATTTTATTTTTCAAGTTTCTTTAAGGACTTGGTTTTGTTAATGCTATTCATCATGTTATATCTTAGTGTACTTTTCCACTTATTCAGCTTCTGAGCCCTCATTAACACACACACACACTATTTCATGCTAAACATCCTTTCTCCACAAGGAGACTGCTTACTTTCTCTTCCAGTTGCTTTTCTTGACTTTTTTTTTTTTTTTTAACTGGGTCAAGTGTTTATGTATCCACATAACAAAGTGCAAAAATGCATTAGTTCAGTAAAATAACAATATCCACTAACATCTTACAAGGCCACAGGAATATTTTATTTATAGTTTAGATTTCTAGCACCCTTATGTTTAAAGGGACCTGCCTTTTTTTGTTGTTTCGTTTTTAGCAGTAGCTCTTCACAGCCCCTATAACTTATTATGCAGTCTTCTGTTAAAACCTAAATTTAAAAATTTGCTGCAGTACTCAGAGACTGTTCTAAAAATAACAAAGATTATATTCTATGATTGCTAGCTGGAGGTAAAACTGAGCTACATCGAGTACCTTTAAGTGGTCACAAAGTGTGAACAGTAGTGGAGGATCAGTATTAGAAGATTCTCCTCAGGAACTCAGGTGCTACACCTTGGCAAGTGACTTAAATGTAGACAAACCATTAAGACAAGCTTAACACCAATATTTTGAGTCAAACATTACTTACAAACTTCTCTGATTTCCTTGGCTCATACTGCATTGCACTTTTGCCTGAAGGATGCTGATTCAGGAGCTGAACATTCCAATTTAATTCTCATTGAACTAGTTCAAGCAAATGAGAAATTCAGCATAATTTTGAAAACTGTTTTTCCCTCAAAGCAAATATTTGAGATTGCACAGCAGAATAGCATCAGGCAATCTGTAAATACAACGTTTTGATTTAAAAGATGCATGACAACCTAGCACTGGTGTCACTGGTGTTGCATCAGTATTCTAACGTTACCACCCCCCTGTAGTTTCAGCCTCTGCTTCTACTTTCCAGCTTCTTCTAAGAATTGATGAAGTGCTGTAATACAGGATTTTCCACATTTTAATGGGGAGCTGGAAGAAGGCCACATTCCTCTTCCTCCTGCAGTCGTGTGACATCACTGTATCTTGAAGAAGATAACATAGGCATAAACAAGAACTGGAATGGGATGAGAAGTCCAGTTCCCAGGGATCTAGGGCACTGAGAGGAGCAGCACTTACTAATATTCATCTTGTACTAGGCTTTACCACGTGAAAAAAGCCCCAAGACGGCAAATTTTAAGACCATCTTTTTTTCCCCCCATCTCAAGAGTTGTAGGCTTATACCACAGGACACTGAGGCATCCTGGCAAGCCACCAGCAGACTTATGCTTGCCCAACAAACTTTTAGAACACTTCAACAATGTAGATAGATAACTTCATTTTTTTTTGCCTTGCCAAATCATTCCCTGTGCTTAAAACTTAACAATTGAGCCACAATGCACTTCTTTTAATTGCAAAAAAAGGTTTTATACAATAATGAAATTGTGTGGTCAATTTGCATGGATTTGCGCATCAGTTTGGAAGCCAACAGTATAAAGACAATTGCTAGCATCTAGGGCATTTCAAGTTTGAGGGACTAAGCTCAAAATGATGACGTGAAAAGAAGCATGAAGCATCCTGAGAACTTTTATTGCATACAAGATGAGCAAGAAAGAGGCAAGCAAAAAGGAATTGAGTAATTTTAGCCCCACATCTCAAGAACAATTAACAAGAGAGCTTTAAACATACTGGGGGGGAAGGCATAACATCAGAAGTCAGTAGCTGGATTTGGAAGATGAGCCAAGAAACAATTGTGACAAAGGGAGACACCTCGAGAATCTCTTGAATAGAAAAACTACAACAATTTAACCTTGCATCTGAGAGACAAGACATTCACAACAGGACACAGGCTGTCTTAGATCAACTTTATTATGTTATCAAAGTATGACAGTAAAATATTCAAAATCTATTGACCGCATTCATACACAAAAAGGGCATATAAAATGTTAGGTTTCAGAATATGTTCCATACAAAATACTGTTAAATGTAGAGCAGCAGAGTCATTGCCAAACATTCCCTGAATTTAAGAGGGCCTTGAACACACTGTGCTCCAAGAACTACCTTAATATCAAACATTCCTTCCTTTGGTCTGCAAGTCCATTGCAATTATTGCTAGTTATTGAAGCCTTCTGTGTTTTAAACAGAATCACATAGTGACTCTGAGCCACTTCAGAAGTATTACAACGACAGCTGAAAGCCCCTTCAGCATTTTCTATACATTTTGTCAAAAATAAACACATTTGGTCCTCAAGACTATTTTTGGTTTCTGAAAATATCCTGGAAGAATAAAACCTAGTAAAAGTTATGGAAAGAGAGAGACATGATCCATATGTGTTCATTATAACAAAGACATGTCAGTAAAATCAAAAAGTTTTCAACTGTGCAATGTGGCAAAGCACCAGAGTTACTCCTCTTAAGGAACTGTCACGTTCCCCTCTTCCCTTTAAGATGTAATTCTTCATACCCCTCTTTCCCCATAAAAATCTAGAATGCTCAAGTGCTACATGGAGGTAGCAAGCCTATAAAGAATGCTAAATACTCTTGCCTTGTAGAGGAATATGCCTGAGTAAGCACTTCTCAAAGGGCTGAGTGTAGTGGTTCAGTTTCAGTGATTAGAGTAATGTAGCTTGCTGCGTTCACTTCACAGCCACAAGTCTATCCCAATATGCAAGAAACAGAAAATGAAGGGGCTGAAGATAGTTTGGCAGAAAAAAAATCAGAGGTTCTGAACAGAAAACAGAGCTACAGTCTGTAGAACCATCAGATCAAACTCAGAAGCGCTGTGCTTGTGCTAACGGTCTCCACATTCTCAGACAATATTTCGTAGTAATAAATAGAAAGCCAAAACCAAGGCCTGAAGAACTTCCATATTCATCATTTTTACCAGAATAGCTAACAAGATTAAGCACAGACACTGTTGGGCTTGTCTACTAATGGAAAGCTAAGGATAAATATAGATAAATTGTTTACAAGTCTTCAGGTCAAGAGATGCAGTCAACTGATTTCAGAAACAATACTAGATCCCAAAAACTAGAAAAGAAATTTTTTGCACCCCAAAAGAGAAATATTAAAATTTAAAAAGCATGTTTTAGAACAACATATTTTGGAACTTCAAGCTAAACTCTTGGTATGAGACTGAGAATGTGATTAACTAAACAGGTAAGGAACTAAATGAAACTTAGATACATTCTCCAGATCAGGTTAAGAACTGTCTGCCTACGTCCTTTTTTCATTTTTCTGCCCTTGATGCTGTTGTTGGTAGCCTGCAATACAGCCTCCAGCTCTGCTCGTTCAAGTGCTTATTGACAGGCATTCTACTTCAGCAAGAAATAGATTGTGAAAAGCTGTTGTCTAATTTCTTTCTGTTGCAAAACAGTAACATATCAATTTATTCAAAAATTGAGTCAGACCAAAAGGAAGAGCTTTAACTTTGAGCAGTCTTGGAACACAAGCCTGAAGCTTATCCAGCTGACAGCCCTGCACAAAGTAGAACACTTGGCTGAAAGACTTGCGTGCTGCCTGCGTCCCACCCCTCCTCATTTCAGCAGTAACCAATTATAAGTGGCTTGGGACAGCACAGTAGTTTCTCTGGAGAGGTCTAGACAATATAGCTGCTGAACGATAGGTTCCCAGGCAACTGATGACAAGATACACATTCCATTTTTAACATCAGAAAAGTGTCTTCTCCCTCAACCAAAGTAATAGGGAAAAACGCAGGGGAAAAGTGAAGCTACATAAGCAAGTTAGAAACCTAGGAAGATATTTAGCTTATCCATGACCCTAGCTTGAGTTGTTCTGGATTTACAAATCATTTCTGAAATTAAATTTAAAGCTTTAAACCTACTTCCTGTGCCAAAAATATTTTTTTCAGTAATAAAGAGTTCAAACCTGTCATTTCAACATACCTTATTCTTATATTTGATGGTAGTAAGCATTTTATGCACGCTACAAAAATAGTTAAAGTTTACCCTTCAGAGAACTTCAGTTTCATAAGCAGTGAATCCCCAATGCTTCTCATGAGTTTCTAAAACTCATTTTTTCTGGAAGACCTAGCATTTTGAAAGCATTTAAAGATGTTTTCTGAGAACTAAGTAGAGTCTAACTGGGTGACTAATTTTAAAGCAAGCAAAAAGAATCTTCCAGTGACATTTTTCCAGTGGGACTTCTATAATCAAGGTTGTAAATACCATGGCCTTTACGCCATCATTTCTGTGTAGTTCAAAGCCGAAATATTTTTTCTAAACGCTGAATAAAACAGTACTGTAACGGAGTTGCATGTTTGGCAATTATCTAAACATTTAAGGAACAGAAATTGAGATCTCAACTTCTTAAAACAGCAATTATATAACTAAAATTCAGTTCCCATAGATTGTGTTTTGAAGTTTAAAGTTTCTTTTCAACTGAATGCAACATTTATCCAACCACTGCTTGGCCAGTAACTGAATAAGAGCTTAATTATTTGAGAACAAGTTTTGTATTTTATATCAGTGCTACGCTGGCTTCCACTCCCTGCCCTATCAGGAAATTCATTTCCCATTTTTAATGAATGCCCACCATCCGTTATCATTTCCATTACTGGAGATCTTTTGCAACCTGAAGTGCAATTCTGCACTGTATGTATTGTTTGCCTGCATTCAATTCTATTAGCTTTAATTTACATGCTAAAGAATTTACACAGCTAAAGAAGGGTATTGCAAGCCCCAGCCACAGCTGAACTTTTCTGTCATGGATAATAATGCACCAGGTGAGAACTCCTCAGATTCCTGATTAAGTCATTAGGCTCTAGAAGTCAATAAGCAAACAACTTTTTCCTCTTTCTTAAGAAAAAAGGTACTTAATAAGAACCTTCAAATAATTAACACATTATCTTTTTTCCCCAAAAAGCTGTAACAAAAGAATGGCTGGATGTGACAAAAGATCATCCAGTACCAGACAGACCTCTTGTCTATCTTACCTAGTAGATATGTATATTTACAAACTAAGGTAGTGGGAACTGTGGATATGCAAGAATATGCAAGACCCTTGAGAAGGAATTTGCTGTGCTTCTCAAATTGTTAATATCCTTCCCTTGTTTCATGGGAGTCAGATTGCAATCCTTTCCAGCCCTCCTACTCCTAACCCTAAAAAGGCCACACAAAGGAGAAATCACGTAGTACGTGCAAGGGGCCGCACAATCTCCAAACGAAAGTCTGTATGAATACTGGACACAATACTGGAGGCACCAAAGTGCATATTTGACCAGGTTTTCAGAATATGAAAACACCATGAAGCATCATGAACATACATCGGAGACAACCATTTAGGACACCAACCAATGTCTTGAACACAACCTTAAAAAAAACACAATAAATAATTCAAATAACTAAATTCCAAGGGATTAAAAGGCATTTCCCTTACTTAAGGGAAGGCATCACAGGTGAGGAAAATAATTGTCAACACAAGGTATCACAAATTGAAAAGCAGCTTTTTCACATAAGAGATAGTAGTATCGTTTGATAGCATTTGAATATGCTCATTTCCTGAAAGCTCAAATACCACCACTTCCTGTTTTTGCATGTCCACCCACTTTTGACATTGCAAGGCACTCTGTAAGTTTACTGTACCATCCCCATCACTGTAAATAATCTTGGGCTCTTTGTCAGGAAAACTTTCATAATGGAAGGAATCCGGTGTTTCTATGCCAGTACCATAAAGACAGTGTATGCGCACACCAGGTGGTGTCATCTGGTAGACCAAGGGTTCAGTGTCTTGTCTCATGAGCCAGCCATCTTCAAAATTGATGTCCCTGTAGAATTTTTGGTAATCCTGAAGGGTATAGTTGGCTGTAGGTGTGGTTACAAAGACCTTATCTGGAGGCCATGTGTAGTTGTAGGGGAGCATCCAATTTGTGGAAACCGCTGATCGCTGCTGGTCTCGAATCTTGAGTGAACTGATGACAGGTATTCTGTTGTTGTCACCTTAAAAAAAAAAAGGTAGAATTACATTATACATAAAACAGTGCATGATCTCACAACCAGAAGCAATTAGTACTGCTCAGTGATAAATCAAAAAATATTCCATTTGCTTACAGTGAAAATTGGAGAAGTTTTTCATTTTTGATTGTCTCAGTAATCGACTTCTGCAAACTAACTTCCAATAACTTACAAATTTACATACAAGTTAATAACTATGAATGACTGACAAACCAAGAGCACTGCTACCTTAAAGGTCTTAAATTATCGTATACCCAATAAACCTCAAAATTATTCCACTTTACCCCATTTAGGTTTAATACAGTACACTAATGCTTGACCAAAACATTTGAAGAACAAGATTTTTTAGTTGTTGACATCAAGTCTATACATTTTTCTTGGCAGTCTGTTCTAAAGATGGCTCAAATTAACATGGGATTAAGTTATAATTTATATGCTTTCTTCAGATTGTAACCACTGCTCATGTCTTTCTCCCCCAAATTAAAATCCACTTAATAAATAGCATACATAGCGATCACTGGAATTTATTTTTTATTTTTTTGAAACAGTTCTGAGATCAGAGTTCTTTTTTGTGGTGACTGATCTGACCTATTTTCCATCGCAGTGGCTAGCACTCCTCAATTCTCTTGACAACTGAAACTTGAATCCGATTTTTTGTTATTAGGTTCAGGTAGTTACAGCATGTCGTTATTCATGTCAACAAAACCTTAAAAATTGAAATACCAAAACTGCTGTTCCTGAAACAGCACCAAAGCATGTATTTATTTTTCAATTCCATAAGGTGGCACTGTTGGTTCAGCAAGACCAGCTAAAGCACAGTATTTACTGCCATTTTCAGGAGGATTGCATGGAGACATTACAAGCATAATCCTGAGAAACAGATAAAAAGGAAACTCAAGAGAGCACAGCAAGAATTACAGAAGTCCTTAAATGCATTTCACATTACTGTGTGGTATAAATACTTAGCTGTGCACACTCACCACTAAGCTACCAAATACTACTTGCAAGTTTTCAGCAATGAAATCCTGAATTCCAAACCTAAAAATTAGAGAAGTCTGTACCAAGTTTATTTCAAGCAGAATAAACAAGTACAGAACCTGACACTCTACTCCAGCCTTTTCTTTCAGAACTGCTTATCAAATCTTATACTTTTTTCCTGAAGTGCAGAAGTACTATAAGGTCAAGACCACACTTAGGCCAGCAGGCACCGACATTATAGAATATAAAATATTAGGTCTAAAGACAACGTTGTCAGCATTTCAAGCTGACAATCAGAAAAAAGAACAAGTCAACTTTGCGTCTGTGCTTGCCATATGTAAAACAGGAAGAGCATCCTCACTTTATTGGCAATAGAATTGTTGTAATAAAAATACCAATCCTGTGAAACACTTAAATATGTAGCAGTAAGCAGCACAGAAGATCTAGAGACAGTCTAGAGACAGTAATTTCCACTTGTGTGCTGCTTGCCACTTTGATAACAACCGTGGATTTAACATCAAGTCCTAGCCATTAACATACTATAAACAGGAAGGGGAACAGAAAGAATGCATTTCTGCTTGAAGAAAGCTTGCCTGATGTTTCCTCCAGGAACACAGTACTTTTGCTAAAGCAACGATTCTTCTGCATGCTAGTATCCTGATAATTTCAGAAACTAGCTAGACTAATGTAATCAAAACATTAACACCTGATGGTGGTGATTTTTTTACCTACAGATGTTTAGGAAACAGAACTAGCCTAAAAATGGGCATTCTGATACTATACTATGCCTCTTAAGTCTCCTGCATCTTGACTTTCTGCTCCAAACCATGAAGTTTAATACTACAGACATACAAATTAAGAGATGATTATGATTTAGTAGGAATCTAACTATTCATTAGACGTGTATAGCTAGCTGATTTGGATGAGATGTATTATAATGGATAAGCAAAATATGAAGCACTGAAATTTAATTCAAAGGAAATCCGAGACTGAAACTGTGTAGTCTTTTGGAGTTTTATGAAGGTATTTTTAACATTGCTCACTTCCTGCCCTTTCTATAGCATACAAACTTGTCAGACAAAGCCTGTGGAAAGAAGGAAGTCAATTTTTTTTTTTTTTTTTTTTTTATTTTATTTTACAGTGCCACTGCAATAGAGTTAACAATGTACAACTCAATACAAACATCTGATTTATTTTTTTTTAAATAACTGAGTTGTGCATTCCTGTTCAGAATCAAATTCCTTTGCTAAGCAAAGCATTCTTTTGATTTGTCCATGCATGGCTGGCAGTTGCTATGTGCTCTGCATTTTGATGAAGCCCATTTCTGATGTCAGCTTTGTTTGGGATGCAACTAATAACCAAAGCTAGCCAAACAAAAGCAAGGAAACAGCAGGACAGAAACATTGCAAATTAAATGCCAAAAGCACAAAATAATATTGTTTTGCTGTGAAATAGTTATGGTATAACATAATGTGGTAACTTAGCTTTCTCTCAGTTGTTTGCAGTTGCATAGTGAAAGACTTTTTTTTTTTTTTTTAAACCAAGCTATAACTTCAGCAGGCATCTGTGCTCTGGGCACCACACCACTTCTCCATTGCATCTACCAGTTCCCCTTTATGTTCATCTCAAGCAGCTGTATGATATTTAATCAAAGGCAACTACTGAATGCTCTAGAGTCCATGTTGGCTTAGCAATACTGAACAGAGAACAGTCAGGCTGCAGGCAGAAGCGACAGAAATAAGATGCAGCAGGTCAAACAGCAGCTGCTTGTGTCATCTGCTGAAAGGTTAAGAGGGGATGCAGCTCCTAGTTAAGGGATGTAAAAACTTGGTCCATTCCCATGAATGGAAAGACAGTCTGGCCACAGGACTTCAGACATCAAGTTGCCACCACTTACAAAAAAATATTTTTAACTTCGTAGTACTTCGTAGTTAACTGTAAGACCAGAGGATGAAAGTTGAAGGTACTATTTAGTATATTTCATACTACTTACAAAATACATTGCAAACCCTCAAATTACCTACCTGAAGCCAGCACACGGAGAGTTTTAGCTACTCCTCCCCACGGAGCACCTAGTGACACATAATCCTTTATGTACTTGTCTTTCCATTCCTGAGTCTGATGGTTGAGGAAGTACAGGGTATACATGTTACCCATACTGTGGGCAATTAAAACAACAGGACTTCCATACTGCTCATACATTAACTCTATCATCTTGCGAAGGGCCACAAAATAGTCTCCATTCTCATCTAAATGAGAAATACACAGGTCACACAGTTATAATCGCTAATTGTGGATGCCATCCTTCAACACAATTATTTAAAAGGTAATATTTTGAAGCAATCGAAACCAATGCATCTTTACATCAGTAATTTATGAAAGGCTGATGCTTTAAGACAGTTTCTTCCTACTTCTATGAAGCTTAAATATATTTTAAAACATTACTCCACTTTTTCCTACCTTTAAAATACATTTAAGATCAGATTTTCTGGGAAGTATCCCATGCTGATGGAATGCTAATTTTCCTCCCACAAAAATCAACAGTGGAATTCATTTGGAGTCTAGAATAATTGTGCTAATGCAGAGTTTTGAAAAAAAACAACTATCTGAACTTCCTATGAACTGCATTTTTTTCCCCCAAAAAATATAAGTTTTGTAAGTCCAGGAAGATTCATCATTTCATGAAAGTACAAATAAAGTTCAGATCAGTCTTTTAAAGTATGCATGAACCATTTAGCAGCACATCTTCTATAAGCAAAGTTATCCCTAAATAAGAGTTCTTGCAGATTTCTGCTGGCACAGTATACTTCATTTCTATTAGATGTAATTAAATGAGCTTTAAAATGAGGAGGGGAAAAAAAAAATCAATAATACCTTTCCATAACCCTGTAATAAGATACTAATTCTGTGTGTCAACTGCAACAGAAATTTAAAGCAGTCACATCAGAAACAAAAGTCATCATTATCGATTTTCCTTCAGGCAGTATTCCTGGATGCCAGGGCTACATGCTTCAGTTTTGTGGGCCAAAGCAAACTTGACACTAGAATATTAGTATTTATAAAACATATATACGATTTCTTCAATATGCTTCACAAGCTGTGAAGAATCTACAAACCACTTGTGCTCATGTGGAATAGAATAAGATGAAGAGTACTACGTTTTAACACTTACATAAAAACAAGCTTAGAAAAATGTAGGCAGCACCCCTCATTGCTCAGTTTTAAGGACATTAAATACAATTTATTCCTCAGGATACAGTCAAGGCAGTTCTGCTAGATTTGGTGTGACTCCAAAACCAGCAAAGTGATACCCTTAGCAAAGTTCTTTCTGAAGACTGATAATGTAGACTTTAGAAATTCCACTATTAATGCACCATAGGGAGGGGTGTTTTTGTGGAGTTTGGTGGGTTTTGGTTGTTTATTCTTTTAGGCAAATCTTAAGTAGCAAATCATTTAGAGGAAAAAAAAAAAAAAGACCATACCACAGAGCTTTCATCGGAGTCTAGGTGTACCCAGGCCCTAAGAACTAGTTCAAAATAAGGTTTTAAGTATAATAGTACAACTAGGATGGGGGGACAGGTGGGGGACAGGACCCAAAACTATTTACTTGCTTGGAGAGTCAAGAAAGTTTGTTCAAACAAGACATTTACTTGGTGCCTTTCGCCAGTCATAAGGTGCTCCTCTTACATCTTCATCACGTTTGTAGCCCCAGTCTACTAAACTCTGCACCAGCATATAGAAGTAGCTGCCTGTAGACATAAAATCAGAGAAATGTAACAGTGAAAAGATCAGCATTAGAAGCAGCCATCATACAATTACGATGCAAGTTCGGGATGCATTACCTATGATTCCGTATATTAGATGGACATTAAAACCCTAATCTTATCAATCTGACAATCTAAAAAGCTGCATATTAAGCAAAATGAGTTATGCTTACTGTCCCCGAAAAGAAAAACTACTATTCTTAAAAAATTCTTCCTAGTTGGCCGCAGCAAAACATGTCATACACAGCAGGGACTAGTTTTCCCTCAGCATAACTGACCATTGAACTGTTTAAAAGAGAAATTACTACATTACAGTCCTAGCTTATGTTCATTGCAGATTAACTTCAGTTATGGCATATAATACATTCATAAATGTTGGCAAATTCTGGATCAATTTTTATTCTTGGAAACAAAAAGCTTACAGCATACCCCAGGGCAAAACTGGAAGCTACCCAAAGTTATTTTCCTATCTATCAGTTAGCAGACTGAGACAGAACATAAAGCTTCAAAAGCAAAGAAGGGAAACACTCGCAGACTGACCGCAAGTATCTGTGTTAAGATGTTATGTATTACAGGCTTTGAAACATAGGATGCAAGTATTACCACAGTTAAGGGCACCTAGTAACACTTTAGGAAGTGAAACACTTTAGGAAGTCAAAACATCCTGTTGAATATCACAGCCATATTTACATTTTGATCAATGCCTCAATCCTTAGTCTTGAATGCTTGAATGTCCCTGAAACAAACAGAGGCGGTTTTAAATATGGCCCTATTCTACTTATCAGGTTTATGAAGCGAAGATCACCAAGCATAGTAGTGCCCTTTTGGAGACAGCTCACTATGGAAAAGAAAAAGAAGAAATACATGCAACTGAACAGGGACCATTCTACAGTGAAGCATTACTGGCTATTAAATTATTTAAGCCATTAGCCACAGCTAACAACTTCTCACATAAGGTTACCAGTATTTTCTGAAAGACTCCTGGGAAAAAAAAAAAAAGGAAACTGCAACCAAACACAGTAATGCAGCAATCTTTTGCAGCATGAATTCAATTATTCTGGCACTGACAAGAAACGGAGCTGCAAAGTGATCCCACCTCCCCCAAGTCCATTACCTCATTCTTGATACCAAAGAACGCCATGCTCAAAACTAAGCTGAAGAAATGTTTGTTTTGTATTTTGCTTGCTTGTCAAGGCTCACTAACACAATTTTCTAATCAATCCATCTCATTTTCTAAAGAGTCTTCAAGATGCCTACTCAAGTTTTATCCAGAGATCTTCAATCTGGCACAAGACTAAATAAGTTTTCTTGTCTCAACCCATCATGCCAAACAGTGGACAAAAAGATGTACAATCAAAACACTGAAAAGCCAAGTGAGCTATGTGCTACACTACTACAAAAAAGGTATTTCTACCTGTAAACAGAACTCAATTTGAAGTCAAATTTCAGTGGTTTGTTATATAAAGACATACTAGAAATCCTACAAGTGACAAAGCATTTCAAATATGCTTCTGCATACCAACGCTCCTTTTACTTGGGTCAAGAAATTCCAAAGAAAACGTCTGCCCAAAGCCTGGGACTCTGATATCCACTCCATCTGGTGGTTCTGTTATCTTACTCGTTCTATTATATACCAGTCTGGAAGAAAAAAAAAAACAGAAACATGAAGCATGTCATATTACCACATGACAGCTCTCAGCCACATTAGGTCTTTCACTGAGTGCAGTAACAAGAACTTTAAGTACTATTACCCAGAAGTAAAAAAAAAAAAAAAAAAAAACAGGCAAACATAAGAGTACTCTAATGGCTAAGTGGTTTTACAGTGCAAACAATTATTCTAATAAGTTTTTAGTTTTAGATTCAGCATATAAGGCATATCTTCTCTATTAATCTTAGAATACAGAATTATGCCTAGACTTCGACTTTAGAACAACATAAGCTTCTTAGTATAGTTCTACACCATTTCACCTTGCATCAAGCCACAAAACGGAGAAAACTTGTCAAGAATGTAAGAAAAAAGGTGCGGCAGTAGAAGATAAAATACCTTTAAAAATCAGATAACAAGAATTCCCCTAGTTAAAAATAATTTGTGTTTAATTACCAGCATAAGGAAGCATTTGCTATTTTTTGACTAATAACAATTGCTACCTCAGGTAACACATGTAGGCATGAAGTGTTTTTTAGATAATTCCCCCTCCCCAGGCTGCAGAATGTAAAGCATCAAATTTAAAACTTCACACTGATTTTCCAGCGGCCCACAAAAATTGAAATTCTGCAATTACTGTTCTTGTTTTTCCCATTGGTTGCTTTATGTTTTAGATCTGTTTAGTCTTTCAAAAGGAAGTGCTAAGCTGCTACTAATTAGCTATGCAGAATCAGTTTTCTATACACAAATAACGCAATGAAAGCTAGTTAGGAAAGATACAAAGTGTTATCTTTGACAGAAGGAACATTGAGTTTAGAAAGATTTTTAAATCTAAAAGTTTTCAGCTAAGAAACCAAGTGACTTATCCCTCTGGCATTCTACTTATATTATAAAATATATTTGTGTCCATATGTTTATAGTACTCACAAAGCTACAGGCAGAGATTTGCTGGAGACATAACATTACTTGGAAGAGGCTAAGATCAAAAATTACTTTGAAGCCACACAAAGTTGAAAATGGAAAATGATTAACAGATTATTTTAAGATGCCACAGCACAGTGGCAAGATGCCCTTCCTCCCATTCTTGCAAATGGATTTCAAAACAGAAGATAAGAAAAACTGAGCCTTTATGTCAATTCTGCTCTATATCTTTAAAAAATATACATCCTTTTATGTCAAAGTTAATACTGCAATGCACACAACCTGGGACCTCCAGCAAGTACTCTCGCTTATCAGTTCTAGCACACTCCAAACAAATGCAGTCATGCTTTGGCTCATGAATTCCTAATTGCAACTTAAAGTGCTGATACACATTCACATGGTGTTGCATTCTTGAATGCATTCATACACTACTCTTGGAAGCCTTTACATTTTTCATACTCCTCTTTCCTTGAATACTCAGTATTACAGCCCATAAAACCATAGAAAAGCCACAAGGGATTCTGCCTAACCAAGAGAAGCAAAAAATGTTTATTGAGGAGGCACTGCAAAGCTGTCTTTCCATACCATAAGAAGTTGTAGCAATTTTAGTTCATTAAGAGAAAGATTTATTTAATCACTACTTGCAATACTGTGATTTTCAACATCATCCCAAAAAGGATAAAGGGATTTTGGATTTCAATCCCATGTCAATGCCTTTCACGTGCTATGAGTTTCTGTCAAATCCATAACTTATTATTAAATAGTGGTCAATTTTTTAATTGCACAAACTAAATATTTTTTTCCTTAGAGATATTTATGATTTTTACATGAACATTAATGAAGCAATAAGTGATAAAATACCCCATAAACTTTAAATATTGACAATTTGTAGAGCTAAAATAATTCTGGTAAAACTTCCAGACTGCACTTAAAGGATCCCAGGTATCTCAGCTGCCCATGAAACTGCTCTCTGATGACATACTGCCAGGAAAAGTGCAAGCTCACATTCCTATCTTTCCTTTTCTCAGCTGCCCAATGAATCTCCTTCCCACTTACTCATCAAAACAGCAGCAAATGTTCTGCTTTAGATAAGCCTACAGAAGTCCGGTAAGTGCCCAAGCCAACACATGGTAACTGGTAGTACAGGGAGGTGGCAGAAACTAAGAGAATCTCATTTTCTTCAGGGGTGATGAACTACTACTGCACATGCAACAGAGCCACATCCTCCCAGTCAGCCTGTTACTCTGCCTAACAGAAATCCAAGTCATTTCTCTCATTGCTCTTGAATCAAAAAAAGAAACTTAAGGTGGCAGTTCTGTACAAAGCACGTCAGCTTAGGGGAAGGAGATAACTGCAAAGAGCAACGTATCTGGTCTTACCTGATATTATCAATCCAGCAGTCAATGATGACAGGCAGGAGCAATTCTAAATTCAGCCAGAGTGTAAAATAGCTGTCAGTTTTCTTAGAGCAGAGATAGTGCACTACTGATGGCTTATCTAATTTTGCCTCCAGCTGATTACCTAAGTCCCCCGGAACTGAAAGATATAAAAAGGAGACACTAAAATGAAAGGAGTATAACATTTTCGGTTATAACATTGTAATGCTGCAGTCCTCACATGCAGTATCACTGCATTCAGACGTAATAGTTAATTATTTTTATCCAGTTAAAGGGAGTATTGCATACGTATTTCCCACAGAAGAAATTTAATTTCTCAAAAAAAAAAAAAAAGAAAAAAACATGAGCCGGGGAGCCACCATGTAAGATAACTCCGGATGAATAGTTCCTAACTTCAAAGAACAGACAGTACAGGAACAGGTCAGCTTAAGCCATAGGTATGAAAAACACATTGTCTCAGACATTGCCAGAATTATTCGTGTTTTAAAATGCAAATTGAGTCAGAAGGATTTTTTTTTTCCTGCAGGTAATACAATTGAACGTCTTTGTTCTTTTTAATGAGTTGTCTGCAAACTGAATTTGACACAAAAGTGAAAGTAAAATTTAAATGGAATTATCACCTCCTACGGCACTTCTATTACACTAAATTTAGTTGGCTAGTGTGCTAATCCAAATGTGTAGTTTCATATTATTATGAGTCAGGTTTGGACGCCACAGTTTTGGTCTTTGTAAATGTTTTGATACACTACTGATGTAAGGGAGGAATACTTGGAGGGAAGGTTCTTATATTTGCACCTTCTCCAAAGTACACTGTTCTTAATTTAGCATATGCTAAATGCCCATACTCCTTTGTTTTCCTTTATTTTAAACACAAAATAAAAGACAGTTCTAATTTTGAAGTAAGAATTTCCTAAGCTTAAAAGTACCACTGAAAATTTCAGCAACAAATCCCCATATAAACTTATATTTTATATCTCCCCCCGACTGGGAAGGCAAAAATACTGCATTAACTGAAAAGCTGGGCACTTCTCATGATTTTTTCCACCTTTTCAGCTCCTTTCTCCCCCTCTCCCATCTGCCCACTGCTCCCTACCCCAACATGTACCTTTTGTGGGTTTCCACAGCTGTATCCTATTTACGTGTCAATATTTTATTTTGAAGATTTAGATGCAGGCCTATCCATACAGTTGCTCTCCCTCCTCTCTGCCCTTTAGTAAGGAATTTTATCAAAACAATTAAGGCTTACAGAACGCTGATATTTAGCCAGGGCTTTATATCTCTTAGGGGAACATTCAGCTAGAAAGCGAGATATGGTTTCAATGACATTTACTGCAGAACTGAAAAAGAATGGAACTTCAGGCCAAGTACAGACGGTGACAACCACACTCTTCCTACCTTCAGCCACCACAGATTGTGGCCCACCACGAGACATACCTCAGGATTTCTTTATTGCCTGCCCCTACTTACTCGTTAGGTGTTTAGTGTTTTTGTTTCTGTACTCTTAAGTGAAACGTTAAAAGATCCAGTAGCTGACCACAGTTAAATTTAGGTCATATTTCAAGGACACTGATTTACTGGAAAGCATAATAAGGAAGATTGTAGCATTGCATCACACCCTAGAAAAAGTTTACTGCAGTTCAGTCTTGTAACCTCACAAAATGCTGTATAGTTATTGCTTATAGAAGTATAAGGCAACAGCCTGTTCCACAATCTTGTGCCTGTTCTGGCCGCTGTATCAGTGCTCTCAATTACAAAAAGAACGGAATGTAGTTCTATTTATATCAATCATTCATGGCTGGCCAGTTTCAGCAGCAGACCTGCCAAGGACAAAACAGGTTGATTTTGTGTTCAGTTCCAAAGCAAAACAAAGTACACGAGTGACATTCTGTTCTATCCTGGAACCTCCTTTCCTTTGGTAAAAATCAAGTTCTTCCAGCAAAGATACCTTTGAAAGCTTAGGCAAACACCTGGAATGTTATTTAGAGTTTTAAGAACTTTTTCAAACAGCACTTAAATAGTCATAAGCACAGGAGTTTGGAGTAGGAAGACTCACAACTCTGAAGATTAAAATAAAGATACATTTACAAACAAGAATACTGAAAGCAGGAAACTGTATAAGGTCTCCCTTGGAGTTACTGGAGTGCTTTTAGATTAACTGCAAGTTTAATTTGGTTAGAATATTTTATCCTCAAGCTTCTTGATGAAACAGGCTGTGCTCTTATGTCCACCACAAAGATGAGAATCATTACATACTAGTTTTTGCTCACAAGATGACAGTGAACAGATTAGTTAAGACGTGGTAATTTTATGTAATCCTAAACAAAAGCTAAGGGACAAGTGCCAGGCTACAGTACCGCAGTTGAAGTATCACGCAAAGGTATGATGTCTGTTTGTTTATAAAGCAGATATTAACACAGAAGTCTCCTTTCAGGTTTATGCTTTCATATTGTCGATCTGCTAATCACTACATTCACAACTGGCGTTTTGTTTTCAAAAGTATATTCTGCAAGCTAAAAAGGGTTTGTGATAAAGCTATGGGGAACAAAAGGAAAATTCTGACTTTCCAAATTATGAAGATAAGTATATAATACCTTCAGTCTTCACCCACACAATTTAACAGTGTTTATGATTTACAGTTGGCTGGAGAACCACTTCATGACTTTTTGAAAAGCAACAGGTTAGAAAGCTCACACAAGATGAATTCTGTAGGATAAGGACATACCTTTCTGATTTTTCCGAAATGGAATTTGAAAGCAGTCAGAGGAAAAAAAATCCCCTTTGCTTTCAGACCATACACAGAAAATACCTGTGGGCAGAATAAGTACTTTTTGTCATCATCCTCATACCTACCAATAGGTAGCATTTCCAGGCCTTTTTGCTAGAATTATTGCTGATGGTTCTCACTTTTTAAAGCCCACAGACTGACTCCATAAATTTATAAAATAACTGGCAAATGAAGTTCTGCAAAATACATTGGCACTAGTTAAAACTGAACATCCAGAAAAAGATTTCAAGCAGTACCATTGCTTCCCTAACTTGCAGTTGTGTAATGCAGGTGTTAACTAATGAACTGCAACACTTGGAAACAAACAGGGATTTCACATTGGGCAGAAAAAAAGTTTCCATCAGATTTGATGATCTGTAAGTTTTAGCATTACTCTCAGTTTTCACAAAGACTGTAATCCCAACAGAACTCATTCTAATACATTTATGAACCTAATTAATTTCCAATATTATGATATCCTTCACTGATTTTTGCCTCAACTTCCTTGATAAAATTAGTAGATCTCCTTCCATGATGTGTATTTGTTTAAGTTTTATGGAAAGCACATTTACAAATACAAGAGCTTAAGAGGATACAACTTTTCCAAATCTGAGAATTCTAACAACCACCTTTAGGATACATTGATACTCCTGTCTATCACTCCGCTAAAGAATTAGTGACTGATTGACTTCCCAGTACAAGACAATAAGTAAACTGCACTCTGGAAAGTGACTTGCCTCAGTACCCCTCAGGAAACTGAACAGTCAACAAAACCATAAAGAAAAGGAATAATCCTTTACGATTTTAAGTTTCCTTGGTACTTCTTTTTCCCAAATTTTCCAATCTGGTAACTGGGGAAAAAATCAGCTTTGAATAAAGAGGCTATCAGCTGGTACTTTTTTTTTTTTACTGCATTTATCTAAGTGGATATGCCTTTGGATAAATATCAGAACTTTCTTACTAGCTAATATTTCCTCAAATAATTGTGAAGTTTTGGTTACAGAAATTACCCTTCCTTCAGATCAAACCAAATTATCTGGAAAATTCATTTGAAACTGACTACAGTTCTCTAGGGAGAACGTCTCAAAGTTGCTTATAGACTCAGTGATAGACTTCTACAAAAAAAGGCTTGTGTTTAAAATTAGGAACAAGAAAGCAAACAAGATCTCACATGATACTTCTAGATACCTCAGATCACATGAGGCATGAACAGTTAAATCACTCTTGACATTAGCCAGCTGACCATACAAACACACGCCCCTCAATTAGCAGTCAGCAGAAATTCAGACAAACCTCTTTTGCATGTAAATCAATTATTAACAAACTTCATTTAGGCATCTTTCTAGAAAACTTTAGCCAAGTACCTAACAAATTGTTTGCAGAAGGTATCAGAACATTGATATAGTAATTGTGTTGAGTCAGCTGTAAAAGGTAAAGAGTTCAGTGAATCCACTGCTGATCTTATAAGGACAGGTTATCGACCCCAAAATTGATAAGGCATAGTACATAGTGACTGTGGATGGACTATGTGAGAAAATGAGGTGGGAAGAACAGTAATAAAGGAAAAGAATAAAGGAACGTCTTACTAGAAGACAAGCAGGTTGAATACATAACCAAACTGATAAAAGAGTGCAAGATTATTATAATTGTGTGTAAACATGAAGCAGATATCTAGAAACATCAGCACATAATAAATTATTATTTTCAGAGATCGATATTGTCAATAGAGTAAAGGTATTAAGTAGGCTGTCCTGGTTGTTACAGGAGATTTTTGTGTATGAATATATTGGCCTGGCTGAATAGGAACACTTGGGGAAAAAAAAAAAAAAAGGAAAAATTCAGTAGCATAAGTAGTTCTCTCTTCCCCAAAAACACTTGAGGGAATAACTCCAAGACAGTCATCTTAGATTTTAGCAAACACTGTCTTCGATATCACACTTTCAGGCAGGGCTTGGGAAGTAAAGTTCTGAGTTTTGACTTTTACCTTATTCTTCCCTGGTTCCACTATAATATGAATACACTTTGGTGCCTTATTTTAAATCTCAGGGAAAGCTGAGCCAATTGCATTAGAGCTTTTTTGCTATCAATTACTACCAACATCAGTTTGGTTCCTAGTCTTGCTTCTTTCATATGTACAAACATGATCTTAAGACATATTTCGTGTTCAGACAATAACTCCTGCTACCAAGACACCACTTGATGATGCACAGACCAGCTTTAGAAAACATCTTAATCTAAACAGAGAATTGCCACTCTCCGCATTCCTTGCGCCAGCTCCTTCATTAAGCCAATTCAGCTACAAAAATTACTCACTTCTTCCTCAACAGGTTAGTTCTCTCCTGCTTTAGCAGACAAATGACTTTACAAAGTGGCCAATACATTGGCACAATAAAAGGAGAAAGAGCACTAATGATCTATTAGATTGGCTTGGCTGTTTCTCAGACCCAAACTTAGGCCAGTTAGGTAGCTCCACGAATCTGAGATCTGTCATCAATGCAGAAAGAAAATCTCAGCAGCCATCTGAGGGTATTGACAGGGTTGTATCCAAGCAGCTGATCTGTTTGCAGATTTGAGAGACTTCCTGAAGAGTTATTTGCTATTTTCTGGGGAGCAAAATGACATTATCCACATAAAAGCAACGTCCCATATTTGCAGACTACTGCTCTGCTTCCTTCTCCATCACCTGAATAAGCACAGGCTGCAGCTGCAAGTTCAGTCATTACAGGAAAGTTCTGAAAACAAGTTACACTGGGTCTTATGACCATCACTGGTCTAAAGACATTTATGAAACGATCATTATGTTGACAACATTCCTTTAGACAGCATTCCTTCCTTCTTTATTCCTTAAGATCAGATGGCCAACTTGCCATGAACAGAATAAGACAAAACTTCCAACTCCTTTTTCTGCTTAGATGACTTTAAAAAAATAAAAACAGACCAAGAGTGTATGTGCAGATCATGAGACCACACTTACTACAAAATAAAAATATGTTTAAAATTGAAGACATATGAAGAATTAAGGGTCTAGACGCCAGCCTGATAAATCAGGAGAATCAGCACTGTCCCCATCTTACAAGCCCAAGGTGGTTTTGGAGTCTCTGTACAACCCATATCATACAGCCTGCATACACCTTAGTCTCCTGCATGTGTGATTCCAAGTCAATGCATGTTTTTTTTTTCCACCCTTCTTTCTCCCAAACACCTCTGCTAAGCCAGCACTTAGAACACCTCCCTAAATGACTGTCCTAAATCTTCCTACCATCCTCATAGCAGTAATTCCTAAAAAGCTTATCTTAACATGTCACATATACAAGAAGGGTGAAGAAAAGGTCATGAAAAGTTAACTAGAATCAGTATGGCAACATTTCATACAGGGCCAGCGAGTGACCGACAGTCACTCCTTCCTCTCCTCCTTTATTTGCTTGACCTTCACTTGCCATGTCATGTCTAATTGAAGCTAAGCTCTTGGTGCAGGTGTTTTCACAAAGACGTTGATTTATACGCATCAAAAACCCCCTGGTATTTTGCAAACATAAGTTACAGCAAGTGACTGCCTAAGAGCACCTGCCTTCCCGAACATACCGACAAGCCTGAAAAATTACTCACGTTAAAACCAACTGAATCTTCACTTTCTGGATAGATCAGGACTGGACAGCAGAAAAATTTTAGAACAGACACTAGAATAGTAAAAGATACAAGTTCTATAATGTTTGATAAAAATTAACAGCAAGAAAATCTGTTTTGTAAACCACTCACTGATGAGTCCATGGTTAGCCACACATCGTTTACCCAGAGTTTCTCTTATGAAGAGAAAAATAGGTCAACCATTGTTTTTTTAAAACATTCTTAGGTAACGTATATGCGTATAATAGATCCATCAGTGAGAACTTGATGCTACTATATTCAGTATCCCTTATCCCAATTGCTTTTAAATCTTCCTTGATTCCTTTGTAGCTAGAGTTGAATATTAGGCAACTAAAATTGTCCTCTTCATCAGGAAGAAGCTTGCACTGAAGTGCCAAAGCTTATTGCTGAAACCCAGTGTTACAGAGTGGAGAGACAGCATAAAAGATTGCTTCTAGCCTTCAGAGACAGAACTCAGAGGACCTGTGTTCAGATTTTAATTCCAGCCTCTTATGAAATACTTTTGCTGCTTCTTCTTGTGGCAAATCTTCTTGCAAATCTGCATCCTCTCAGTTAGCTCAGCCGCCCGTGAAGAACTGTGAATTTGTACATGATGGGCTTGGCAGATAAACAATGCCTTCTGAAGAAGTTCTTGTTCAGCATTTACCCTTTTCCATCAGAAATTTGTAACAGTAGTAAAAAAAAAAAAAGTCAACAGAACCTAAGCTATTGTATGTAAATAGAGCTTAAACCAAACAGGATGCCTCTGATTGTCTCTCTCAATGTTTTCCCATTTTCTTCTCCCCCTTATCATTATCAGACCATCCGCTTACAAGACTGTCTACTGACATTAATATCACCACGTGCACCTGATCAGTGGGGATGTTTAGGAACTACAATTTCAGTAGGCAAATTACTCTAACATTTAACGTTTACTCACAACTCTTACCAATGGACACAGAGGGCAGCTAACGTAATTACTCCGGACTTACAAGAACGCTTTCTACATATCTGTTAGTAACGACTTGGCACTCCCAGGCCAGCACTCCACACCAGTCTCTATGCCACCAGATGCAACAAGGCTGTCCCCAGCCCAACCTCTTGCTCCTGTCAAACCCCAAGGAGAGCTAGGGGCACAACAGCAGCCCGCCAGGAGCCAGTGGCCGGGCGGGGAGCAGCGCAGGGCCGGGCCCCAGCCCCGGCTCACGGCGAGGACCCCAAAACCCCCCACCATCACCCCACAGGGGGCCCAGCCCGGCTCTTACCCAGCACCACGGGCG
Source organism: Anser cygnoides (assembly GCF_040182565.1). Classification (NCBI taxonomy): domain Eukaryota; kingdom Metazoa; phylum Chordata; class Aves; order Anseriformes; family Anatidae; genus Anser; species Anser cygnoides. The sequence goes on from NC_089884.1 coordinate 14,552,217, forward strand.
GCCCCACGGGCCGGCGGCGCGGCAGGCAGCCGCCACCGGGGCAGAGCAGCAGCAGGAGGAGGAGGATGCTGAGGAGAGAGCTCCCTCCCGGGCGCGGGAGGAGCCTAGCGCCGGCCGGCGGCACCATTACCCCAGCGCATAACCCCGCGGCCGGGAGCCGGCGGCACGCCGTCCCCTACCCGTCCCGTCCCGTCCCTCTCGCCCAGCGGGGCCGCCCGGGCTGAAAAGAGTTCGCTCCGCCCCGGCCCGGCCCCGGCCCGGTGCCCGCCCCCGCGAGGAGTCACCAGCCGAGCGCGGAGAGCCCGAGCGCGGATTGCCGAGCTCCTTCTTTCTCCCTCCCCGGCCTCCGGTGGCGGCTCCCGGTCGCCGCCTCAGCCGCGCCGTGAGGAGCGAAGCGCCTCACGCAGCTGCAGCCACGGTCGTGAGATCGTGACGGGGCCCGAAGCCGAAGTAAGGGGTGTTTGCATGTAAAATCAGGGCAGAAAGGCAGATAGCGCATGAGGGGTGAGGTCTGTGTGGGTTAGGGAGAAACACACCGTCCTACAGCTGTGAATTTTCATATTGCAAAGTCACAAACACATCCAGTATCAAAGGTTACAGGCGATGCAGTACTTCATGTTACTCAGGTGTACTGACTAGCGTGACAGCTAATTGGTACACAGTATCATTGAGGCTGGGTGTTTGCCAATATTCAAAAAAAAAATTTTTAGATCTTTATCCACGTAACAAGAACAGGTAGATGTGTAATGACACGATTTTAAATCCCAAAGGGACATGAGCCTTCATGCTTTGGCAATGCTGGTTACTAGAAGTTGTCTGCTCAGCCTGAAGTGTGGTGGGTAGTTGCAAAGGGGACAAGGAAAGGTATCCATAGAAGCACAAACTACAAGGGGGAAAATAAAATGGTACTTGGAACCAGTGTAATCCCATCTCGTGACTAGCCATGATCACGTCAATGGGCAAAGCAAGGCTTCCTTGGTTCACTCCTGCATCCAGCCCTACTGAGAACATACACTGAGCCAGGTGTTACCGCTTCATGCTCAGGGTAACAGTATTTCTGATGGGGTTACTTAGCAACAAGGGCACCTTTATATCTGCTTTAGAGCTTCCTACGTCCTTTGGTGTGCCTGCTAATTTGCAGAAATATGCCTGCCTTGAATGGGTTACACACCAGCACGAACAGTATCTCAACATTGGAGTGAGACGCTAAAAGTAGAAAACTACTTTTCATTGACCTACGTATTTCAACCAGCTATATATACACCGTAAGATATAAAAATGTAGCTGTTATTGCCTCACTGACTTCATTATTCAAGATTTGTAGTTCTGCAGAAAGACACATCAAAAATATTTACACATGAAAGCAGAATCTGGAAAAACAGGCACACAACCTGTTGACTGGAATTCAGAAAAATGTGAGGGGGTTGTTGTGGCATTAATGTGGAAGGAGGAGGATATATCCTTCTGAAATTAGAAGAACAAAATTCAACAAAGCACTCAAGGAAGGCAACACTAAGTCTAAATCTAGGATTGTCTTTCTCCAGGCAGCTGCCACACCTGTTATATTTACACTAAGTGGAAAGGTGACAACATCCAACAAAACCAAAGGCCTGCCTCCGTCCCAAAGACAGGTGCTTAGTCACCACACAAGTGTTGACTTGAAATGACCTCCTACTAAAGCAAACGACAGGGTGTGCAAGTATGACTGTCTGTAAAAGTGGTTGCAACACTGATCCTTGTGTAGGAATTAAATGTTACAAAATGCAGTGAAAGACCTTATGGAAGGGTAAAGCTGTGTTTAAAAAATAAAATAAAAACAGTCACTCAGTCATTCTCTCATACTGCTATATACTAAAAAGCACCAAAATGTTCATGCCCAAGTAGTCAGGCCAAGATCCCTTGTGTTGTGACATGAGGTTCAAGGAATACCAACTATCAAGTCCTTGCTATGCCTCTTGGATTCCCTTGGACAGCAGCAAAGCAGTTTTTGAACACATTTTCTGTGCCTTTTAGTAGTACTGTTATTATGATGTAGGTTTTTTGTTGAGCTTTTTCAGTTTGGGTTTGTTTTTTTGTCTTTTTTTTTTTTGTTTTAGTCTTTTATTTCACCCTCTAAATTTTAGGCAAGCTCACTGTTTGCTGTCTTTGTTTCTTTCTTTTAAAATGTCTTTATGAATTATCCTTTTCATTGCTGAGCTAACCGAAAGAGGAATGGCACATATGACTTACTTTTCTACTATCTTTCTACCATCTTCCTTTTACCGGGGGTAGCTTTTCTGCTGGTAAGTCATTTCTGCTGTAGGCCTCTGAGCACGTAGGCCTTTTGGTCTTTACAGATGTAAACACCACATTCCTCAGTGTTTGCCAGTTTGCTGTTATTTATGTCTTTGGTTATCAAATGTGTGTCATTTTTGTAACCTTTACTTTATTATTTCTTCTCATGATATCACACACACATTTCCATACTCAGTTCAGACCAATCTTAATATTTCTGTTATGAACCTCTGCACTGTTCTGACAGTTGGGAATATCTTCACTCTTCATAAACACCTTTTACTCTTATTCTTCTCCAAGTAAAGCCTGCTAAGCACATAATTCCTATTCCTTCTGCTGTGCAAGCCCTGGTTCTTTAGATAAGTCTTTCAGCTGATGAATCAAGTCATGTATGTTAGTTCTTTCTTTTGTTGCCTCCTTTTGGGAGATCAGGACTATTCATACTGGAAAACAAAGTAAACTAAGCTCTTTGCCTTTGTAAGGCTGTTTAAATATTAACAGCAAATTTCTGTTTTCTTATTGAGTGTCTGGTACCATTTGCACTGAGAAACAAGAGGAACCATGATACTGTGGAGCCCCTTGGCATTGCTTTCCAGTTGATGCTCTGCAAATAACCAACTCAATATGATGTATTTCCAAGTAGTGTGCTGTTAGGAAGGCAATCCAGCTCTGTCTCTACAAAGAATGACTTGACAGCAGGGCATTTACAGATTACCGTCAGTTCAGGACCATGATCATGTACATCCTCTTGACCGAATTCTACTTGTCATCATCCAGGGAAAATCCAAGAAATAGCAGAACCAACTACAAGTCTGAAACTGCCAGTAAAATGCCAGCATGCTTATTTCTATAAAAGGTACAATGCTATGTGCTACTTCCCTTCATGTGTTTCATATCAAAAACGATCTGGACAAGAAAAAGGAATTTGTTACAGTTGAAACTACTGATGAAAGCAGTACTGTGCCTTTTTCATGCTTATATATGAGAAGAAAAAAAAAACACTAAAAAGTCCACTTTGTTACCATTGTAGAGAATTTTTTTTCATGTGTATAATCAGTATCCTAGGTAAATATTCTTTACTTCTTTCCAAACAAGCATCAGAACTAAACTATATTGAACAGCAGAAATTAGAGTATCAGTAGCTTTATCTTTGTTTAAGACTCCTTGAGGGCTTGCACTGGCAACTTGACAAAAACCATGAATTAGACATGAGTACGCAGACTTGTTATTTAAAAGAAATGATCCTTTCCAGAAATCTAGTATTTGCTTAAACATCTTTTATTTGGTTGAACAGAATTCTCTGTTTGCCTCCGATCCTTGCCATTTAAGTAGTGTTTGTATTGGCTCAAATATCCCCAAACATGATTGTGCTGAGCTAGACACACCACTAGAAAAGCAGCTTTGTCCCAAAGATGTGCATTCTTAGCAAATAAGGATAATGCACAACAGGAGAAAAAGCAGTATGTGAAACAAACGTTTAATATAGTAAGCAACTGTATCATATACTGTCTACTGATTAAGCACTGCTGTTTGTAGTAGCGATACATGTTTCACAGCTGAGGCAAGTTTAAAAGAAAGATGTGATGACAACCAAAGTATTGGCACAGGTCTGCACTGTAGGCAGAGGCCCATGCAGTAATTGCCCCATTGTTACTGTTTTTCATTCGGGGATTTACCAAATTCAGAATATGTTAACACAATCTTCACCATTCATATCTTTCAGAAACTTGCTATTTTAATCTCTACTGCCTCACAAGATTTTCAACAATAAGAATTACCCCAAGATCCAGAATCTAACCTTGATGAAAATGAGAGTAGTGGAACATAGACACTTGCGGAAGCCTCTTAGACAAGAAAGAAGATAAAAGATGTAGTGAGTAAGATGCCTATTATCACATACATAAACAAACAATATTTTGATTTATAGCAATTATTTTAATCATATTCCTTGTTATTGAATGTACAAACAACATCTGTTCATTTTTTTCCTGCAGACATCACTGTGACATCTCTTCCTGAATTCCCAAAAATTTTCTTTGTCTTTGGAAAATATTGTAATATGATCTGTGACATTTCTTTTTCAGTGCCCCGCAAACATCACACACCTGACCAGGTATTCAGCTTTAAATTAGTTATATTCATATGCGCAATCTGAATTCATGCCTAAGGCCAGGAAGGAATCGAGATCACTATTGAGAAGTGAGGCCTGAAACCTACACAAGCCTATGCATTGATAAAACCTAACATTTACACCAGTGTAAGGAACATACGAAGATTAGGATGGTAAATTTTGCATTAGTTTGCCACAAGCAGTTATATTCCATAAAGTTCAATTTTGGAACAGCACACATGTTCAACTTTAAGTTTCATTAGAGAATACATATGCTGTGTGTTTTTTTCAAGAAGCTGCCAAGGATTTTTCCCCCAGTAATACTCTCTGTAGTACAAAGTTTTCCAGTGCTTCTTGGCACAAGATTTACCCTCCTAATTTTTTCAGCATTGGTAGGAATCCTCACCCTTGTTTAAATGTGACTTTATTTTGAAAAAGCAGCGCAAAAAATAGCATTACACAACACTGATATGCTCTTTCTTCACTGTCTGTGGAGCAAAATAATTGTCTTTTACTTTAGACAAATATCAGCCCTTAAAGCTCAGCTCAGGAGGTAAAAAAGCAAGCTTAATCCTTTCCTTCTCAAGAATACTTTGACGTCTAGTTGAAATCAGTCATACCTGTACAATGTATTCTGCTTTTAGCACAGGTGTGACTGACCTGTAATAATACATGTTGCAGCTGACCTGAATGGGGGACAGTCATAAACATATATTTTCCGAAGAGCTCAGTGTGCACTGGAAAGAGGCTGCCCCTGTGTTAATTTATTATTATTATTATTATTATTATTATTATTATTATTATTATTATTATAGTAACACAGGGTTTTTAAATAACATTTCTTCAGAATAGAACTTTACATCTACAAGATCCCATAAATATCTCAGACATTCAGTTCAATTCATAGCCCTTTTTTGTTAAATCTGCCAGAGGAGGGTTCCATTTCTCATCTGCCTGGAGAAGATACTGGTTTCTTACCTTTAACAAAGATTTTTTTTTTAATCCATTGTTAGGTTCATGCATTTTAGAAAGCCCCCTCCCAACTAAATACAACACTTTTTAAACTCAAGCTGTAAATATAAGCACAGACACATAGTCCCATAACAGTCTGACATGCATTTGAACCCAGGCTGCAAAGTTACTTTCCCTTCCTTCTCCTTTCTCCTGCTTCCTCAGCACTTCACATTCACTTCTGTATTGTTCCCCATGCTGCTTCTCGCTAGCATCAGGACAGAAAACAAGACCTGAGGTCAGTTCCTCAGTCTCCTTCAAGCTGAGTTTGTTTATGGTGCAGAACAGGGCCTGAAAGAAGGGCAGGGGGCAATTGGACAGTGCAGGTGCACAATGCAGGCTTACATGGATATCGATCTAGAACATGAGAGCCTAACCATCTGCCATGGTAGGATATCTGCAATTAATAGATCCTGTCACTGTCATCTCTCCTATCTTCAAGAATTTAATCTGTATAAAGGAGATCATATTGTTCTTTTGGCTCAAGTTTTGCTAAAGCGAATCATTTACTGCTTGTAAATGATCCACATAATCAAGCTTCACAGTAAGTTGTGAGCACCTAATGACTAATAAGCCTGCAATGATCTCAAGTTCTGAGCAGCCTGCAATATAGACAGTGTAAGGACATGCACAGACCAGGGAAAATAAGTTTGAGAAGTTGTATATAAAATAAGCCAACATTCCTCTTAAGCAGGGAAAAAAACAGCATGATCGTGTCAGTAGTAATTCCGTCATTATGTCTGTAACAACACAAATTATTTAGGACTGAATGGACTATATGTTACTGATCTGGAAAAGTTATAAACAATTTGAAGTTTTAAGTAGAAGGTGGTAGAGAACTTGATTAATACATTCTGTAATCTAGTCCTATTATACTCGTCTTCCACTTTTAAGGTTGATTTTTGGATTTCCCAATCTAACCCTAGTGTTTGGCCCAGTGTAGCAGGTACTCTTAAACAGTAGTTCTACTCAAAAAATAAATTTAAAATAGAAACATTTTAACTTGAAATACTCATTCTCCATATTTAGAATCACACAGTATGTTTTCTTTAGGAAGAAAAATAAATATTGTTGATTTGTGTACCAGTTATGGAGAGATCTGCAGATCTATGCCATCATATCAGGTGAAGTGCAAGAAACAGATCATTTTTTGGTGTTCTAATCAACAAGTTTCCTTACTAAATTTTAGCAGTAATGAAAATTAATATTTGCAGACTTGTATGTACCAGTGAAACCAAAGAACTTCAGAACTTCTACTTCTAGTAAACGCTTGGGGGAACACACACACACCAGTTTAAAAACAACAACAACACAAACAAAAACTAGGCTTGTATTCTAATCTGATTTCACTCGCCTTTGGGACCACCAAGAATTTACTGTCCTGGAAAACCATATCTATAAAATAGTTTTACAATACAGACGCATAATGCATGCCCACCTTCTTGGTCTTTGAATCTTTCAGTGCTACAGGCTATGAGATGTTAGTACTCTGACAGGACCTAGAGATTATACTTTCTACAAAAACACCCATTTAATGATTTAAATGATTTTTAAAATTTGCTAAGATCCAATAAATCCATAGAATACGTTCACTCCATCATAAAGTGTGGATGACTTTTACAATTCAGTCCTTCAGTTGCTAAGTTCTTCATTCCAGTCAAGACAGCAAAAGAAACCCAAAGATGCTGAATGGTAAAATACTTGCTGAGTCAAAGAGAATTTTGTTAGAATCAACAAGTGAGAAATTCTTAGCAAGAATGCTGGGACTTAAGATACTGGGAGTTTTACGTGAGATTTACTCAAAGTTGTTGCTTCAGATTGAACCACTGTAGAATTTTGAAATTGGAGGTACAGCTAAGTGTAGGAGGAATATATGAGAAAAAGTTTAAATATGATCTATGTTGTGATGAAAACTGAGTAGGTTGAACCCTCAGGGACAGCTTATGTCTTGCACAAGTTCTCATAAGTTTCAGCAACTTCCCAGCACATGTTGCATGAACGATACAGCCTGACATTTTTTGCTGTGCAGAGAAACTTTGTGCTCTGAGGTAAAAAGCTAAAAAGTTTAACAAGGTGGTTTTGATCTGCAGGCAAGATACTTTTCAGATGAAGTGAGGATTTGGAAAAAGACAAAGCAGAAGTTCAGCATGCTGCTATTTAAAGGCTAGCATGTCTTTTAAGACTGTAAGAATGGCTAGGGCATAGTGACATACCTGCCAAAGAAAGCAAAAGAAATCTTTTTTGTCACGTGGCATGAGTCAAACAGGAGCATTTAAGGTTCTAGCACACACATAATGAAAAGGCTTAGGGACCATTGTTCTTCTATTTAATAAGCAATCCCATCCAGTGTCACACATTGTTTAGTGTCCCAGTTCATCTGGGAGTCATGGAAGTTGCTAAGAAATACAGGGCATAGGAAATTTGCTAGCTTAAAGTTACTTCTAAGAAGAAAAAACACTGCTACTATTACATCCAACTGACTCCTGACAGAAGTGAATCCACTTCTGGAGCACAAGTGTATCCAGAAGAATTGAAACTGGTGTCCATTAGTCATTTAGTAACTTACTGAGGGACATGCTGGTTTTTATCTGATCTCATTAAGGTTTCATTTACTCATTTTCAGTGCTAAATTGTACAACCAGTGAAGGATGGAAAAACATCTGACTGATCACATTTGTTGAGACTTCAATTTTTCCTCTAGGAAACAGTTCGAGAGTTCCTCTTTAGTGGGTATTTTAAAAATGTACTGAAGAGGGTATTTTGTAACAGATTTTAAGAGCTGTTTTAAAGGTCTCTTTTCCTCTTTATTCTATATTACAGCTATTTGGGTCTGAAAGACATATACTACCACTAAAAGATGCATCTATAAAACAGTTTTAGATATGAGATGCATGGTGTATAGACTACCTACTTATTTCCTATTCTTTAAATCCAGATTATCACATTAAAATAAGATATGAGTAGGAAAAATGACTACAGTTAGGAACCAAATTAAAAAGATCCAGATTTTACCAAGGTTGTTTAAGTAATGTTAAAACAAACAAAACTAACAGGAATAACAAAATGAGCTGTTCAGATCTGAGTTTGGACTATCAGTGCCTGTAAAAATAAATGTCTGTTATGTTTGGCTGATGCCACTTTCCCAGGAGATAAACAACCTACAAATGCATCTAAATTATGCACAGACACTTGCTCTCCCATCCCTTGGGCATGCTAAGTTAAAAAGTATTGCCTGGTGATTCTTGTAAGAACATAGTTCCCTTCTGGACAGAGGGACAGAGGCAATTGGGAATGATTAATCATGGGAAACTGGTTTAATCAGCAGCATCGTGAGTAGCATTGTGTGACAGGCTTTGTCTGTGTCATTGCAAAAAATAAAATCATAGGAAAATTAAGGTTGGAGGGACTGGGGAAGGTTATTCTAATCCTTCTGCTCAGACCATAAGTAGCATCAAAATTAGATCAGGACAATTATCTTGATAGTTCTCTTAATGAAATGGTCAAGATCAATGATCGAAGAATAAAAAATGACCCAATCTTACAGTCTCCTGTTCCATGAAAACTTCACATCTCAGGATTTTTGGTCACAGGGGTTAGCATCAAACACAAACATAGGTTAAACTTCTATCATGGAATGCTCTATATGCATAAACCTTGGAAGCCAAAGTGCTGATACTTCACATCACAATGCTGGTCCATCCTCAGATTAACATCCTCTCTTCCCACCAATCCCCTCAATGTAGGAAAGATTATAGCCAATAATGCACGATTCCAATTTCAAGCTTGAGTTTTACAGGGCTGTTCAGCGTCTGAAACTTCAAATGACTGCAATAGCAGACAATTTTAATAAAATTCCACCATTACATTTAATCCCCCTTTTAGGGGGGATTAACAGTGAATGAAGTGCATTTTGAGCAGGGGTCAGTGAACTAACCTGTCATGTTTTAAGCTTCAAATTATATTTTAGAGCTATTTGTGGACATGTTAGAAAGAAAGGAGAAGCTTGCCAAAGACTGCCTTGTCATAGGACTTTGAGAAAATAGATGTGCTAGGACAACGTTTTAACGAATATGCTATAAACAGCTTGAGATGCTTTAAATGTTGCTACCATGCTAGGTTTTAAATATGTTACTAGAATAACAAACACTCCAAAGAGTTTCTTCATGGTATGGTGGAAGTCATTTGGCTATCAGTGTTTGGCAGCTGAAAGCGAAGAAGCCAGAGAATTCAAATTACAAGCTGAAGAAGTGGTAGAAAATGAATACTGCTATCACGTGACATAAAAACAATTTTTCTACTGAAAGCAAAAAGTATCTGAGCTTTCATGTGGCAGATAAGTTGGCCTCATGATTTCCTGTTAAAAGATATAGCATTATGAGGGAATGTGAACTCTTCTACTTGAGCCTCATCCTAGCATAGCTTGTGAAAAAAGCTTTGCTGTGTTTGCAGGCTGCAAAGATGCCTTGATTAGCTGGGGAAAACAATTCTCTCAAAGCTTCTACCTTCCTGTCTTAGATATTACCTCATTATGGCAAGCTGCTAAACAGTACTGATTTTTTTCTTCTGTGCTCACAGAAGATGACTGTTCTCAGATAACACGGGTTATCAATTTTCAAAATTTTAGTTCTGTTCAAATGTTTGTTTAACTTCTGTTTTTATTTTCTTTGGAGAGTCAATTTCTTGATGTCTGTGTAACCTTGTATAGAATATAGGATTACATTATTATCAGCGATAGCCTAGCCAATCTGCTAAACTAGGAATTCAGCCTAACATTGTTCAAAACTTGAATCTGAGGACTAGAACTTGGATGTTTCTGACTGGATCTGTGATCTGCAATTTAAATTGCAAATGGGAGCCGATGGGGGACAACTCCCCTGAGCCAGAGCTTTGAGTCTAGCAAGAGCCGTAGCCGTGGTTTCCCTATAATGTGCTCTGTTGTTCACTCAGTAACAGACCTCAAAACATGCCAAGGACCAGAACTCTGTATGGGGATATTTCGCTATACCAGTATGAAGTACATCCAGCTAATACAGAGGGGAACCAATGCAGCAGAGCTGTAGCAATAGTTTGAGCAATGATGCGGTCAGATACCACAAAATGTGGTAAATACGTAGCTACTCAAAAGACAGGAAAACAGCAATCATGATAAAAGTAGTCACATGTAAGTTGCTGTGGGGGGAAAAAAAAGCAGATTTTAAAGAGGTACTGTTCAATACCATTGAGGACTAAATGAATCCTACACAGGCATGACTCAAAACACAAAGCTGACAAGAAAACTAGCATACAAAATTAAAAGCATCTTTCATGCAGTGCAGAATAACGGCATATTCAAACAATATTTGACCTTTACTGGTTTAAGTACAGACTAGGACACACAGCAAAGCAAGGTACAAAGATCTACTAGACAGGGGACAGTCAATGGTTTACAGATGACAAGGTAATTGTATCGCACCAGGACCTCTATGACCATGGAGCATCTGGAGTAATTGAAGAAAGAATGACAGTGACCTTTGGAATGAAGTCTTCTAAATGCTGGAGTACAGACTGGCACTGAGGGGAAAAACAAAAAGACAGTGATCATGTCTGAGATTCCCATGAACTAAACTAAATGCAAATTAAAAAAAAAAAAAGGAAAAAAAAGAAAAAAAAATGTTGACAGTTTAAGTATAGACAGCCAAACTAGATTCCTTTTTACACAGTAACGGTGAAATCAGCAGGGTTGAGAAGAGGGATCTGGGACTCCTGCATAGCTTGGTTTCTCTCATTCTCCTTCTACACACTGCAGTTCAGTCTGCTAAACTCTTACATTTCAGAACTAGTCTGTTCACCTGTTTCAAAGGGAATATAAAACACCTGGATTAAGGGAGGAAAGCAACAGAGACAATGAAAAGTATGGAATGGTTTCTATATAGGACTTCATTGTGTATGAAAGAATGCTTCAGTCTGGAAGTAAGAAATGGTAGATTTGGGGGTTCAATCAAATAAGGGCTATAGAGAGGATGAATGGGATCAGCTATTGGCTATTTCTTCTGACATACAGATGTGGGAAACCAGATGAAGCTAACAGGAGACTAGCAAATAAAAGGAGGTTATTCTTCACACAGTGTATAAAAGCTGCAGAACTTCTTGCTGCTGTGTGTTGTTGATGCTAAAAGTACACGAGTTCAAGCATAGACTTTGCAAGTCTACAGAGGAGTTGACCACAAAGCTTTTAAATGCACAAAAACCATATGTGGTTCAGGAAATTTCTCAGCTCTAATCAGCTAAAAGCAAGAGAGTGTGGGACAAGTATAGTCAAATTTGGCTTGTTCTTAGAGGCTTCCCTGCGTACCTCCTTTTTGCTGCTGTCCGAGAAAAAGCACTGGGCTAAAAGGACTTTTTGATCTAACTCAACACTAGAACATAATACGCATGCCTAAATCCAGATCATGTTATTAGGCTAAAGTCAAATATGAGGTCAGATGACTTTGGAGTCTAATAGAGCCTTACATTCTATTAAAATCTATGAATAATTAGATTTTTAACCAAGAAAATCCCCTTTGTTCTACTGATCATAACTCTAAGTGAATAGTTTTATTATAAGTGCCAGCACGCCAGCACTTTCTGCCAGTGAAAACACTGGAAAAGCCATCGTTATTCACAGACATTTCTAATATTAAATGAAAGTCCTATAGGGGCAACAGATAACATTGCAGAATGATAGCAAGTTGCCAGTGCCTAAACATGGCATATTTTACATGTTTTCCATTCAATATATGATGTGTAAGCTTAGTAAATAGCTGTAACTGTAGCTGTGTGTAGCATCTCAGAATCAATCCTTGCTGCTTTTTATTTCAGAATAAGAATTCTTGGACAAGATCATTCTGAACAGTAGCACAGTACAATGCGCTAGCTTCTCTCTGGCCGTGCAGAACAACATGCCAGGTATGTTAATTACTAAGTGACTTAGGGCTTACGTATTGCTCTACAAGTGTCTAACACACCTATGGCAGCTGCTACAGGGCAGGAGAAAATTATTGTGTTTCTCATAAAATGAGTACAGTCTTTATACTTTCAGCACAGTTGACCAGATTCCTGACAAAAGGCCACAAAACCAGGGCTTTGTATCACACTAGAGGTAATGGCTCAACGCTTAATGTATTAAAGGAGTTAAAGCTCTTAAGCTGTTCAGATCTGCTGAGCAGGGTTGTTTCACAACATGAGAGAACACAGTTTGGACTGCTTTTCAAAAAGACAAGGAACATGCTAATGTAAATTACACTAAAGACAGTATTGTTTGAATCATTGCTAAACTTTCCAAGGTTGTTGCTTCAGAGACATAGAAAATTAAATAAGATGCCAAGTTATTTTCATGGCAGGACTGACCTTGTGTTAGTTACATATTACACAATTGGAAATGGTCATGTAGTTCAAAACAGCACTAAGAGCTAGAATTTTAAGAATATATAGAAAAAACATCTGCAAGATAGAAACAACTAGGAAGCTTATCTAGAAAATGTTATCTACAGTATTGAAATTTAAGTTGCAATCATCTAACCTTTTCATGCCAGTTAGTTTTACAGGTCTCAGGCTTGAACTTGTACATTGTCTGCCCTGTTTACAGACACTGGCTACACCCCCCGCATCTGCAGTAGTAGGCAATGAAACAATAAATGGTTCTTCAGTGCCACCCTCTGTTGAAAATACGTAACTACATGGACAGATCCCTTTACAAAAAAGTATGCTGTAGGAAATAATATATACCTAGCCTGCATGCAGAACAACAGCTACCGTCTGTTGCTGCAGCACATGTACGGCACAAAATACAGCATTTTTTTTAATCAACTAAGATGATCTGAGGACTTTAATTGCATTGCTGAATTTCAGAGACACGAATGTTACAGTAATACAACATTTACACGAAACCCCAAACAAGGTAGAAATTACAGTACATTTAGATAGAGAAAAATCAAGTAACTTTTGGTAGCAAGTCATCTAAGCAGTATTTGTTATCGGTAATTTATTACTCATAAAAGGAGGAGTGTGTAAACAATGCATTTGCATTTGATTTACTCAGTAGCAATTGTGGTGCTATATACGCTGAGATAGATAAGGATTTTGGATAGCAACATTGTACGTACATAGCAGCTTAGTGACTGCTGATGTAAACACAGACCAAAGTCTTACCTTTGAGTACAGCAAAACCATACTTTTACTGTCTGAGAGCTTGTACTCTGAAAAATAGAAAATTAAAGAATATACATTCATAATATTGAGAAAAGATACTCTAAGTTTTTCCAAAATCTCTACATAATTGTTACTCATATTTCTGCTTGTATTCAGACTTATAAATATAGACCCTCACTACCTCCTTAATTAGGGCCTCTACTCTCATGAGCCTAGTATGTCTGGTTGCACAAGGATAATATTTCAGCATTTAATCTGATAGTTTCACAATCGCTGGCAACATATTCAGATTGTTCATGATTGTTCTGTTATAGTAAGAAAGGTACTAATATGTAAGCATGTAAGCATGTGTAAGTACTAATATGTAAGAATGCACGTACAGTGTGCCTCTATAACCACTCCTCTTATCATGAGCTCTACAACAGTTTTCCTGAATGCAATGCACAGGAATTCTTTTCTCTGGCCAGTTGTATTAAACCATTGTTATTTGCTACTGAGCTGGGTAGGAGTTATTTTGTAATATCATTATTAGAAGACCAGTTAACAACACAGCACAGAATGTTACAAATTCTCTATTTATAGTGCAAGGTACACATCTTTCATTACATTCTGGAGCTGATCCCAAGGTAGCTCTTCATTAAGGTATTTTGCCTGGTGATGAAGAAGCACTGAGAGTGTTCTCATTTGTACTTGCTGCATCATGGGCTGCTATTGCAAACACTGTTTGCAAGAGCCTAGAAATGTTTAATAAGTGTCTTTTCCTGCATTACACTTTCCTTTATAGTAATTACAGAGTGGAGACATGCTGCGCACCATAGGATCCCATTTATATAGGAGACCCTCCTGTAATCAGGAAAGCAACATGTAAATCAACTTTACACTGGCAAACCACATCAATTTACCCTAGCTTAGAGAATGGAGTAGCCCATAATTTTCTGATCAAGGTGTCATGTGACTTTCACACTGTCATTTATAACACCATTGAACTGCATTTGCTGTAGGACAGCTGTATCTATCCTGCAAATGCTATCTTCTTTCAGTGGCTGAAGAACAAAGGGGTTTAGACTAGGAACTTCCTTCAGAATCATCAGGCAAACAAGGTTGCTGACATTGGTTTCCATCCTCTCAGCAGAAACGTGATACTTGCTATTCTTTCACCAGCAATTGCTTTATAGCCAAACATCCAGTGGATCTTTCTGAAGACGACACTTGGAAAGAATTTTAAAAGCATTTTTGGGACTGTTCTTCATACAAGTTATGCATAATATGTATTTCCCATGCATCAGCTATTCTGTAAATTGTTACAGACATGATCTTAATGCATGGAAGGGTGGATGTGCTTAGAGCAGAGGATGTTAACCCAAAGACTCAGCATCTTGGAGTGAAATTCTGATTCTTAGTATAAGTATGCAAAAGCTGGAAGTATCAATTATCATTTCAGTGTAGCAGCTCAAACACATTAGCTGTCTAAAAATGCCCAGTGGTAGTGCAAACTACAGACTATCCACCAGAGGGAAGCTCATGTGTATGAAGAAACATAACGTGGGCAAATGAAACACCTCCCTTGTACTTAAACCACAGCAAATTAAATTCAGAATGTTTCTTAGCAATAGCACAGACTTTCTCAATTTTTGAATGTTTTCAGAAATTATATGCCAATCTAAGGGTAACACACTTAACAGAAAGTTTCTCATGTTCATGACTGCACTATTGCATTACATATGGAAAGCATATATAATATGCATGTACACAAAACTTACATATTTAGACTTTTATCTTTTAAACACAGAAATGCAGCCTAACTTCATTACTGTTAATACAATTAGACCAGTGTTTATGAGGGCAGAAGTCCAGGGGCATGTTTATACATTAAAAACTCTACCACACTTGGTCACTAGGATGACTGAGATACTGACTTGTTTAATCACTGTTGTGTTCAGCATGTTATTGAACATACTACATTGCTAATGGAAATACCTGTTAAATTTCCTATAAAGTTTGTGTCCTACTAAGGTAAATTCAACAAATAGCAGTCACTTTTAGAGATCATTAAAGATGTCCTAAAATGAGTCTGAACTTTTTGTAGTGACCCAACAACCACATAGAGCGCTTCAAAAACACGGTCCTTAGCTAATGCTAATGTTATCTCCAATACCTTTATTATTAAATCTATAAGCCTGTCTTCAGAATGTTACTCAGGCAATCTCAGCATTTCAACACCTGTCTGGGATCTGTTTGGAAAGAGAAATCCCACGCTATTCCTGCAATGCTGAGATTCATCTGGTTTCTTTTTTAAATGAAAGATACAGCCTGAGGCAGAGACCATCTGGCAAGCAAGCTTCAACTGAAGTGGGGGAAATATGTTTCTGAAAAATATAAGGACAGGTGCTTCAAAGTACAACCAGATCCATATGTCACTGGATTAGAACTATACCGATTCTGATACAACCTATTTTTATAGACAATTGCTTTTTGCCACCAAAAGTAAAGTTTTGAAGAAGAAAATCTTACAGAGGTACTGAGCAACTCTCCTTGATTTTTTTTTTTTTAAGTATCTGCAATGTATTTCAATCTGGATATACCACTGGCAATAAGTAAATAAAAAGCCCCCCCAAAGAATGTGTACGAAGGTGATTTCATTAGAAGAAGAGACACTGCCCACCACTTCCTTTTATTAGTGGATTTTCAGAAATTCCCTTTAGAATATACACAATTGATTTGGGTTTTCCCCTACCCAATTGGTACTACATGCAGTAAAAAAATTAAAGGAACTGGAATCATATGATGAAACCCAAATTAAAATATCAATTACACAAAGAGCGTTTTGAAAAAAATATTCTTGACTTCAGTGGAGTTATTCTGGATTTGCAGTTGATCTCATTATACTCTTACGAGATCAAAAACAGCTAAGCCGATTTGGGGTTGGGAGGAGGTGTTGCAATCCTTTTCCCATTTTGGAAGATACTTCTTAATGTTATGCACTACATTTGCCAGGTTTGTAAAAATCTACCTCAACATTTAATGAAATAATCTGTATCACAATTTAAAATTTAATAGATTGTGCTATGCATACTTCATTTTTTCTGTGCTTATTTTACATAAAATACTCTTCTAGTTTCACTTCTGTGACTCTTGCCCATTTTTGTTGGTGCTGCTGTTTTGGTTCCTCCTTTAATTATTTGGAACCAGACTTAAAAATAAGATGTTCTGACACTCGAGTAAGACAGTATTTCCATAATCTGTGGCCAGACAAAGATTTATTTATTTATTTATTTATTTTTAAGAACTTTTGATTCACACAGGATTTGAATACTGCACTAACTACCGAGTTTCCTAGGAGATAAAGTCATAGCCCATTGCTGGCGCAGTAGGACAACCTAATCATATATTTTCTGAGACACAGACCATTTCCTCCTAACATTACACCCAGACTATTCTGGTGGTGGTTGTTTAGCTAAAGAACTGCATTTTCCCAGAGCACTGAGTGACATTGGTAGTAGGGTGATGGTTGGACCAGATGATCATGAAGGTCTTTTCCAACCTTAATGATTCTATGATTAGAATTACAGCTCCGTCCCACTTCATTGTACATGTACAATCTCACTACAAAAGCTGATTTCCTCTATGTCAGCGTACTTCCAAAGCATGATCAAGATCAACTGTTTTCTGCTGAATTAAAAAAAAAAAATGATTACATGAAGGTAGACGGTATAATAATGTTTCATGCTCTAAAATGCTATTTCATGTCAAACATTTAATGCACATTTTTGGTTTATCTGCCACCCTTCAGTCTTTTTGTCTTAAAATAGAATGTTGACATATTCACAGAAACAAAAGTAAAGTAGCAAAAGGACAATTTTTTCCTCCTCATAGCTGTTGGTTAGACCAGTAGCTTTAACCAAGTAGCAGGCTTCTTAAAATAGGGAGACTTTTGAAAGACCACCTCCATGCTTTAAAATCTGCTGTGATGCATGTATAATTAAGAGCAAAGTCAGGGACAACACTATTTTTATTTGTGCTCTGCATGCAAAAAGACATACTGTTTTCCTAAACAGGAGGAACACATGCGGTCAGACGTTTGTGAGCATTAGGATGTGAGGTCACATGCCATACAAGTCTACAGAATATCAGTTAGGGAAGTTTCTCTCAAGTTGTTTGCTGACAGTTTCAGAATCAAAACTTTCAGAGTGCAAAGCGCCAAGGATATTAGCACCTGAAAAGAACTGAAAAATTTCTGGAATGAGTGAAGCTGAGGAAGTCAGCACCGACTTGACATGGAATGCTGTGAAGTTGGTAGTCTGCATGATACTGAGCTTGTCATTTATTATTGGGACCCCTGGAAATTGCATTGTCATCTGGACTGTTTGTACAAAAATGAAGCAAGTAACTCCTTCAGTCCTGCTGATCTTGAACCTGGCCATTGCAGATATCCTCATACTGATCACTTTGCCAATCTGGATTTACTCCTTTGCTGACTCATGGGTTTTTGGAATCGTGTTCTGCAAAATACTGGTCTTCATGATTTACTGCAGCATGTATGCTAGTATATTTCTAATTACAGCACTGAGCTTGGAGAGACTAATGGCTGTGTTTTACCCTTTCACAATGCAAAGGTACAAAACAAAAGAAAATATTTTTGTAATCATGTTCCTCATTTGGTTCCTGTCCATTGCTTTTGGCGTTACTATTATTCCATTCCAAGAGACAGATGAAATCAACGGTGGACTACAGTGCACATGTCGCAACTACTCTACTACTGGACAGAAAGTGTCATATCTTTTGCTGGAGACTCTTGCAGGTTTTGTAGTTCCTTTTTTAATTATATGCACTTGCTATGTGTGTGTTGCAAAAAGAATAAGACAAATGACTTACCAATCAAAGCAGCGATCAGAAAGGCTCATTACCAGCATAGTGGTGGCATTCTTTTTATGCTGGTTCCCACATCATCTCTTTAACATCCTAGATATTATTTCAGTTCAGATAGAAGACTCTAATGAAATATATTCGGCACTGGAAAAAATTATAGACAAAGGAGAGTACGTCTCCGGAGCACTTGTATTTATCAGTAGCTGTATTAACCCTCTACTTTATGCTTTTGCTGCACGAAAATTCCAGAATCACCTGAGATTTGCCAAGATATCAAAGCTGTTTGAACAGTTGAGTCAGACTGTAACAGAGGAAGACAAGAAAAAGATTTCTTCTGTAACCAAGCAAGAAACTATTACAGCAGGCACAGAGAATCTCTAACAAAGAGCATAGACTTCGTGAGCAATGGGTTTCTGGGGCATTCATTCAGTAGTCCTTTCACCTAGTAGTCAGTTTTGTTTTCCAGGTAGTCCAGGGGATGCTAGAGACAATTCAGGTTGTGTGTGTTACAAAAGAATTGGCAGTGACAACCTTGTTTGGTTCCTAACCTGGTATCCACGTCTCAAAATCAGTTTCACCGGTGCTGAGAAGCAAGATGGATAGAAGCTTAAAGTATAAGGAATACAAAATTTTTATTTTCCATTACAACTATTTGTGATTTCTAGAAAAGGCATTTATGTGGAAAACAAGATTTGGAAATTTAAAACTTAAAAAGTTTGTCTGGAAGAAGATTTGAAATGCTCAAAAAATCCATAAATATAATCCAAAGTTCTAAATGAGCATGCTTAGATTCTTAATATGGATATGAATGGATTTTAAGAATATTTACAATACATAAAAACTTTTTTGTAGATGGAAAACAAAACTTTTTATTCAGGACTTTGTTTAGATTTGAGAATAACAAGGGTTGTTTACACAAACTCATTTACTGAAGTATCTTATGCTAATGCATCTTAAGTAAAATATGAAATGTGACATGCCTTTTCAGAAAAAGGTACAAGAATTCTGTGGTTTATGACAAATAGAGACCTCATGCTATATTTGATTTCAAATATATTGCATATGTTAGTGGAAACTACTGATATATCAAATATACATACTGTGAGTAACCTCAAAAAGTCTGATTTAGTTAAGCTCCCAAGATGTCTATTAAATTATGGATGAATTGGATCAGATCCCAGGGGAAGGGAAGTAGAGATCCTTGATATTTTTGTAACCTGTGAGAAAGTTATGGGAGCAGTACAAAGTGCCTAATATCTTAAGAATTTCATCTTGCGCATAAAAGCATTATTTTGTCTTCTCTTCTAGAATAGTGTATTTCGCTTTTAAGAAACAAAAAACTTAGGGCTTGCAAGGAACTTGTTTTAGTTTTGTGAATGCATGCAAACTCCCTGTGAAAAAAATGCATGGCACCAAGTGTTTGCTTTTGAAGCTTTATTGGTTTTTTGTGTGTGCTTTTTTTTTTAAAAAATTTCAATCATGCTTGACATTTTTATACTTACTTTTGCTTATTTTTAAATCAATGATTTGTAATAAGATGAATATAACTACTGATTACTAAGACTTACTATATTATTATTGTAACATCCTGTACATTGTGTTTTGAACAGTTGCTGATAGCTATTGTAACTCATATTTACAAAGAAAATACAAGAGACTAACTAGAACTTCATTTTCAAGAACTGATTACATAACAACCAAGGATATTTGAGTTGTATTACTTCAGTTTGTAAACTAGAATAAAGACAGGGAAGTAAAAATCCTTACCTGGTAATATTAGAATATTTCTTGAAATTTTGCATAAGTATTTGTTATTCCTGCTTGTTATGAAACCACACCACAGAGGACTTCTCATCAATAGGGCTCCTTTACTGAGGTAAAAGGAAAGAAAACCTTAGCAAGACCTTGTTTACAGCAGAGTAAGAAGCAGATGAAATCCCTTAGAACTATACCCCACCCACTCACTACTTTTTCACCCTAATAATGACTCCTTAATTGCTATATTTAATATGCTAACAGCAAAGTAACAGTATCTCACAATAAAAACAATAACTTTAGTTAACTACTGTATAAAAAAAGCAAAGCTGTATTTCCCAATATGTTCTTGAAATAACAGTCACTCGTTATTCCATAATAGCACCGAACCGATAGAGAGGTAATAAGCACACAAATAATGTAACTGAGCTAGAGTCCTAGGCCACGAGAAACCAAGCACTTTGCAACTTAGAGATGGGAAAAGGCCCAGACAAGCTTCAGTACAAGCTACTTGACTGGAATTTTCTGTCACTCTGTCCTACATCTAGCTATCATCAGTCTTAGGAAACAGGCTAAACCCTTTAGTCATTTGTGTGTGTGCATCGTCTATCTCATGAATGAAGTCATTTCTTTTGGTGCCATTTCCTCTTAAATAAGCCTTCCAGGAGCATTCACTGCATGTTAAATGCCTTATGCCAACTATGCCTTACCCAGGACAAACTAAAAGGAGATCACAACACTATCTACTGCTGTGGGCTTGTTTTTTTAATCATAGGGTATGGAATAATGGGTTAGGGTGGTTGTTTTTTTGTTTGTTTGTTCTTTTTTTTTTTACTTGTCACTCACACAAGTGAACTTTATTGCTCAAGTTGCATCCTCCACAGCATCTGTAAATCTTAAAAAGGGAACAAATAACATCCCCAGATCAGTAAATGCATTCTAGGGAGATGATTAGGTAAGACAGTTCTAAATAGAATGCTGTAACTAGATCCACGAGTCGATGTAGATGTATAAGGTGATGACCTGGCTGACTGCTTCTTTCTTTAACAGATACACAACAGGCCTGTCAATGCAGCAACATTTATCACTCCATCTATACTAACACGCGCTATCACAGAACTACAGGGATTCCAACAGGCCCATTCGGTCAGCAGACATTGGATATTCTTGTCTCCTAAAACACTGAATCCCAGCCAAACCCTAAGACCTGGCATAGATTTGGTCTGAAACACTGCATCTTATGATAGTGATACCTCATGACTCCTGTCAACTACATTACATATCAATGCTGAGGATTATATTGGAAGCTTGATAGAAAATGCTTTCCTTGATTGCTTAAGATAGTTCAAAGCAGTGACTTGGAGTAGTCTCCAAGTATAGCTGGAGTACTGGTAAAATCTTGCAATACTCAGACAGTTCTGGTTCCATCTGTGAAAAATGAGGTTTCATCTCACTTGAGTTCCTCATTGTTTTCTTACTTCCCAATTCTGTGTTTATGAAGTCTGTCTCTGTGGTTTCAGCGTCCAGCTATTTCTCATGACACAGCAAGGGGGAAGGCTGTGCTAAGAGAGGGCCACTTCAGTCACCTGAGTCAAATCACCTCAAATTACCCTGAGGTACAGGGAACATTATGTGGAATCAATGCAACACTGCTCAGAACATTGTGTGCTGGGAGGCACAAAAAGATTCCAGATGCTTTGAGTTTCTCATTTGTTTGTCAAAATTAATAATCTTTTAACATTAATCTCTAACTTGAAAGTCTTACCCAGCCTGAAAATTGGTGTAAACATTCCATGGGTATGCAGCAGGAATTTATTACTTATACTGCAGTAGGATTGTGCTGCATAAAGGGAATTCATTATGTATTAGCAGAATTGAAGGAGACAGTGAAGCATTTTTAATTCATGCATAGCCAATATACAATAAGGGTAAAAAAAATAGCAAAGGAAAATATCAGTCTAACAGGTCTTACTTTTATTGCCTGCTGACATCAAAAGTCTTTTTCTAAGCATTATGGTAAAATAGTTATAGAGGCCTGCATTAAAACAGTGGAGCTTTGTGGATATTCAGAGGCAACTCAATTTAAGAGGTGACACAAGAAATCAAAGATCCTTGTATTCAGGTAGAAATCAGGCAACTGCATTGTACTAAAGAAACAAAATTGTTTCTTTAATGAAATCGGCAGAACACTGACTGGGAAGAAAGAAGTAGAGCAAAAGTTAAGAGACATCTGAAAGACAGATGAGAGTGCAGTTATGGATCTCTGTTAGGATTACTATTAACAGGACTAAAAGAGAAGGAAGTGTATACAGGTCTGGAGTGAAAGGAATTAAGGAACCTGGAAGCTAACAGATGGCATGGAGACTACATAGGTGTGCAAATGTTCTCACATTCAAGAAACTGTCTGATCAATAGTAAATACTTTAGAAGATACAGAATTAGAGAATATTAACAGTGGTGAAGTTTTTCTCTGGCTTTATATCCTACAGCTCTTGTAGGACTACTTTTCCTGCATGTATGAGGAAGGGGGAAAGAATAAGTGAAGGTTTATAATTGATTGGAGTAGGAGAACAAGAGAAATAAGTCAATTTGGATTATAAAAAAGCATATGGTCTTAGAATGAAATTGAGAAGTTCAAGAGTGCACAGCAAGAATAGAGAAGGAATTGAAATAAACATTGTAAGGCAGTTTCAGGTTTTCGTAAATGTTTGTCAGTTCAATTAATCACCAAAATTGTGCATTATCAGAAAATTCCTGTTTGAGCTCCACTGTTTGTTAATAGGTTAAAGAAAAATATCCCAATAAAATACAGTTTGAAGTCATAACCCTGTCTTCTGAGGGAATGAGTAGCTTATGCTGCTCCTGTTAGCATGAAGATTTGGGTGTGACCAGGGCTGCAATGATGGCCTCTAAGATTTCAGAAACTTTACAACACTATTGCTAAGAAAAGTACTAAGAATTCTTGTACTGATAGGTTTAGAGATAATAGACTCCATATCCTGTTTGATTACTTCATGTCTTTTTTTGCCTTAAATCAGTTATTTTAAAAGTCGTGCTGTGGTTTTTAGTAAGAATTCAATATTTTTAACTCTATTCATTTAGGTTAAAATAAATTAAAGATTCAGACTAAAAGAAAGTTATTTTTATGGAATATGCAAAGTTTAAGTGATTTAAGTGATAGAATTAATGCAAAGGATACTCTAAGGTCTTCCAGTATAGATTAAACAGTCACGACTCTCTAAGAATTAGTAAGATTATACTCTTCCAGAACTGCAAAATTTACAATATTCTTAATTTAATAGAAGTCAGCTGCCTGAACTGCATCTTGATTGGAAAAGTGACTGGTCACACCCCAGTTTGGGCTGCAGTTATGTAAATACTAACAAAGCTTACAACTAAATACATCACTGTTACCATTGGCAATTAGCTAGATAATTGTGTTAACTTCATTGAGATATCCAGAAACGTTAAGGTATTTTAATTATGGATGTCCATGAAGTAATATGCCTAGATGGTCTTAAACCAGAGGATTAGTAGTTTGGACTGTCCTTAGTAGAACTTAAAGTGAAAGTTCTAGATTTTTATTTATTTGAATAGCAGACATGTTCACAACATAACATTACATGAAAAATTGAAGGGCTAAATATTTCTTTCAGAGAATTATGAATTTGAACTACCATTTCTGGCCAGTTGTATCACTCAGTAACATGCTAGGTATGCCACCAGAAGAGTAGCAATAGGAAAAGAGCTATCAGAAAATCACTTCTAGTCTTAGACACCTCATATTATGATAAGGGGATGCAATACAGACAATCTACAAACATCTTGCAGGTTTCATATCCTAACTGTACTATATAACTTAAGCTGTTATTGCAATATTAACATTCACTGTAGAATTCCCTATTGAGTTCAGTGAGTAATATTGGAAAATTCAAAGCTGTGGCCATTTTTAAAACATTGTAACTAATGAATTACGTTTATGTCCATTTGATTTTAAAATATAGCCATGAACCTTCAGTGGTGCTGTAGAACAGAGAAGTATTACGTAGTTGAAACTGAAGGAAGCATTTGTCACAGTAATCTTCTTACAACCCTTGTTCTCTCCTGCCACCATGTGGCTCTCGTTTTGAAAGTTGGGGCTAATTTCAATACTCATAAAGTCACTGAAAGAACTAGTTAGGTACTTTGCCCATTGTTTCAGTTATGAACCATATTTTGCAACTCAAGTCTTTGAGGCAGAAAGGCTCACAGAAAGCACAACAGTATATTAAACATCCAAGTCCCATTCATTTCTGAGTGATCGAGTTGTTTCTTCTCTTACTCTTTCAGGAACCCAAGCCTACATTTATTTATGTTAAGCATCGAACAAATTAAGTTGCCTGAGAATTTTTGACAGAATACAATTTCCTCAAAAAATACTATTTTGAAAAAAAATATTGAAAACAACTTATTTTCAACAAAACCATTATTAGGCATGTTGAGCTAGATGCTGACACTTGAACTTGAGTAGCTCACATTTCATCCCAAGTGAGTGTATTGACTTATAGTGTTTTTTGTTATTTTGAGATGCTCCCAATAAGTTTCAGAAGGTCTTGAGTTCATTGTGATAAACATAGGAACAGTTTTTGCACTCTTGAAGATACCCACAATAAGAAAACCACAAAAATTTCACCTTTAAGAAGAAAGAAGAAGCACTAAGAATGAAGTGGAAAACAAAGATTTGGTTCCAAATTCCTTTTTTTCTTTGTTGCAATGTTTAGTTTCTGTATGTAATGCTTTTAGAATCTCTATGAACAAGGCTCAGCTTAATCCTCTTACACTTGTCACATTGAATAGCATTGCACTAATTGACTGATCCTTCTCTTAAAAAGATCAGAATCAGAAGAAACAGGTTTTGCTAAAGAACTTCTAAGCACTTTGAGGAAGAAGAAGTCATAAACTGAAGGGTTCTACTCATGTCTTTCCTTAAATATTTAGATCACCCCAAAACTTGCACTGTACATTACACTAAAGAAATAGCATTACCACTATTTTATATTAGGCAACTTAGTTCACCTGTACTGTGAAAGCCAAAGTAAGATATAAAATCGAGATTTTCTCTCTGTAGATTCAGTCAATGCTCCTGTAGTTCGCTGTTACATAAACAGGGTCAGTCCGAGGGCCAAGCTGGAAAGTCAGCTTGCACATAAGGTTCAGGGTGGGGTCTACCAAGAGTAACCAGGGTCAAATACAGCCCAACAATCATGCAGCAGGATTGTGGTGATTAGTCAGGGCCAAGGTAAAACCACGTAGTCAGGCCCCAAGTCAGAGCCTAGATCAACAAGTTACATGGCCAAGCACAAACAAACCTGGAAAGAAGCAACCCAATGACAGAGCTCAAGCTCTGAGAATTAATGCCCAAGCCTGAGTTTATATGGACCTCTGGGCCTGTGGGCTTGAGCTCTCAGGTTGGGCTAATTAAGGTCATTAAGGGCTGTAAGTGCACTCCTGATTGATTCTCAGCAATAGTTAAAACACCAAAGAACAAACACAGAATAATTCAAATTATTCATTGATTAATACTTGTTTATCCTCAATTGCTTTTTATGCAAAGGTTTAAGTTGGGTAAGTGTATTTCCATACTCGTAGGCTAAATGTAAAAATAGGCTTACTTTTCACCTTTGCTGCTTTAGCCCAAACTACTACTTTTTCTTTTAACTTCTCCCCTTTTCCACATGCAAAATAGCTCACCATCATTCTTGTTTGAGGATAAGTACAATGGTGTCTCTGATCCCTGGCTATAGGCTCCAACTGTGGTGTAGAAACATGCCTGAATTCATCATTTTCTTGTAAAGTGGGCCACAAAAAAAAAGGGGGGGGAGAGGAAACCAATTTGATTTGTCTGAATCAGAACATAAAAGATTAGCCTCTTAAGCAGCAACTTCCCATATTTTGATTAACATTATAGTTTACTCAGTTCTTCAAAGAGATCTGTTAAAGGAATAGTAATTACTAAAGAATTCAATGACAGGAAAACCTAAAGATTTATCTCTTTTCTATAATACCATAACTGCTTCAAACAGTTAATTATCTCTGTCTAAAATATGTGGTTTAAACACTAACTCAGGATGTGTAATTAATGCTTACGTGATACCAAATAATCCCTTACAACCATAATATTTTTTGCTATAAGGAAGAAGGATTTTAACCTGTATAAAAAGAGGCTTGGGAAATGGAAAATTTCCATCTTTACAGCTGTAAGAATTAGAACTCAGGACAATCCATTCTATCAAAAAGAAAATAGGGGGATATCATACTAAAAAAGGCAGTGAAAGTAAAGAAATACCTCTCTACTCAATTTATAACTGGCCAATGGAAACCAGGGGTGCAGGTGGTCATAGAAACAACTGGTGTGGCAGGAGTTTTAAGATGCTATAATTTTATGACCAGTTTTAAAAGATGATTTCCTGATGATTCTGGACAAAGAGTTCTGTTTTGTATTTAATGTAGGATGTGTCTGCAGAAATTTCATCATGCCTCAAAACACAAGCCAAAAGTAAGAAGAGGTGCTGCCTTGATAACCTGAATGCAGGCAAAAATCGTCCATACAACTGACAGAAGCTGTGCTATTTGTGATACTAGTCTGTGCTATTATTACTCCCACTTTAAAGACAGGAAAATGGAAGGTAAGTGGAGGTACCTAAGGCTACAGAAGTAGCAGGGTAAGAGTTAGAAAAGTGTAATAATATATTACCATGTGTTAAGTATAGGTCAAGCAAAAGTATCAACAGCACAGGTAGGCAAAATATTTCAAAACTTTTACTGTTAACAGACTGCTGGCTTTTTATGGAGTTGGTATGTCAAGAAGGTAGACTGCTTAAGCTAACATGGAATTAAACTTAATAAGGTTCTGTATGCGGCTTCCTGGATCAAGAATAAGGGAAAAATAATAATGGCGAAAGTTACATTAAAGTGATACATTAAAAATTGAAAATTAAAATTTTCTCAGGGTATAGTTAGGATGAAAAAAGTATATAAAGTATCTATTAAGTCTATAAAAAATTGCCCTTACAGACAAAGTTTTCCACATCTAAAACTATGATTCCTAATTAATGCAAAAATTTTAACTTTTTATTGCACAAGTCTCTAATGAAGTTTTAACAATAGCAGGGAATACATAGTCACAAAGCAATCTCAAACAGCAACTAAAAAGAACTCTTCAGAGTGAACGGCTACTCTTTAGACATTTGATTTCATTATGTCTCAGAGCATAGGGTGAAATCCTAGGTTATTACTTCTTGCATTTACAGAGAAGATTATACATAAATAGATGTTTATGTCCATCATGTATAATCCCTCCTTTTAGAAATGAACCCAGAGGCTACATGAAGATGCCTTAGAAGCCTGTAGAACAAAAGGGATGGTTTTTGTTCTTTTCTCCAAATACTGTAGACTCAGACATGTAACAAATTAGAAAAGCACTTTAAAGCCTAATGATTTTCAGTAAAAATACAAGCTTTGTTTTTTAAAGTTAAGAATATATCAATGACCTTTTTTGTATCATCCCTGACTGTTACTCTCTGAAATCATCTTTTCTGGTATGCTGTAAGGTGATGTGTTGTTTTAGTATCAAACCTCTGAAATTCTATTTCAAGTTAGGTATGTATTTTCTGTTTAGACCTAATAATCTCTGTAGTACAGGTCAGATTTTTTGTAGATTAGTTTAATTTGGGGCAATTTACACTTCAGAAAAGCCAGAGAACACGAAGGCTGCATCTCTTTATACATCTGTCTATAATGGATTTCCTTCTCAGCTTAGATTACAAGGTATTTGTTTTAGGTATTACCTTAGTCTCAGGTATTTATCACAGACAGCTTTCTTCAGGATTGTAAGCATTGTCTCCAAGTTGAATTTCCTAGTATGAATCATTACATTTAGAAAAAAAAATAAGTAAATGGTGGGAAGCTAATTTAGCTGACGTATTATTCATGCCTTTATAGCTCTCCATTTTTCACCCTATTGCTCAGTATGTTGAACTGGGTGGATACTGCAGATGACACACAGCCCTCAGCTTTGAGTTTTATGTAACACACCTATCTCATTGCCTCTGGCTCTTAGTTCTTTTATAACCTGCATTATTCACGTATTCACTAGAATACAGGGAAGATGATAAATATTTAGCAAAGATTTAATGAGTTAATGAATTGTCATTTTACCCTTTGCTCACAAGGAACACAATAGGTAGCACAAAGAACCAGTAAGTAACAATCAATAACAGTAACAATCAATAAATTTGTGTTTGTATGTACACATCTGTATGTGTACACATACACTTCTCTGTATACAGAGTGTGCATATGCAGAGCCATGTTTTTTCACTGGATAAATAAATTCTTCTTAGCAAAGTTGTAAGTCTATAAAATACATATGTAGCCTACCAACTATATATATGTTACAAAAGCAAGGAAAATCCCTAATTGTGCAATGAGTTTGTTCCTGCATAACTGTTGCATGCACTATTTACTCTTATTGGCTTTCATATGACCATTCCAAAGCTTAAAACTAAGTATGTGTTCAATGTTTAGGTTTTCAGAGGAACCAGAATGTAAAAGTGTTTTTAAACAGAAAACTAGTTCCAAGTTTCGTTTTCTTTTGTTTTTGTTGTTTTGGAAGAATATTCCTAGGATGTATTTACTTTGCCTGATGTTTTTTTTTGATATCTACTACAGTTCCATCACCTGTAGTCTATTGCCATGTGCATGTGTGTTTGAAATTAGATCCTTTGTCAAGGACTAGTTTTGACTACCATACCAGTAGGAATATGTTGACAGTCAAAAGCAATGTGGAAGATAACTCCTTTTCCTTGAAAAGATTCAATTTTTGAGATGAGGATTTGGCAATTTTAACAAAAGATTAAAATAAATGAAATATTCATATATTTACAAAGCGAAGTTAAAAAAAATCCATTTATTATCTAAAGATGCTTAAAAGTTGTAAAGTGTGTATTGGCTAACAAACTATCATAAAGTCAGCTTTTGTGTAGTAATAGCACATAATAAACTAAAGAAAGAACAGGTTGCAGACAGTTTCTGTAGAACATGTGATGTGCTGTGTGTTCACACCCTAGCTCACCCTGTAGTGGCTTGTTTGTACGTCTACCTACAGGCAGTAGAAGCCTTGTTTCACCTTTTGCTCAAACTTAATTTAGTAGGTGCAAGCAGCCAGGATAGTAGAAAGAGAAATAATTAAGAATGAAATTAGGCTAAATTTAGTCTGAATACTATACAAAGCCTTACTGACTTACATATACCGAGTATATAGAGAGTATATGGTGAACATCAGTGAGAAATAAAAATTTGAAAACTGAGATTCTGATTGATTTACATAATGTAAGTCTTTAAGGGTAAAAATGAAACCCAACAGGCATAATGAGATTTGCAATAAAAACCGCAGGTACGCAAATCTAATGCTGCCTTCCTCTTCAAAGCATATAGTACTTTGGGTACTATCATAAAACAGCAGTGCTGTGGAGCAAAATAGGAAAGGAGAGGTTGGAAATTGAAGACATTACAAATGTTACTTTCCTCGAACGTTTGGGGGATGAATTGGTTAACATAGGTACAAAAGACATGAGAATCTGAAGCTACCTTTTTGAAAAGTGTGCAAGACTCCTCATAGTCCCTCTTCTCTGTACATAAGTGTACAGAAGGGCAGTGGCACCGTTCTCATCATCTAACTTAGGGTATTTAACTGAGGTGGTTATGTCATGAAACTGTGGCTTCAGGAGATGCTTTGGGTTAAAATTAAAGTTTAATACTGACAAAAGGCCTTCTCTGTTCCCTCCCTGTCCTTCCATAACTCTGTGTGCTCTTGTGTGTGATCTCACTACTTACCTTGTGCCACCCCTGGAACTCATTTGACTGCAGAACAGCAGAATAAAACAGCAGAAACTGTTTTACCCAAAAGTGTATGTTTTTGCAATGTTACTGAGTTTAGTTGCCTGACCTTGAGAACAATCAGATAAGCTCCAGATGCAATACAGAAGAATGTGGGAGAAAAGTAAAAGAAGCTGGAAAGAGGGGATGGAACTGGATGCCCTCCCTCCAAGAGCTGTCAGTGTGGCTCAGCCACTTGTCAACCTCTGGATTCCCTGTTTACCTTGTAGAAAGAAGTAAGTACCTCCTGAAGCAGCTTAGAGAAAGATTGTATTCTACTATTAACTATTTATTAAAAAAACAAAAAAGAGGGGGGGAGATAAACATTCCAAATTATCTTCTTAAATGAGAGGTTCAACTTTATGTGGTATAAATACCCCACCTTCATCTTCCCTGTTCCAAATTCAACCTCCAGAGCAAGCTGGAAAATAGTCTCTGGATCCCAATGACTTTCTTTTCCGTTGTTAATCTTTTCTACTTGACATCCCTCTCATCTTTCTGGTGATATTTTCTCCTCTCAATACTCCTTGTCTATGTTTCCAGATTTGGGGCTTTTCTTTTCTGTTTTGTTTTCTTTTCTTTTCTTTTTTCATATTGAACTCATTCACTGTGTACTCATTTTAATGTTTTCTTTCATTATGTGACTTTGTTTACAGTTCTTCCTACTCCGTCATTTGTATCTTTTATTCTCATTATTATTCCACTTCTGGCTATGTAATTGCTCAGTGTTTGCATTCTTCTGCAGTTGCTCCGGCTACATCTATTTGAATTTTCTGCTGTGAATACTGTTTACTATTTGATAACATAGTTGTCTTTACATTTGCTTATGTTCTGTATAATGTTTAATTTGTATTTTTCTTTCAATTGTTTTTTTTTTTACTTTTTCAGTCTTATTTTTCCATAAAAATGCAGTAAGTTGTAACAGAGCAAGACATCAATAGCAAATAGGAAAAAAGCCTAAGGAAAAGTAAGAGATAACTCTTTCTAATATGCCAAACTTGTTCTCTCATTTGTGTAACCTCTGTCAAAAAGGATGAGTCAGAGATTTTACTTTTTCCTGACGTTACCAGTCTAGTCAAATATCTGATTCAAAAGCTACTTCCATCAACCTAAGGATTTTAATTTCTCCAGATCTGTAGCATCTTACAGATCAGACTTCTCAGCTCTTTTCCATAAACAGGAGACCCCTTCCAACAAACAGTGGCATGTCCTGAAGCCATCGATCAGGTAGCACAGGTGTTCTAGCTCAGATGTTGTGGGAAAGTGATGGAACTGTAGGCTGGAGGGTTTCAGGGTAGGACTGTGACAGAGGCATCTCTCTTCCAGTGCTAGAAGGGAAGAGAAGCAGGAGCACAGCACAGCAAATACATGGTGGCCTGGCTTTAGGAGAAAATGCTTTTGGTAGCAATTGTGTAAATTTCATTTTCATTGCATGAAACTTAATAGGTCTGGAAGTTACTTATAGATTTTTATATTCCTGTGTTTCCTATCAGATAAGTACTCTTTCTGATTTTACTGGCAGAGAACCTAGTGGATCGCATACCCTCTTTAGGATTTCTTAGAACCATAATAGGAACCTAGAAATGGAGTGAAGACTTTCTGATTCTATAACAGCTGCTTTTCCTTTTAGATTATCTTTCTTACATACATCATGCTACTCTGCTGATACTCTCATTATACTTGTTCTTTGTATCCACATGTTCTCTTTAAATCTCTCTCCTGTCAGTTATAACATGATTTTTTTACCTTGATTCTCCTGCATCCATTCTCATTTCCTCTCTCCTTTGTTTCTTTAGTTGCATCTTTCAGTCCTTCAAGTCCATTCTACCAAATGTTTTACACTACCTTCGTCATGTTGGTGCTAAAAGAAGGATGCTCACGATATAAAATATTGGAAGAGGGATAAAAAGGATCAGTTTGAACTGTTGAGTCAGTGGCGCAATAATGTAAGTACTGTTAAGCCTGTGTCTTGTAAAGCTATACCATAATTTTTCCTTCTGTCAGAACTTGAACTTGTAAATGAAAGCAGATTCACACAGTATTTGAAAACAGAGGCTACCCTATGACACAGAGCTGATTAATTCTGCTCAGTATTTTGTATGTCTATTTTCTTGCCTTTTGTCCTCATAAATGCATGACATCATGCGCAGATGGAAAAGACTTCCTAACTACAAAATGAATCGGCTTTGTGACTGACTGTGAATCACCCTTTAACACTGTGTGAGCTACTGCTGTAATAATGAAGTTTTTAGTCTCTCTCCCTATTGCTGAGTAGACCATAACAAAACTGCTTTTGGAAAAGTTCTTTTGTTGTTGTTTTATGGAAGCTTTCATATCTATTGACTTTTTAAATGTATACCCTTTATATCCCTGACATAGCAAGACTGGAATTCCAACAGATCTCATAATGAGCTATGTATTCACATAACAAAGCATAAAGAGTTAGCTTTTTTTTTTGTGCCAGTATTTTCTAGGCCAGTGTACATAGGTAAAGCTTCCATTGTTAATCATTGCCAAGATAGTACTAAATAAATTGTTTTGATCTGTTGACATTTAGAAGAGTTTTAATGCATTAACATGCTATACTCTGCAGATCTGTAGATTCCCCTGAAAACAGTAAAAACTGCATGCATTCACAAGATAAGGAGCAGGCCTTTTCCAGTGCTTGTGTGTATGTGTACACACACAAAATATGTCAGAAGTTAGGAATAAACTGAATTTCTGCTTTCAGGGATTCAGGGATTGGTAATTGCTTTATCTATTTTTTTCATTCTTGAACAGTATAATAGAGAATTAGATTAGTTTATTGTGGTGAATCTTAGTTGATCTGATCCAGTTTAGTCTATTACATTCCTTTTCCTGTTTTACAGATGACTGAATTTTTCCCTTGGGATATGGGGAAAGGATTGAAGTAAGAGAGCTGACTTTGGTCCCTCAACTCCTTCTCCAAAGTAAGGCAGATAAAAGTAAAATTTATTATATCTCAGTAACAGCTTTAAAGAAAGAAACATTTTGCTTCTAAATTTAATTAAATTTAATTAAAAATCAGTATGGATCTTGGAAAAAAAAATAGGGAGTTACTAGTGCACAGTGCTACCATGCATATAAATGTAAATTAAGCAACTTTGCTCTTGACACACTGATATTACTTAATACAACCACAGTATCAGACAGAAGACATATAGCAATAGTCAGCTTTCTGATGCTATTAATACAGCACACAGAGGTTTCATTTAGTATCTTTTAATAGCTGTAGCAAAGTGACTTAATGGAAAAAAATATGAAAG
The DNA here is from genome assembly GCF_040182565.1 of Anser cygnoides. NCBI lineage: Eukaryota > Metazoa > Chordata > Aves > Anseriformes > Anatidae > Anser > Anser cygnoides. Next base: position 14,585,600 of record NC_089884.1, read on the forward strand.
AAGAGAAAACAGTAAGACTAGTTATTTGCGTACCTAGTAGACTTCCTGAAGCTGGAAGTAAACAGTGTTTACAGTATCAAAATTCCCTGTCTGCAGTCTTCCTATCCACTGTTAATTGGCAGTTTACTGTAAGCATCAAAGTAAAAACATGTCTTGAAGGTGAGTTTTAAGTTGAATGCTAATTAATTTGGGCAGGGTTTTCTACGTTTAAGGGATAATGTCAAAGACAGTTTTGATGTAAATAAACAAGGACCAAAAAGTGGCATCTGGCTGGAAATATTGGGATAACAGATGAAAACCATTGTGAAGGACCAACCTGATTGAGGCCTGTAAATACAATGATGAGTTGGGGACAAAAAAAAAAACAAACACTGGCTGATTTTAACAGCATTTTGGTAAGATGCAATGTAAAACATAACCCGTATGACTAATGTATATACTATTTTGCATAAGTTCTAATTAGTTTTAGTAGCAGTCTGTTTATTTCCAAAGTAAGAGCTGATTGTGCAGTCAGTCCACAGAAATGTTTTGAAAATCAGGAATTTGGAGCATGGAGGCACTTTTTTTCTCTCAGCGGCAAAGGCAGTTTTACAGCACTTCCTCACTTTGCACCTCTATCCTCATGAATGCTCCTTGGTCTTGAGAGTACTACTGTCTGTGGGATTATGTTTGAGGAAATGATCAGTGTTAAAAATAACCCTTTCTCTCAGGGTTATTTATTTTCTCTCAGATCAGTTCCTTGATTCATTTTATCATGCAACCTGTATAAACCATTGTACCAAACCCCAGAAGAGGGACTCTTTAAACAGACTTAGATACAGAAAACACAGAATGTCAAGACCGTCCCTTCCTTCAAGCACTTGAAAAGTAAGTTTTCATTTTCACTTTTTTTTTTTTTTTTTTACAGAATACAAACGTACCTTATTGTTTCTATGGGAGCCACTAGAGAACCTCTAGAGTGGTCAGTCGTAAATGTAACTGGAGAATTGACATCAAGATAATCAGTCAGGTAATTATACTAAAAGAAGCAGAATGGGACACCACTGGCCTGATTTTCCTACAGATACATGCTGTTTGTTTTCTTAGTGTAATTGCAAATAGACAGTACACATTTTCAGGTATAGTTCTTTAGCTTGTTTCTTTTCTGTGACCACCAGAATTATAGCTAGCTCATTCACAAATTTAAGTAATGCTTAAGTGTCATCACAAATAACGTGTCACTGGTTTAAAAGGCAGGAGGTGTAAGAACAAATCATTGCTAGTGCAAAAGTTTCTGTAATTGGAAATTTGCCAGTCCATCTTAAAACAGGAAGTAGATTGCAATCTGTTTTGTGTCTCTATGATTTTTCATAGATATTGCTTATCCTTAAGTGCTCTCGTTGAAAAACATACTTCTGTTTGAACCATCCCCCTGATTTACAGCACCAGCAGAGAAATAGAGCTTCAATGATGTGGAAGTTAAATCTAGTCTAGACTATTATAGATTATTTCATTTCCTCTGTAGACAGATTCAGCCTATAAGGCTGTAATTTTACACCTTTTAAAATAACTGTATTATTTAGGTGTCCAGGATAGGATGGAAAATATATGTTATAAAGCTAAATTACATTGTATTCTTTTGATAGTGATGGTTATGTGTACACACTCACAAAACTTTGCAGTATCTGGGAGGCAGAATAACTGTATTAAAGTATGAAAAACACTAATGGTTGCAGGCACAGTATGAATTATCTTACCCCACTGCTGTACCCAGTCATCTTTACTGGGGAAAATAGGGAGAAGAATGGAAACCAATATGCACTTTTACTGGGGATAAATCCCAAAAATATTTATTAAAAAAAAAAAAGGACACGAGCTTATTGTTTGGTATGCCAGGTCACACAGTTCTGGTGGGTAAACTCTTGCATTGCCCAAACTAGAAAGATACAACACCTTGGTAACACAGCTTTGTTGAAAAAACTATTAAACAGTTTTCTTCCATGGTTACATTTGCATCCCACAATTTTATATGAGTGCAGATATTTAAGACTTTGGTTTCACAGACCTGGTACAGCAGACTTTCTTAGCACTTCCTGCCTTGCTAGAGTATCCCAGCCTACCAGCCTGGGATATCAGGAAATTTGAAGCACACAGCAATAATGACAAAATAAATATTCTTTAATGTAGCACAAGTAATGTTTTCAAATGGTTTAATGATTCTGGATTTATGAGAAATTATCTCAGAACATTATGAAGTGATCTAAAAATAATGAAGCTTGTGTCACCCGAAAGCAATTTTGCAGTTTGGATGAGGGAGAGTTAACAGCCTGAGGCTGCACTGAGATTGCACCAGAGCTCACAAAAGTTTTCTTGGGTGTTCCTAGTATCTTTTATAGAAGTGTAAAACCTTGCACATTTTGTTTCCCAGTATTAAAGTATCTTTTTAGCCAACTGTTTTGATCTCTTGAAAACACATGCCTCTCAATGTAATGAGAAACCTTCATCTTCTTGTAAGTGGGTTCACAGGTTTTCCATTGAATGTGACCAAACATACCAAACATACTTGCATGCTGACAGGTGGGGTAGCTATTCTCCCCTTGGGGCAGGGTTGGTAGATCTTCAGTTGTAGGTAAAAACATGTCTGTTGCGCTGAGTAATTGCTGCTGGGAAGAGCTTGCTTCAATAGTCTTTTTTAGCCAGGCTGACAGCAAAGCTGGCTCTTCTGTTTGTATTTGTTTCTGATGAAAATTGAAAGAATCAACTGAAAAAAAAAAATAAGGATTCTAAACAGACTGAGCAGAATGTTTAGAACTTTGAGAGTTTAAAATTTCAGGTCACCAGAGAAATGATTAAGTAGGTACTTTAAATGCAGCATCCCTTTTTCACTGTCATGATCACTAGTTTTTAAATGTGAACTAGTGCATATGGGCATAAAATGAAGAGAAAATAACTTGGTTCTATTCTTAGTTTTGCCTCAGGATTTGGATTAATGATCTGGTCCAAGCTTGGGCTGGCTCCTGACATCTCTAGACTTGTGTACCTGCTACTGTCTGTTCAGACATCCTATATGAGGATGTCCAAGGGCTCAGATTCACAAGCAGGGACACTTTACTTTGAATAACTGCAGTGGTTCACACCCATACTGTCCCACTTGCTGCTCTTTGGGGATGCTGCAGCTGTTCATGCTGCAGTTGCTGGGTGTTCTGTTTGTTGTTGTTGTTTGGTGTATTTTTCCATTTACAGCCTGCAATGTTGACATCAAAATCTGTGATATTTATCTTCAGAGTGTTGGATTCTGAACTGCAGCATTACAGGTACTGCTCCACCAGCAGCTGTGCTGAACTTCTGCAAAGAACACAGGAACAGGATATACATCAAGTTTAGCTTTATTAGTCAGGACTGCAAAGCCACTCTCAGAAAGTCTTCTAAATCACAGGTTATAGCAAGGTGTCCTGAAACTATGGTAAATCAGGGGTTGACCCATAGACATCTGAGCCTCTATGCAGCAGAAATGAGGTGTATAGCTAGGAACAATATTTTCATCATCATCCTAAGCTCATGCATCCCTCTGACTATCCAATTGCCTTCTGGTAATTCATTTAACTTCAGGCTCTGGCATGGGCATAGGAAAGACGCACACCTAAAGTATTTTGATTAGAAAATAGCCTGAGTTCTGCACACTCACATTAAGAGGTGTGTGGCTCCCAGTAGTTTAATAGCAGTTTTAAAGATAGCAACATGAAGACACTTATGTGGTCAAAGTTTATAAGAGATTTTATTTTATCCCTGTTTAGGAGAGAAAAAATAGATAACCCTGATTCTTCGATGGTGCTGAGTTTCATTCTCTCATTGTCACACTAATGCAGTATTGTAGTAAGAGCAGTATTAGTGGGATGTTCAAGGCAAAGAAATTTCCCAAATAAAAATGCTCTCTACTTTCATAACTGATTTTTTTTTGTAAACAAATAATGACATTTTATATATTGCAAAGTAACTAGTAAGTAAACAGATTAGTTGATTTTGTTCACTAAAGGACAAGATCCTTATTCTTTCAGCGATATGTGGGGGTCAACACATCCTCAAGCAGTGCAGAACAAAATGTAAAGGCTGTCCTTGAACCCGAAGCCCTGCTGTCCATGACTCTTGTTTTCTTGCTCTTCAGTGGAAAAACCTAATGTGAAAAATTGAGTCATATTAATGTATATCTGTCTATCTGTCACAAAATAAATAAGTGTCATGGTTTTGTGAGTTTCAGAACCCCTAATTTCTTTGTAAACTTGAACTCCTTATATTAGATTACCAACTTAATATAACAAAAAGATCACCGGGTTTACATAAGGAAACGTAACAAAGGCAACAACTAAAAGGTCATTATAATTAATTTTGTGATTATAAACAATGGCAACGATTAAAAGGTCCTTATAATTAAATTTATAATTATATTTTTACATGATTCATATATATTAATATCTTTCATGTGTTTAATGTATTTTGTAAATGATTAACTGTGTTTTATAAAGTGTGTGACTTTTATATAAGGCACTAATTGAAATCCCTGTCTCTCTGAAGTGATTATTTATCTAGTTACAGTCGAAGCCTTTCTTTGTAGTTAAAGTAACATAGATAGACTTGGCACCTTGACTGTAAACACATTTGAAGCTTTTCCTCCACTCCAGTCATTGATGAAGGTCCAGTTCACTTCATTAACTAATTATTTTCATGCACCAAAATTTGTTCTTTTGAAGTACGAAGTTTTATTTCAATTATTGATTTCTTATAATGATTTTTCATTGCCAGAAGAAATTCTCTGTTGAATTGGAGAAGGCTAAAAAAAGTCTTTCCAGTCTTTTCAATATTCCAGGCAAGATGCCTCTTTCAGAGCATTTCTGTGATGTCTTGCTCTCTTAAGCTATGTGATGACAAAGGTAAAAAGGCAGACATTGTTAAATGGATCAGCTCCTTCAGACCCCAAGTTAGCTCTCACAATGAGGCCAGCAAAATTCTTATATTGTCTCTGTATGTCAAATATGTCATGAACCATCAATTGCTGTGTTTACTAGAGTGTTGTTGAAAGTTTACAAATTGTAGACATTATTTGCAGTTGTGGATGTCATCTCCTAGTATCCTAGTTGTGACAATCTTCTCCTAGAAGACTGTCATTAGAATGTGAGATATCTTGGAAATCTTACACCTATTTAGCGTGTGAAATTTGTAGCATCTTTCAAGAACAGCTACATAAAATTCAAGATAAATCACTGTAAGAAACATCCCCTAACATAGTGCACTTGGGACAAATCAGGCATCCGGTGGCTATTGCTTCTCTTTCTTTGCTTTGATTGTATGCAGTTCCTTTAAGTCACTACCCCAGTGTAAATATTTCAGGGTCAAATCAACTTGTGTGGCACAGAGCTGAATAATATTGTCTTGTCTTTCTACAGTATTTTTTTCATCCATGTTCATAGGCCAGCATGTAACTACATCATCCTGGAAAGAGCATCCTGGAAAGCTCTATGCAAGGTATGAGCAGGTACGTGCTGCAGCTACAGCACACGAAGATACTGCCTTTGGTAACAGCTGTGGCGAACCACTAGAGGTTGCTAAATAAACGCGGCCCACAGCCTCAGCCCTTAAGGAGGATGGATGAGATCATGGGTACAACTGAGGAAAAAAATATTACTAGAGCAATTGCCTGAAATGCAATGCATTCTTCCCGTTTGGGACAGTAAGGAGTTACAGGAATAGAAGGAAAAAAAAAGTGGAGATTTCCTTTTCTGATTTCTGGGTTATTTTATTTGCTGACTATAAGCTTTAAAAGCTGAAGACAAGATCTTGCTGACGAATGCTATTTCTATTACTCATAGGCTACTCTGCTTGATTAAATTGGGAAAAAAAAAAGCCTGAACCCCTGAACTTCAAAAAAAAAAAAAAATCAAGGAACTTTCATGCTAAGAAAACATCTAAAACAATGTAGACATCATGAGTTCTGTTAGCCAAAATTGATCAGACAATAGGAGCAAGTTGCATTTACCAGAATCTAGAGACAGATTCAAAGGAAGAGCAAAGAAAGTTTCAGAGGCAAATGTGGGCTCTAAAATGGCCTCCCAAAACGGTGGTAATCTGGATTTCCCGAAATACACATCAGCAAATTTAGTATTGTGGAGTCGAAAGAACGGTGAAGTCAGAAGCTTACTAGTAGCACAGTGCTGATTCATCTGGGGTGTTAAATGTTGCATCAGTTAAGCAACAACAATTGAGAAAGAAGCTGTTTCCTGGAGATTAACGGGTGATGGGGAAGGCTTAATGGCCTGAGGCTGCTTTTGTTATTAAAAGGTGGGATGGGGAAGAAAAAACCTGGCTGCATGGTATTTATTCATGAGCAAAGCTGGCTAGCAAATAGGGACAGGATGTTCCTAAAATGACTATAGCAGTCGTCAGATTGGAGCCCCTTCTCAAAAACCTGAATTTCTTTATAGCAGACTAAAATTACGCTTACAGCAACTGTTTAAAGGGTTTGTCTATGCACTCTGCTATAAATAAATCCGTTTGGAAGTACCTAAGGAGGATAAGCAGAATGCATGTGCTTGTGCATCTGATGTGTTGAAAAGATCTGTCTCCATACCATCAAGCTTTTGTGATATTCTGGGAAACAAACTCTGACAGTCTTGTCCAAGATCAGTTTCTTTCTCATATTTTGATTTTTATAGAAAGTTTAAGGACAGTGCTGTTCTGTTCTACTTCTCCAGCTGTTACATCTGTGTTTTCTCACTCTAAAAATACTTTAAAATGTAAGATTCAAAAAGTAAATTAAAGACTACCCAGAGGCTAAATTGGTTGCTATGGATATTTAAAATAATACTGCTAAGTAGCTATGAATGCATGACCCATTAATGAAGAGTTGGCTTCTTACTGCTTAATCTCACTTTATTGCTTTACCTCCTTCCCTACATGCACCTATAAAGTAACTCTTACGTCTTTAGACCAGTATGGAGGCATAGTCTGTAGGAGGCACTGATTAGGATGTGTGCCATAATTTTCTAGTTAGGAAATTTTAAGGAAGTCTGTTCTTTATGTCACCTCTCATACTAACATATTTGTTTGAAGGACCCTATAAGGGCACAATTCCATGATCATTCTTCTGGGCAGCAGTACTTGCAAAAGCAGCAGCATTTCTAAACCCAGCTTTCCCCCAGAAAAGAAAAAGGATGTGAAACTGCAACTTAATTTAGCTAAAAGATAGTTTGGGAGTCAACGTCTTAATAAAACAGTTTTATACTCGTGGTTACAAAGACAAAATCATCTTTCTTTTTTTTTTTTTTTTTTAAACAGGTAATTAAAGGGATGTTGCATCACTGTAGAACAAAGTCAAGTTGGTGACCAAAAGGTTGTTTTACTGGTGATTTAACAAGTTGCACTGGCTAAGCTTGAGTCTGACCACAGCAGGTATAAAGAAATGGGATATGTGAAGCTGGGAAAGAAAAGAGTGGGGAAACAAGAAGGACTTCCCACTTTTGCTGGTGGTAACTTCAAAAATTGCTTAGAAAAGTTTTGCTTGAAAAGGTAAATACCAAACTAAAATTTCCTGATCAGAGTTTAAGTTCAGGATTCAATTCAAGCTTGCAGATGGTCATGTGAGCCTGTTCAAACCATTAGTTTCAGATTTAGGTATGATATCTATCTTAAAGTTTCCCTTGCTAATATCATGCAATGAAACAACACATACAAAATGCAAATGCCCTCAGTCAAGTTTGCAGTAATCTTACCATGTACACTAAGATGAAAAGTCACAGAGCAGTGTATCAGTTTAAGGAACTGCTAAGATCATAGTAAACTGTAGCCCAGCATTCTCTTTGCAATGCTGCTGAGACTTTTAAATGTGCTATCACCTATAACCTGTTTGTGTCCCGTCATCTGGAGTACTTCTGAACAGCAGGAAAGATCATGTGAATGCTCCCTAGCGCTGTGTGGGCAAAATCATCCCAAATGTCTTAAAACACCTTTGTTGGCTGTTGAAAGTAAAGCAGATGACTGTGAAGGAAATTAGATGGGATGTACCTGCCATGGTCTTATGACCCCATAGGACTGTACTTTCTTCTGTGGAAGCTCAGATAAGCAAATGGGATTTATTGGTTTTGGCTGACAAAACTGTTCTAAGTAATCTGTAGCAGGTCAGGAAACCTATTCCTTACTCTAAGGCTGAATAGATCTTTGAAATGCTTTTGGCAGGCCAAATATTAGTACATACTTCTATATTAACTAGTAACAGTTCGCACTATGAAAAAGTGATTGGCTGTAATCACAGATCACAGAATCACAGAATTGTCTAGGTTGGAAGAGACCTCCAAGATCATCTAGTCCAACCTCTGCCCTAACACTAACAAGTCCTCCACTAAACCATATCACTAAGGGCTACATCTAAAAGTCTTTTAAAGACCTCCAAGGATGGTGACTCAACCACCTCCCTGGGCAGCCTATTCCAATGCCTAACAACCCTTTCAGTAAAGAAGTTCTTCCTAATATCCAACCTAAACCTCCCCTGGCGCAACTTTAGCCCATTCCCCCTCGTCCTGTCTCCAGGCACGTGGGAGAACAGACCAACCCCCACCTCTCTACAGCCTCCTTTAAGGTACCTATAGAGAGCGATGAGGTCTCCCCTGAGCCTCCTCTTCTCGAGGCTAAACAACCCCAGCTCCCTCAGCCGCTCCTCGTAAGACTGTAGTTCCCACGAGAACTGAATTGAGTTGTGGATTGTGTTCACTTTCTGGATCATAGCTTGACTACCCTGATCTACATTAGTAGAACACATTCAAGCAGAGGATGCCACGTTATTCAGCTGTGAGGGTTAATGTACTAATGATGAAAATTAAACTGAGCAAACAAATGGACATTTGCCATTTACCATATGTGATGCAGTGTTTCTATTAACAAACACTGCTACTACTGATTGTTCCTGTAGACTATAAATTCTTTCCAGAACTACAACTCAAGATAAAAGACTCAGTTTTTTTCTAAGAAGTTGAAATTCTCATTTTTGCCTCCTTCCTCCTTGAGACAAGCTATTCTGCAATGCAACTGCAGCAGAAGTACATTTGTCCTCTTGGCTTGGGTGTATTGGGTATTCACTGCCTAAGAACACTTTCAAAGGTGACCTAATTCTGGGTGGGCTATAAACAAAAACACTTGTTTAAAACAGGAAAGAGAATATCCATGGCCTCTTCAAAGTTTGTGTCTATCACCCCTATATTATGAAAGTCTCATACCTGATTCCCACATGTCATTTTATATGTATATAAACATACCTATTTTATATTTAAAATTGGGTATGTCTATTATCCTGTTGTTTTCTTTGTAGTGCATATGAAGTGTGAGACTTATTACTGTTTGAACATGCCTCCTATATTTTTTTAGATACAGCTACATGTTTTGATACACTTCTTCAGGTAAAAAATTTAAAAAAAAAATCAAAGCCAGAGACCATATAAACCTGGGGGGAAAAGTCTGATCATTGGGAGGTATTCAATTGTCATCTTCCCAAGACGTTAAGGAGAATTGCTAGAATTAAGATGAGGGAAGCATGAGAAACAGAAGGCTAAACTGTGCACACAACTGTTGAGCAGAGTTTTCTTCCAAATAAAAACAAGAATGTTTTTATGTCAAGTGAGTCATTTAAGGTTGACTTTGCTAATCTGAAGGCGTTAGTCAGTAGAGTGGTCCAAAAACAGAAGTAGTCCTCACAGATGGAATTCTGCTAGTCACTCCTTTTGTTATAGCAAGGATACCAAAGTGAGGCATACTATGACTGTGGCAGTGTTGGGCATGTACACACACACAGGGAGGAGTAACAGGAGAAAAAGAAAAACAATGAGAGTATATACCCATTCTACATAGAATTTTATAGGTCATAACATGTCAAAAAAAAAAAAAAAGTTTTACTTAATTCTAAAATTCACTAATGTAAATTAAGTAGTTCTGATTTTATTTTTTTATTTATTTATTTTTAGGATTTAAGGTTGAGTTGAACACAACAGCTTTGTGTTGAGTACATGACAATAGCCCAACCTAAAAGCAAAGCAATTATTAAGGGCTACATGAGGAGCAACTGTTGCATAGGAATAACAACTTCAGAGTGATACTGCTTAAAGATGAAGGTATTGCTGGAAGGAAAGGAGGAAATGTACCCTGAAGAAGCATTTTGCGTGGAAGGAGTATTTCTCTTCTAGGCAATCATTCTAAATAAATAAATAAGGTTCTATGCACTGCTGGTAGAAAAGCCATGTTCAAATCAAATGTAAAAATATTAAGTATATAATAGCATTGTAGCAGGTGTGAATTTCACCCCATTAAAACAGTTTTTCTTTGAAGTGTCATTTCCCTTCATTGGAGGGGAGGGACAGGCAGTACTGACTATATGTCCTAAACAATGTATTAAATATGTGTTCAATTTATACTTGTAATTATACTTGTATTACTAGTGTGGGAAAGTTGTGCTCTGTACATTTAATCTTCGTGTTTCCTTATGCTTAGCTTATATTTAGCATTTTCAGATGCTTGAGAGGAAGTATAGAGAAATATAAACTAAAGGAAGATCTTAGGAAGCCAGAAAGGCTAAAAGGAGACAGATCAAGTGTCTGCCTCTCCCTCAGACTCTGAGGGAGCACAAAGGTGAGGAATGTAGACAAATATATAACAAAGACTCCATGTATATGCGCACGTAGATATACATACATATTTGTATATAATACAGGACTGTGTATTTTGGTAAGCTTGTTATCCAAATGTTAACATTACATTGCTTGAAATAATGTTTTTTGATCTAGGAAATAGGTTAGAAAACTGAACTGTTGCTATATTTTGTCTTTCTGAAATTCAGTGTTGAAGCTATTGAAGTGTTTGAAACAAAAATTAGCTAGCTTTGTATGTCTTTTTTTATCCTTTTAGCTCTATAGAAGATACACATCCCCAAGTTCTGATTTTTTTTCCTGCATATATGAAACATGCTCTTAAAATTACTGTTTTTTTGTCTCAATAAACTGCTCAATATTTCATCCCCATACTACTTTTTCTTGATACCTTCTAAGAGTTGTTTCACCTTAAATAAATGGGGGCACCAACTGAGGCTTTATAAGTTTGAGAACTTTTCACTACATATCCTTTGCCTCAGTATTTCTCATACATTGTGTAAACCACCACACCCAATGCTAAGCAAAGGTCACTGTTTAAATGTGACAAGTTTGTAATCTAGCCTTGATTGCATTGTGGAAAGACAAGAAGACTGAAAAGCAAATCTGATATTCAATAACAGCACTTGGCAATGAATATTTGTTGCCCAAGAACTAGGAACCTGTGGGCCTGACTTCCAGAACTGTTGACTCTATTATCCCTTTTCCTGAAACACACTTAACTTTTTTGTTAGTGATCATATGATTTAACTGAGACTGTTTAATCTTGCCTGCTTAATCTGTGTGTTACCAGTCCCATAGAATTCTTCTAAGAAAGGGATGTTTTATATTCTACCTGAGAGAAAAAAAACAAAACAAGTACAACAACAAAAAACTTTCTACCTTACGCAGCACATTGTCCATACAACAATGAAGAATTTGCTCTATGACTGTGTGTATATAGTGGTTTTATAAATCCCTTTGAGCCTAGTCTCGAGAAAGGCAACTAATCCCAGTAAAAGGGTATTGCTTCATATGAAGTCTTTGCAGAGTACGTACCTCCACCCCCAATTGCCAAGGCTGTTTGCATACAGGGCTTTGGTTGTGCTGCTACAGATAAACTGCGCAAATAAATGAAACTGGCTGATATTTTACACCTACTAGTCTCATTCCAGTATGTATATGCTCACAATCCCTTCCCTTGCCACTTCTCAGTAGTATATTGTGACTATATGTGCTGTTGCTTTGAGGCAATGAAGATGCATCCCAAGATGCATTGTATGCTTTTAGGCCTGCACAACATAATTGTAACTGTTAAAGTATGAATCTTTTCCCATTACATTTTATCCTGTATCATGGTAACGTATACTGCAAGTTTCATCCTTAAAATAGCAAAGCAACTGATCCCCAACTCTTAATTTTCTGTAGTTGTCCACCTGTAAATATTTTAAGTTTTAAGAAATCCTGAAGGAATCTTGCATTAAAATACTGTTGATTTTCTGTCAGTTCTTTTAGCTGTTGTGATTACGAAATAATTTCATGCCCATGAGCTGGAGGATGTTGATCAAGTTCCCACAGAATACAATTACTCACACCTATTCCACCTTACTGCTGTGCTAGTAACTATCTTATTAATCATCATGCTATCCACCCAAGCATTAGAAGCTACTGTAATTTGTAGCATGTCACAAGAACTCTAAGAAAAGCATAATGGTAACCTGACATCCCGGTCTTTTATATGGTGTTATTTTTTTCTTTACTGTCACACAAACTCTACTGCTAGCCCATTTGCAGTACAGAGTGGAAATAAAAATAAATAAATATAAATATATACATATAATAATAAGAAAAAGAAGATAGTTTTATATTCTGAATCAGAAGGAGGGGGAAAGGAAGAATCAGTGAAACTGATTCGTCAGTAAGAAGAGGTTTCTAGTACGAATGTTCAGTGTGCTTTAGGCAACTTTTAGGCAGCATAAGTTTCAGCAGCAAGTTCAGTGCTTTGATTTTTATCATACTGAACAAGTGTTTAAAAATTGTTTCTCTAGTATTCTATGTAATAAACAATCCTGAGATTCATGTAAATACTAAGCATCAGTCAGGACTGACAAATATTTTGATATTTAAATTATAGGTGAACCAGAAAAAGGAGGATGTAAGCGATCTAGCAATTACAGCATGCTGCCTCAAAGGACAGAGAAGGAGGGTTGTTTACATATAATGAACCCTCATCCTGTTGTTTGGAACTGCCAGTCAGTCTACCATTACTCTAATACAGAATATATATCAGCCCAGAGGGATTTGAGAGGAACCCACCATTCATTTTTTTCTAGTCACAAAGCAGCCACCGATGGAAGAGCTGGATTCGAACTGATGAAAGGGTAGGATACATATTATCAATGACATATTATCAATGAGCATGGATTCCTTTTGAAAAATAGGCATGGATTCCTTTTGAAAAATACATCTCTTGGTAAACACTTCCCCAAAACCTTATGTGAACTATTTAACAAGAGCACACAGGCGACATGCAGTGGCTTAGCCAGCCAGCCAAGATCTTAAGATCTAGCTGTTTATGCTCTCTTGCTTCCAATTATCTCTTTGGTGTATAGGAGACTGCTCTTAACGCTGCCCTGTGCAGGAAGTGCTGAGTATGTTCATAAAGGTGTGGCTTAGCTCCCTAGCAATTCCATGGTAACAGGGGCGTAGTAAACTAGCCTTAAGTAAAACAAACAGGCTTTGTGGAAATCAAAAGCTGAGAATGCAAGCTGTCTCTTTGATTAAAGCAGCTAATCTTTGATTGTAGGCGGTGGGCTCCACCTTGTTTTCCTGCACCCAGAAGGTTCACAGGGGTTAGATGCATCGAGTCTTGCACTTTCAATACTAATGCAAAGGAATGTTTTTTAAAGTCATTTTTGTAAGATATGTTGTGAGGAAAAAGAGGTTAAATTTATAAATCACAAAAATACAGTTAAATGAAGGGAAAAGCCCTATATCATTTACTAAAAATCTCATCCTGTACAGAATGGCTCATCTGACAGAGGTACGGAGCAGAACCCTGCGTACTAAACAAGATCTACACCATTTTTATTGAGTCTTTTTGCCTTGCTCCCCAGGAGAAAAGGTGTGTTCTTACCAGGAGCTGACCAGCATAAGCTTAAATCTTAAAGGTGAGGCATGTTGCTGGCAAAAATTTTCTTTGCCATGTTCCCTTCTACAGAAATCTACACAGCAAAAATACACTTTTGCCTACTGTAGATACATTCTCAGGCTTGGATTCCTGCATAGATAGAAAGTAATTCAGAGATCTGAAGAGACAAGAAGATCTGATCTTCAGAGCCTTCCAATTTATGTCTGTGCAAAGTAGGTGTAAAATGCTACCCAACCTGTGACTCATCTGTAACAGTGATAGCCAGTCTGGCCACCTTTAGTGACAGCTGCAGGTGTTCAGTAGCAACTGGCCACAAAAACGCTTGATGTGCCTTAAGGCTATGGATTCATGATACTATAAGACATCAGTATCCGTGTTGTTTTCCTATTCCCATGAGTCACTGTTTTTGCCAGGATAACTGTATGTGGGATCAATCTCTGAACAAAACGAAGGAATGGATTAATCTTAAGGAATATACTGCAAAACTGAGGTTTTGTGGCATTCTGTTTGGTTTTAACTGAATCAGATCCGACTTTCTAAATCAGGATCAATATTTCAAAGCTGATTCAGAGTGTAGCCTCACAAATTGTAGTGCTGAAGGGTCAGAGAGGACAACAAGCCAAAGGCAGCCTGAGAATGAAGAGCTGAGACTGGATGAGTAAAGTCTGCCTGAAATTGGTATTTATATCAAACATCTTTTATTATAAAACCCACAGCTTAAGAGTACAGTTTGTCATATATTATGGCAGACCAACCAGCTCCTAACTATTCCCACTTCTTCAGTGAGGGCATGTTTGTTTATAGTGCATATTAGGATTTACTCTATCTGAAAAAATAGTGAAGGAGGAGGTCAGTCTCCTCTGCCTCCCTGTTCACACAAAGCAAAGCAATAGACCACAGAAAACAGAAGTTGAATGATGGTAAGTAAATGTTACTACTTCACCCAGAGCATTATCAGCACATTGACTCTACTCACTGCGTAGCCACTCCCAGGTTGTGCCAGGCAACTTTCTCTTGTGTGTGTCCTAGGGCTCTTTCCCTTTTCCTCACCGCAGTATAGTTCTGTGTAAAAAGGACAAAATCTTAATGTATGGTAACTATGTCACACTGATTGAAATAGTTACTCGAGAAAACCAAAGAACAACTGAACATAAGGTGATATTTCCTGTCAAACAAGGGTGTGCCACATTAACAGACATTGGAAAGGAGGTGTGGTAGTATTGGCACTTATAAAACAGCTCTGTCATAGTACTTTATCACAACTCCAACGTATTGGGAAGAGAAAGGGCAGAACTCATAGCACCTGCTTGTCCTGTACTTACATATTATCTATGTTTATAAAGCAATTCTGTGGTTATTAAGTGATAAAATGGACTGAATTGCATCAGATGTCATCTTAAATTTAAAATTTCTGCAGTGTGCCGAAGGGAAGAGTCTATTTAGAGCTATCCTTCATATATGTGTGTCTATATACATACATACTCTTTTGTTACTGTTGCTTTTTGCTTGAATACACTTACTGACTGTGCAATATGTTTCACTCACAATGTTTTTTCTCAGAAATTCACATTACTGTAATATCAACCAGATGTATCAATAAGGACACTACTATCTTACTTCCACTGTATATTCTACAGGATATAAAATCCATGATCAAGCCAAAGGAGCAAAGGTATCTGCTCACCCATGCTCAACACAAAGGCAGTCAAAACCAAAATGCAAAAGTTGTTTCAGAGACCTATTTCTCTGGGGAAATTTTTCTATCCTTGTAGTTGGGTATAATAAGGCATGGAGCATGTCTGAAATCCCAATGTCACTTCCTGAATATGTAATAATTGGTGGTGCAGTCGAATGAAATAAAGTAAACATAATGAGGATGAAAGATCAAGAAATTATTGAATGATAGGTCTCCTATCATGTTTACTTTGGATGCACATAATTGCATTCATCATTTTATTATACAGAATTCATTGATGAAATGTTTTTAAAGCTTAAGTGCTTCAACATCTGGTTAAGCTTTGCCTAAGTTTTGCATTTATATTTTACTTCTATTTATACTATGGTGAGAAAAAGGTGTGTATTAGCATATCTTTTTGTGGAATAAGTTTAATTAAATTATAATGAAGAAACAAGTATCAGAGCAGCTAAATCAAATGGGAATGAAACATTATAGGGACACACCCTCGTTTTTATCAGGGTTCTTAAGTCAACTGAGTTCTTGTGGTATAATCTGAATAAAAAGCCAAAGCTATACACCTTACTAATCTCTGCCAAGATACTTTCGTAAGGCTGGTATCAGTCAGTAAAGCTTCAGAAAGTGTAACTTGCATAAAGTCATTGTTAGTTGTGTAATTCGGTCAGTTTTTCATTAAGCAATTTGGACTTCCAGTATACAGTCTTTTGTATTCAGTTGATGATCAATTCTTTCATCACTGCTATCTTGCAGAATTGATAAGCAGCTCCCAGTATGTGAGAGTAGTGTACAGCATGCAGAAGTTTTGATGTAGGTAGTAACATTTACATTTCATATGTTGTCTAAATATTTTTTTATGTACCTTTGCATGCAAGGTACTTAGAGTTGGATATACAAAGTTCCAGATGGCTTTAGCTGTCTCACTTTGAAATATCAGTGATTTCATTTTTCAATGAACTTCTGAGAACTTTCTAGACCTACAGTGTGAATGTATTTACATAAGGCATATGGTGGGTGGAACATCAATTCATTGAAGGAGTGACTATGAAAAATTTCTTGTAAAAGTTAGAGGGCTACTGGATTTCCTGTCTTGCTTTTCCTATGGCTGGAAGTCTCTGAGCTGATCCATGAAAAATAAAGCATAAAATACCCCCATGCTAAATGTTTAATGGAGACATCTGGTCATTCTCATTTTCTGTTAAGAGGAGCTAACCACTTGATCTTTTTGCAACAGGATATAAAGTTTGTCCTGTTTAACTTCATACACGTGAAGTTGTTAAATATTTTATTGTTTATAAAGATAATAGGATGATTCTGTTGCATTGTATTTACACAGTAGCGAATGAAAACAAATTTTATGGCTTTTAGCCATTACAATGAGTTATCAGTGTATGTACTTACTCTTTTCACTAAAATGTGGTGGTAGCAAAGAAGGTAGTAGTGTATTTCTTGGCATTATAGCTGAAGTAACAAATGACTCATTATACTAAATTTAATCATTATAAAGCAGGTTTTTTTTTTACTGTTAGTTACGTTGTCACACTGACAGGCTTGTAAAATGCTATATACTTTCAGTGGACAAAGAGAGAACGGATTATCAGTATGTTTTAATCTAAGACCAACCATCAATTTGCTAAAGAACTGCCACAGAAATATTTCCTGTTGAATTTCCATTTGCATATTGTACCTGAGACTATCAAAAATGTTACCAATTGCAATGGGAATTTATTTGGCAGATTTTAGGGGCAATAAAGCTCTACAGAAAGTGAATTTTCAGTCACAGGCAAGGTAGATTGAAAGGTTCAGGAAGTACTTGCATATTCATCTCATTAGGTAACAGAAATCATATCACATGGCTTGTCTAGTTTACCACAGCTTAAAGATCCTGTCTCAACTAGTTTCAGTGAATTATTTGAAAGCTTAGCAGAGAGATCAGATTGGCCACTAGGAAAAAGTTTCCTAGGAAAAAGTTTCTCATCAGCAATGTAGTGCATCATTTGGGGCAGGTTATCCAGAGAGGTTCGGAATCGCTGTCCTTGGAGGTTTTAAAGTCTCACCAAGACAAAGCATTGGCAGGCTCAGTCTGGTGTTGGCAGTAGTCCATCTCTGACCACGGTGTTGGACAAGAGAACTTACAGAGCTGCCCACCAGCTAGCATTTCAACGATTCTAATTCCAAAAAACTGTTTAGAGATTTATTTGAAGAAGAGCATGATATCCAAAAATCTAAATTCACAGCATATTTGCTTAAATTGCTAACCTTAGTGTAAATCTAGAATATTAATGAAGGACACTACTGTGCATACACATTTGATCTGTCCATACATTTCATGGAAAAATAAAGTCTTATCTTCAGAAGCCTGATACCTGTTATCTGGAAAACTTCTACTAAACAACATGCATCTATTCATTGGGATTCAGGGGGAGCTGAGCATGTATAAAACTTTTGTAGGATTAAAGCACCAGATTGATTGCCATCCCATAAAGGAGAGAAGCTATGTAATGTAATAGTGAAAGCAATTTCATTTTTATTTATTTAGCCTAGTCACCAGTTTTATGTTTTAGTTTACCTTTGAGTCAGTAGAATTGGAATTCCAGCTGGTGCAGGATTCTGAGTGAATGCTTTCCGTAGGGCTTGGTGGGACTAGTATCTGCAGGGCAACAATCCATCGGAAACCACCTTTCTGAAGCAACTTTGCATATTGCCAAGCTTTTGTGAATATCCCAATGGAAATTATTTTGAGGCCTCTACACTGCATTGTAATCATGACAAGACCTACCTTGGAGACCGAAAAATCAGATCTCTGAAAACATCTGGACAGCAATCAAAGAACACTGCTAAGCAGTTGTTCCCATGCCCTTTCCCACTCATTTGCTGTTAAAGAAAGGATGCCAGAAAATTCTTTACATATGGATTTATGTTTCAGTAGTTACAGTAAGCTCCTCCTTCAGAAGGCATTGCCACAGTTGCTTATAGTCCCATCCAGGAGCCAAGGACTGAATGGGTATGAAACCTAAGTGTCTTTTCACATGTACTTATAGATCACATTGTTTCCTGTGCCAATTCATTTTGGAGAGGCTGAGGCATACAGAAAAAATGCTTCTATCCGTATTGTGCAGGTAAACAACAAGGCTCTGTACTTATTTAATTTAGCATCTCTGTTTCTCAGAAACAGAATGATTTTGGCTAGAAGAGACTGCTGGAGGTCATTTTGTCCTTTCCACACACCAGCATGGCCAATTTTGAAGTTAGACCCAACTTCAAAGTTAGTTCACGTTGCTCAGGGTATTTCGAACTGTTTTACAAGATCATTGTCTTCCCTCTAACTGATGATTAAAGTACCAATAAGGAAGACAAACAAATTTTTGGTATCCTACAAGTTTGGAACAGCGAATAATCTTTTAGTTTCTCTGAAAGATAATCAAAGTTTTGCTGTAGCTCTGAATGTGGCAAGGACATCACTCTGGATCTTGTGTCCCCATGTTTCACACTCCTTTTATTGGCTATTTCAAAAGGACTTCTGTGATCAGGACATTCAGTCAATGGTGTTTTTAATAATACTGTAGTAAAAGGGAGTTTTGTTTTTGTTTTATCTTAGGGTGTCTTGATTTATTGGTCTGTGGAGTATGTATAGTAAAAATTAAATTGGCACCACAGATTTATCCATTTCAAGCACAATGCATGTAATGAGCTTCTTCAGCATTCTCATGTGATCTAACTACAAGACAGTTTTATTTTCCAGTTTTGTTTGATTAAAAAAAGAAGCGAACAAGATAATCACAATACTAAACTTGGATAACAATTAATGTTCGTCTTTAGAACTTCTACTCTCCATCCAGTTAAATTTGCAAGACATTATTATTGTATGGAGCCTACAAACAAACAAGAACCTCTATAAACATGACTGCCAGGATTAAAGCTAAAGGTGAGCAATAAAGTCTTTATTTCAGCAAGATCTTGGTTACAAATTAACTTTGCTAGTGCTCAGTGTACAAGGGCTTATCCCACACAGTGTTTCAGGAAGTGGATCCTGTTGCTGTTCTCTGGAGACATGCGATGTCATTCCTTTGCATTTTTTAAATCCATAACATTGCAGGGACTGGTGTAATTAAGGATTGCATGCAGAGAGATGAACGTTTGTGGGTAGAAGGGGAATAGGAAAACAATTACAAAACCTGAAAATGTGTCAAGGGTCTTTGGCATTGACATGAGTAGGATTTCATTAACTTGGCATGTTGTTATAAGTAAATTGTAATACTTCATTCTTTCATATTAGATCCTAAGAGACAGGTGCAGGGGTATTGGCATTCTTTGTGACAGTTCACAAAGGCCTGTGAGCATATCTGTCAAGCTGGCCAAGAATATATCAAGTGTACGGTCCCTTATACAAATCTGATAATTATAATCAGAATTTTATATGTAATAGGTACATATTAGGTCTATGAAATGGCACCCTCATGAAGGCAGCTATATTGTGGCAGAAGGGTCCTTTTTTTCTGTGAATGTAGCTACAGAAAAAAATTGTGTTTGCATTCATCTGTTCAGATACTACCTCCCCCCAGCCCCTGTGATATACATGGATTTGGGAGGGGAGGAATAGGTTGGGATAAGAGAAACATTTTTTCTCACACTTGAAGTCCATATATTTTTATAATTCGTATTACTATAAGTGGTAAGAATCATCCCATACACAATTAAGAGGCTGTGAAGCCACTTCGTTACCTCTCCATCCAACCAAAAGAAATATAAATGGGCTCTTATTCTACCAAGGCCTTCTAAATATGTATTGATAGAGGAAAATATAGCTGTCATGTAAATTCAGCAGTGCCAGAAAATATACTGCTGAAAACATTTTGAATATGTAAATATATATGTGTTACAGATTAAAGCTGTCATCTCCAAGTGTTTGGGAATTTGCCCTTTCTATAACAATGATGTATCTTCAGGACTACTTCTCGGGCAGCTGCACACGTGAGCAGCAGAGATGACAGCTGAAAGGCATGTAACAGCTATCTTGTAACGTTCAGTGAGCTACACACCTGTGTAGTGTGACTTCTCTGCAGTCCCTGCCCGGTAAATACTTGCAATCTGTGAACTCTAAGATTATTCCTATGAGATAGCATCCTTGAACTGTAGGTTACTTTCATTGAAATAAACAGAAATAGTTTTGGTGATGCTGTTAGCATGTGAATTGGTGTTTGCTGAACTAGGTCCTTAATAACTTCATAAGACTTTTAAAAGAGCATAAAAAAATTAACCAATTAAAAAAATTAGCATGTTAAAAGAAGAAAAGAAAATGGGATGTTAATGTTTAAACCCTTCAGATATTCACAGTTAAATGTCCACCTCTACAGTTTCCCCAAGGTAGGCATCAGCAGCTAAATAGCAGCACCCTTTTTCGGTCAGTGAAAACTGTATTTTAACTCAGCACTGATATTGAATTACAAGTTTAAGATCTAATAAAATAAATATATGTATGATCGATCTACTTTGCAACATTTGCCCTTTAAAAATCAGGAGTAACTTATTAATTGTGATAACAGGAAAAAATAGTACGGTGTTCAAAGCATGTTTTTAGCTTTTTTATTGTTACTTCTGCTTGAAAACAGATTTGAGTTTGACAGCGCCTCTAAAGATGTCTGGAGCCACAATGTTACAGATTTCCCTACTGCTGCCATCCAGCAGAAACACTTAGAGGAGGGTTTTTATAAACCAGACGGCATTTTACCAGTGCGGTCTCACCTGTGAGACAGAAAAGGGAGGAGGTACAGAGAAAAACTGCTCATCTGCACGGTAGTTAATGCCGGGGCGACAGTTCCTTACTGAGTACGTACAGGACAGAAAATGCAGGGCTTCACGTCTGCTTTGGAAAACGTCCTAGATACACTCTTTCTCAAAACCGAAAGTCATTTCACAAGTTATTTCACCTTTGAAACCTCGTGGAGAACAGGGCCTAAAACTACAAGCTATCCCGCAGGTTACACCGCCCTCCTCTTACAGGTGAGCTCTGGCACCGCCGGCTCGGTCCGTGCACGGCGACCTCGGCAGATGCCATTAATTCGGAGCAGGTGAAGGCTTTCGTTTTGTACCTTTCAGAGCCAAGGCTCTGTTTTCCTAACCGCACGTGCACACTCTTCAGATTTAAAAAGCAAAAAAAAAACCCAAACCCAAAAAGCCGGTGCGGGCAGGGGACCGGTTAAAGCCCCCAGCACCCCCGCCGAACCGAAAGCAGGTAGAGGGACACTTCCTGCGGGTTGGAGAAAGGGAGAGAAAGGGAGTTTGCCTCTCATCTCCCTCAAAAACCAATCAGGCCGGATCAGCCAGGCGTTGAGGCTCCCTCCGTCCCTCCTACACCTTTCCCAGAGACCCAATGGCCTCGTCCCTCCGGGAGATTGACTAGAGTCACATGAGCTGCACCAAGGGCAGGTAACTCAGGAGAGAAGGGGAAGGGGAGGAAAAAAAAAAAAAAAGAAAAAAAAAAAAAAAGGCCAAGCTCAGGCTGGGCTTCTGCCATGATGTCAGAGGGAAAGAACCCCACAGCTTGCTAATTTTACCTCCCAATCAGCCCCGGGAAGAAGGAGATCACCGGGAACAGGTAGAGATGCAAGTTTTCTCCATTTTATTTTATTTTTTTTTGTCTCAGAAACCCTACCTCCTAAGTTGCTCTTTCTTCTCCTTTTAATATTTTGACTCCTCGTTCTCTCCTTTCCCCTTTGATCACTTGGAGGTAGGGGGTGAACCTTTGCGGGATTTTTTTTGTTCCTTTTTTTTTTTTTTGTCTGTTTGTGTGTCTTTTTTTCTTTTTTTTTCCTCTTTTTTTTTGACCTCTGCTTTTGATTGTAGTTGTTTCCCCCCTGTGGTCATGACGGCTTCGCGCAGTGACTCTTTGGTGGTGTTGTTTGGGGCAACAGCTGGTGCATATGGGGCTAAACTGGGTTCGGATGAGAGGGAACTAATTCTCTTGGTGTGGCAAGTTGTGGATCTCCCCGGCAAGAAGGTATGGCTTCGACACCCGGTCCGAGGGCGCGTTCCCCGGGCGCAGCCTTTTTTTTTTTTTTTTTTTTTAAGTTATTTTCCTTCCGTTTGAAGGGAAGAATCAACTTTGAAAGAAAGCCAGGCCTCTTCCCACCCCCTTCACCTCCCCGGCCCCCTTGGACCATCGGTGGCCCCAAACCTGAGGGCTCCTCGGGGCTCCTGGAGGTGCCCGGGGCAGACTGGGGCTGGGCACCCCTCCTCAGCCGCGTCACGGCACCCGCTGGGCACTTTCATTCTTCTTTTATACAGAAAAATAGCCCCCTGTTTGGATAACTTTTCAGAGAATCTTAAATTCCTCCGACTTTGAGGCTAATCTGAAAAAAGTGTTTTTCTTTTTTTTTTTAACCTCCCTCCCAAAGCCCTCTTGTGAATAATAATCCCTCAAAGATGAAGGGCTGTAATAAAACAAATGTGGCTATCAATTTCGTGAACAGATTAGGGAAAGCGCCTTAACTTTTGGTGGTCTTCCCTTTACAACGAAAAATTCCCCCAAAACTCAGCTCCAAGCCCAAGCGGCGAGGCCTGAAGCTGCTCCTGTGGCCCTCAGCAGAGAGCACGGCTCTCCTGGGTGGGAGGGAAGGAAACCTAGGCCAAGGGTCTCCATTTCTGAAACCTTTACCAAAAAATGCCTTTTCTTGCTCATCGTGATAGTCATTGGGGCAGTGATACTGCACCTTTCTGATTTTTCTGCATTGTAAACGTGTTGTTAAACAGAGCTTGTTTGATTGCTCCTCACTTCTGTCCATCGTCTCTTCAATGTTTTTAGGTAGGGACACTGCACAAATCCCTGGTGAAAGCAGACAATTTGGAGTTAAGTGATCAATGTCGTGAAGTGAGTGGTTTAACACCAGAGGGACTGGGCAAAGCAGAGCCTCTGGACCGGGTTCTTCAACAGGTGAGGCACTGCTCTTTGCAACAGGGGCAATGCAGGGGGAATCTGGGGGCAAGATTCAACTGTCCTGTAAAAGAAATATACTTTCGTTTTGTCTTTCACTGTGAAATCACTAGCAAGTTTTGTGTTTAAAGCTAACCAAAAAGAGACCTGAAGCATTTGAATTGGGAGCCCTGTGATTCTGAAAGTTACGCACAGCACCAGATTATTTGAGCTCATGCTCTGGTTCTTGGAAGTTTTGGCTTCTGATTATGTTGGTAGGCCTCCTTTTATCCCGAGTGTCTCTTACGCAAGACTTAAATATATATAAATAAATAGTAAGATAAACATGATAAATGCAGTACTGATCAAACTTTCAAAATGTAGGTGTCATGTTTTTATCTACAGGTTCTCTGCTAAGATGTGAATTAAAATATTAACCTTTTCTTGGTTGTTTTTCTCGAAATTAGTTGAATTCTTCAAAACTATGCTTACATAAAACATCAGCTGTATTTGTCATGTCATTCTTCCAAATGAGCTTAATTAGTTGTTTAGTGGATAATGAAGTGATTGATTGTTTCTACAACTTCTGTATTCTACTCTTCGACTAATTTAGTATTACACTAACAGTAAACCTGTAAATTTATATGATCCTTGCACTTCAATATGCCATAAATTACTTTAAAACTTCTAATGCTAGTACTTTGTATGTACTCAGTTCATGAAATTTTGCTTTCTTTCCCTTTTATGCATGCAAAATGTGCTTGAGTGGAAAAATACAATAGTGCGTTTTTGTGGAACATATAAAACTGGCTTTCCACACCTTGTCTGAATCACTTGTAGGTGTGTTTCAGCAAGAAACTTGCTTAGGCAGTAGAACAGGTTCATGTTGCTGTAACTTCTGGTGACACAGAGATAACTTGGCAGGCTAGGTCCTAACCCTCTTTGATACTGAATGGTTAACATTTTACTCTGGAGTGGGTACCTTTAAAAACAGAAATATGTAACTTGCGTTTTGAAATCTCTCAACATCAGCTGTGCATGGCATTTATTCTACTTGCACAAGTTTTGCTAGACTCTAAGACCAAGAGGTTTTTGTTTTTTTTTAATGCTTCAGAATAACCCCTGAGAAAATGTGCAGCTGCAGGTTTGATCTTGTCCCAGATCTTGCACTAAAGACATCTGGAACAGCTTAGCCTAGTACACTCTGTTTACCTTTATAACAGACACACTTTAATTACACTCAATACTTTATGAGAGATTGTATCTTATTGCTGTAAATTGCACTGTAGGTGGGTCTGATTTAGCAAATAAAAGGAAATACTACCTTTGTGTGTAGGTGTGGTAGACTCTTGAAAAACAACAATTTTACCCTTTTTGTTTGGCATATCTATGCAACCAAATAATGATTTTGCTGTTAAATGTTGGATGCCAGATGTGATGTGGCCAATTCTGTCATAGATGTGCTGGAACACCCTTTACCTAAGCTTGTCTCCCTGCCCCTCCATACTTCCTGATTCCATGGGAGTTGGGGAGAATTAATTCATCCTCTCGCTTGCAATGTCAGCAAAAGGTAGAATTCTGTATTCTTTTACAGTAGACTCTCTTTCTGCATTTTTAAAGATAAATCCATTAAATGATTTAACTACATCGTATATTTTAAGGATGTCAGGTACTTATTGACACATACAGATTTTTTTCCCTCAGTAAAGTATTTTGATTAGCAAAAGTACTGGTGGGTGAAGTGGTTATTTGAAAAGGAAGTAGACATGTACCTTGATTTGAGATAATGTTGTAGAGTATGTGAAATTAGTTTTCCACACCCTGCTTGGATTGTGGTAGAGAATCTGATGATGCAGCTTAAAATTGCTCACTTTAGCACTCATCTTAATCTTATAAATGAAAGTTTCAGTACCCGCTTCTGGCTTTTGCCTTGGGTTCTCAGTCTCTACACGTAGAGGAAAGTGAGAATCCCCAGCCATAAAGCCATTGTAACTTTTACCTGTGCTTCAGAGGTCTCTTCCGACCTCAACCGTTCTTTGATTTTCAATTTGGCAATTCATAACTGATAAATGGTAGATCAGCTTCTGTGGGCCTGGAGTTTTTCCACTGACAGCAGAAAACCTCCTGTTACTTTTTAGTTCACTTTCCAGGAATGATAGTCTACCAAAAACCTATAGTCTGTGGTTAAATCTTTACTGTGTTTGTAACAAAGCACTTAACCAACGTTGCATCATTTCAATTGTACTTCATATTCTCACAGCATTGCACCTCAGACAACTCATTGCTTGGGTTTGTCTCAAGTATTCTAAAACACTTTTGTTTTCCCCGATGTATTTTTGCTGTGTAATTTTACAAAGAGAGGTTCTGAAGCACAGTGTCCCCTAAATAATCAAGCTTATTTTGTTGTAGTGTATGTTCTGTACATTTTTCTACAAGGTTTTTCATACTGTATTTGTCTAGGCTAACAAGCATTTGATTCCACATGCGCTAGTTCATTTATGGGATCCGGCTGTATTTTCTTGTAGCTGATGTGCAGTGTTCTGGTAGCTATGTTTTGGGTGGGGAGGAAAGATCCTGTACATGTACAAATATTAGGGAAATAACTGCCACAAGTCATAAAGTGTATGCCTTTTGGAAGCAGTTTGCTTGATGTATTTAGTTCAAAATGGCAGTAATAACTTGTCTCTGTTGTAATGATGAACATAAAACTGCTGACTGAGATGTGGTGTTGTAATTGAAGAACGCTACTGAGTAGAAAACATGTGAGGGCTTTTTTTTTTTTTAAACAAAACAAGCAGGAAATCTCAAGTTCAAGTGTATGTTTGGAACTGTTTTGAACCTGTGATGTAAGCCTCTAAGCATGCATTACCTGTAATACTTACTAAAGGGAACAGCGTCCTGCATTTCTTCCTGCAGCACTAGAACATCCTTGCTAGGTTTCTTTGGTCAGATCCTCAAATCATGGGACTGCCTTATTTAGCATGTGAATTAGAGTTTTCTTTTCTAGAGTTTCTCTTTCTTTTTAGAGCTTTATGGTTTCCCAGTTTCCAAACTTTTAAGGGAAAAAATGTTTTCAAGTTGCTATCTGAAACCTTGCAGGAATGGAAGCTTGTTTTAAAAGAGCAAAACCAGAATGAACTTCACCTTTCTTTCTTCCCCATTACACTGTCATTAAAAAGCTGACATCTTCATGTGCTTCTTTGATTATAGCCATAGGGATTCTTAAGCTAAAGACCCAATGCTAAGTTGAAAGTGTTGTGGATTTCTTAATCCTTCCCATACAGAAAACCTGGCTAAAGCAGTATGATTTGCCTTAAGACATGTTGCTTTCCTTTTGCAAGGCAATATTTGCATGTCTCCCTGACAAAGGATGGAGTCTAAGAAGAGCTAATAATTTTGGAGAGGTGTCTGCAGTGTTTAGCTGTAATTACCATCCTTCTTTGAACGATATACATGAAAAGGGAGAGGTTCTCATGAGAGCTGGGTCCGCTTTTGGACCTATTGAAAGCACCCAAATTTTGTCTGTGGAGTGACATATAAGTGTGAAAAACTTGTTTGTAAGACTGTCCTAGTCTTGCTGGTCTTTCATCAAATTTTAAATTTATCACTAATGTATTGCATCCAATGTAATTCATATTCTTCATCACAGAAAGGCTAACCTGGGCATGTTTTCCCTTCTCAGCTAAACCATGCTCAAATTGAAAATACTGAGAGGTTGCCACTTCTTCAGGTGATAGCAAATTACCACTTCTCTAAAGCATGTTCGAATGCCTATTGATTGTTTATGTGAGCTGCAAGAGCAGTTTATTTTCTCAGGTATCAACAAATTCAGCAAGAAACAAGCTGATTAGATGAGCATTTGGAAAGAAAGGGGGGCGGGCAGGGAAGAGGTGGAAGAACCAGTGAATTCCTCTAACCTGATAAACCGGTTGCAACCTTTTTTTTTTTTTAAAGAGAAACTTGTTCTGCAGCCTCCTCTTCACAAAGTGCTAGCAGAAAGTTTTCTTGGCTCTCTCTTTCCAGCTCTCTCTTTCCAGCTGTTACACCTTCATTTTGGGTAAATGACTTCTGAAATATTTTTTTAAATGTACTTCTGAATCTTCAGACTGGAGGAAAAAAGCCTAAAAATGCACGCTGACTTTTTTGTCTTCAGTTGTTAATCAAAAGACAAATGCACCCCCCCCAAAATGTAGAATAGGAAAAAGGATGTTCAAATGTATATTAGTGGTAATACTGGGCTGTTTTCCTGGAGCAGAAAGCTAATTCTTACTGTTCTGTTACTGGCTTAAGTTTAGCTAACTCAAGGGAACTAAACAGCATGTAAATTATCTTTGGTCAAAGACATTTCTTGAAACTGATCACAACCTGAATTTTATGTATTTATTGGGACTGTGGTGGGTCTTCCAATTTGAGATTGTTTGGTGACTATATTAGCCCAATATAACTCTTGGCAGAGTCTGCTTGGAGTTTTGGAGTGTTTGCTGGGTCTGAGTTCTGAAGTTTTGGAGCAGGTGTTTGGCAAACCTTTGGCAAGTGTTACTGAGCAGGCTGTTCTTTCCACAGCAAATATTTAGGGTGTAGTTTCACAAGATTTGGCTTCAGCAGCAAAGCCAGCTTCTTGCTCCTGCACCATGCTTTGCCATCCTTTCTGTTGTGTCAGTAAAGCTCTTTGTGAGGCCGTGCTGTAAACAGGATCGCTGAAATGAGCAGGTAGGGTGGGAACTTGTAAGCTGCTTCGCTGTCCAAGCTCACATCCCATGAAACTACACCCTTTGGTTGTGTTTTCATGATCCAACATGTTTGGTGATACCAGCTTAAAGTATTTCTGCCCCCACATCATGCTCTCAAGCTGCAGTTGCACAAAAATTTTTCAGTAGCACCTTTCACTAAGGTGGTGCTTACATGGACCTCCCTCCCCTGCTTTGTGCCAATACAAAGGTCTTGGGGGCTGCGCATTAAACTGGAGCAAGGCCCATTGCTGAGTTCAAAAACAGCTCTGGTCTGGAGCAGTTCTGTTTGATGTGCAGCGAGGCAGATTAGGTGGTTAGCTGCTGAGGGCAGCTGTGGCACCAAGGTGTGGACATACACTGCGTTTGAAATGAGAGGAATGTTTTAAGGCAGCCTGGCTACCAAACAGCTTGTACTGTGAAACTGTGGCCTTGGTTTGGCACCAGCAGTAAGTGATGAGGATGCCCCGGCACACACAAGGTGGCCTTCAGGTTGTCAGGGCAGGTGAGACACAAACACCTCTTACAAAAGGGCTGAGAGGGCTGTGAGCAGTTTTATGCAGGGTTCTTATTATAAGCTTCTAATAACTTCCCATTTCCATTAATAAACCTAGCTTAACATTAGTTAAAATGTTTGATACCTAATATTGGATAATTGTCAGTCTTTATGGTAGGGAAGCAAAGGTGTGGTAATGCCTCCTGTAACTGCAGGCTGTTGCAATATGGAATTTTTCTGTTTAGCAATGAAAATGGATGGCAAACTCTCATTAAAGAGCCCTAGTTGTAATTCTGTTGGTGATAGTGCAGGATTTTTTTTGTCATTACAAATCCTCTGTGCTACTCAGCTCCCCTGTATTATGATTATAACACACACCTGTTCTCTCAAAAACTATAGAGTTAATACCAGAAACAGTCCCTCTGTTATATACATACTTACGTATAATATATGTATATAATGAATGCATTTTTTATTGGCAGCATTTATGTTCTGTTAGCTTTTATGGAAAAACAATATAACTGTAGTTTCTCTGAAGGCTGCAATGCTTTCATCAGAACTCCTTGAGTATGTGTTTAAACCTTGCTTTGTTCCTGTATTTAGGTACATTTCACTTTAGAATCACCAGAGAATTAAAGGCATTTGTGTAAAGCTGCATATTACTTTCTCTGAAAGCATAAAAATTGGTATTTCCAGTTAGCTGTGCTACTTCTTTCTCCTCTTAATTTTAAGGGAAGTACCATATTCATTAGAAGTGAATAATTTGGCCCATTGGTTTGAGGGTTAGCTGGAGTAGACTTTTTATGGTAGTGGATGCTGCTGCTTCTTCTGGTGAAGTTAAAACATTAGCATTAAGTCTCTTACTATGTCCGGATGGACTAGCATATATAGAAAAATAAACACTCCTATGACATATTCAGAATAGCTTGAAAGCTTGAAATACCTGTCTTCACACAATGTGAGGTTGTGCAATGTTTAAAGCTGTGTCACTGGCACACTGCAGTGTTCTCACTACTATGATATTATACCTGAATACTTTAATTTCTCTTGAAATTGTACTTGCAACTTTTTTATATAAGTCACTGGAAGATGGTAGAAGCCTTTTAATACAAAGATTGCTGCTGGTGAATACATGATCCTCAAAGTTTTTGAACTTCTTTCTTATGACTTGCTGTAAATAGCTACTGGAAAAAGTCCCTGGAAACGTGTTAATGAACTGTTTTTGGGGTTTCAAAAGTGGCTGAGCAATAATGAGGAATTATAATAATTATGAGGAATAAAGGATTTGGATTCTACTATTTTAATAATAAAAATGCATGCGATGTCTCCACCAGTTCTTACATGTTAGCAGGGAAGCAGTTTACAAAATTTGGTGTGGACGCTGTGTTGTCTGCAAACCTTCACTGTTTCTCTCTTCCTTGGGTAAGAATTAATCTGATTCTAGTCACAGCTTTTGAGAGGGCTGCACAGTTCTTGCATCAGTGTGTTGGTTTGCTCAGAGCTTTAAAAAAAAAAAAGTGTTTTGTTTTTTTTCTTTTTTTTTTTTTAAGTTATATGCAGAAGGTCTTGCATAGGTAAGTGCTGCCCAACGAGGACAACACCTCTGTCAACATGTTGCAGCACTTCTTTGCTGAACAGCCAGGTTTAAGAGTGACACACGGATGCTGACAGGAACTGATGCTGCCAGCAAAGCAGTGTTGTGGCCAAAGCTATAAAAATGCTGATTGGAATTTGATTTATTTGTAAGTAACAACTTAAATAATGTCAGCCCTGTTTCATTTTATGCTTCTTGTGGTTAAAATTGGAACTTCTATATCTTTCAGTTAGAAATATAATAATGTCTCTCTTCCCTACATTGGTATCTGTGGCATCTAAAGCTTATGAACATGAGTGGTTTTTCCATCCTTCAGTCTTTCTGGGGTACTCAACCAGCAGGCTACAGTGGAAACATTGCATATAGATGGAACTATTTTATCCTCTTTTTTAAAGAACTAGGCTCCTGTGGTGATGTTGGACACCCTTTAGCTTAAAAGAAAAAGGTTATGTCACTACAGCTCTAGGGCAGCCTATGGACTGTCTGTATTATCATTCTTACTGAGTTGAAACCAAAGCTAATTAGTGGTGTTTTCGTTCTGTTTCTAGTTCTAGAGAAATTTAAGCATGTTCTTTATCATTTAAATGAATTGTATAGATGTTTGCAGTGTGTGAAATCAAATGTGTTTACATAAATTAAGACACAATTATGTCCCTGATAAGTAATTCTGTTGCAGTGAATTCCACTAAAAGTAAAGTAGAGCTAAATTATGCAACCAGGAAAATAAAAGTACAAAAACCATTGTGGAGGTCTTCCTTTGTAAGTAGATGTTATTGTAACTGTGTTCCCGAATACCTAAAAGTTAGTTTAGGAGTCATGTGAGGTGAAGAGAGTCACAAAACAGTGTATAATACATCAAATATCTTGAATCAAGTAACTGTCAGACCGCGGGAAGATGCACAAGTTTGAGAACTGGAAAATATGTTACAGTTGCAAGAATGACTGCAACAATGAAAGAGTTTAGGAGTTTCCTTGCTTTTAGTGTACTAGCCACTGTCATTCTGTACAGCACAAGCTGTGACAGGATGAACTTTTGCTTATTCTAAAGCTTGTGAAAAGACACCAGGTAAATGGTGCAAGGCAGAAGAGAACTGCTGCTCCTGTGGTATACTTAAAGAAACAAGAAACTATAAATCACCTCCCACTCCTCCCTTCAAATCTCAGACACAAAGAATTGATCACAAGGAGCTGTGTGACTTGCTTCACTTCATATTCTATGCAGCTCACATGATGCTTTGTCAGTCATAATGCTTTGAAAACAAGACACTACGTGGAAAAGAGAACACAGTTCTTTAAGAGGAAGCAACATCTAAATAATGCCCCTGTTAGTGTTCTAGTTCTTTATTGTGTGGGTCTGAATCCCTTGGAAGGCCAAATGGAAGTTCTGATCTTACTCAGTAGTAGACTACTACAATTATTAGAGATAATCATTTCACTTATTTTCATTTTCCCTTTTCTCAAAAATAATCAGTTCCTGATGTGTGGGGTTGCTGCTCTAGTCCATGACTTCAAAATTTCAGAGTTTAAAGGCAAGTTGGCCTAGGGATCTACTTCTTTTTATTTTCATGAAAGCACGTTGAACAAGAAAGGGAAAACTCAGAGCAGTTTTACGAAAGCTTGACTTTTCTGCTGATATTTATAAGGGTATGAGCAAGGATCACTTGGATTCCATTACAAGATAAGATACTTACTGGATCTCAAGTCCATTTAGGGCAGTCCATGCTTATGGTATTCTACTGTATTTGGTTAAAGGAATGAGAGAGAATCTCATTCAAAGGAAACAAAAATGTGGATAATATGTATACCGTCTTCTTATAATTCCCATTTCCTTGGACATTACTGCAAAAACAACCTGAAAAACAAAACCAAACAAAAAAAAGGGGGGGGGGGGGGGGAGAAGTTTTAATTTTTAAGGCATTGGCAATTCTCCTACAACTGGTTAAGCTTACACTACAAACAATGAGGTAGTGTTGAGTAAATAGAGCGGTACCATGCATTACAGTCAATAGAGCCGGTGCTAAAGATCACATTGCTAATGAAAGTTTGTCCTTGAAACAGAGGTAAGAGGGAGTGGGGGAGGTATAGAACGCAGAGAGAACTCATGCTTAAACTAAGATTTTAGGAAATATTACAGTCACAGTATATGAATTAAAACCTAGAGTTTGGAAAGTCTGTTCAACCTTTTCTTTCAGGCTGCAATGACTTGCTCTGTGAGTTGAACTGATAGCAAACAGCCAATGAGGAGTGTGAGGCACCATTGTAGTCCTACTTGAAATATAGGTAAAAGGTTGACAGAATATGGATTTTTTTGCAAATATTCAAAGTTTCCTGTAAGAGTTGTCTTTTGTTTAAAGACAGACTTGTGAATAACCTACACAAACAAATGCCTAGGTGATCTGTAAGATATGCATCTTTTTTGCATGTTGTTTGTTTTTGCTGCCTAATGGCCTCTTTCTTATAGGTTAATTTAAACTTGAAAACTGCTTACTTTTTCTCAGTGTTTCCTTGTTGTTCAGTTCCCTGACACATAATGCAGTAGTAATGTAAGTGTAGAAACTGTGCAGTTCCTACACTGCAGGAATGGGCTTCTTTTGTCTCAAACAAGGCTAACTTCTAGTAGCTTGTTTGTGGAGTTCCGTGCACATTTCAGCACTCTCTTATTAAAACAGATTGTGCTTTTGAAGATAAAAGCTGTGACCTGATTGCTGTGACATTTAGGTAGCCTGAACCATGGTCTTACTTTTTATGCTTAATGCATTACCTGAATGAGATTCTGTAGATATGATAGCTGGAAAGCATGCAAATAATCTGGTATTGCAAACTTCTATGTCAGAAATAATTAATCAAAAATGGTCATAAAATGCTCAAGTGGCGTGGCTTGGACAGATCTTTGTCTTGACAGAAGGTTACGTTTTTGCATTCTTTCCAAGGAAAAACTAAAACTTTTAAGCAGCTGTTGTTTCTGTTGTAGCAGGGAGACCCGCACCCAATTAAAATGACCCAAAGAAATAATGTAGCAACTTCACACACTTTATTATAGTTTTGAGTAACAACAGTATTTTCTATGCTCTACAGGCTGGCAATGGACAAAGCATGACAACCATTGCTTCATTTATGTTTTTCATATTCTACCTGTTGCCGAACCATCCTTAGAGGAAAAAAAAAAAGCCTTCATGTAGAAGGTTAATGGTAGGTTAGCCTCATCTAAGCTGAACTTACAGCCCCTTCATGTATCTGTGGAAAAAAATATGGCCTATTTTAAAGTACTTGTTGAATGGGAAGGATATAATAAACTTGAATACCTTCTGGTTTTCTCCCCCAAACCTTAACTGTCATTATAAGAACTATATATGGGCTGTGCATCTCCCTCACCACTCTGTGGTGACCAGTGTGATGGCAATGAGGAGTACAGTTATTTCCTGAAATTTCAACTTCCCAGCACCAAAGCAAAAGATAAAAAATGGATATTTTCAAATAGCTTTTAAAATATATATCCTGTCTTTTTCTCTTCTGGTTGTTTTGAAGATTTGTAATGTTTGAAATTTTATGGCAGAACTCCACAGTCAGATGATGTTTGAGACTGACTCGGCTATCTTTGTTGCTACCAAGCTTGTGTCATTTGTGATTAACTAGTTTCTTTGTAGGATAAGAGTTTGTGTCTATGCAGCCACCTAATGTAGATGAAGCTGTTTTGAAAG
Organism: Anser cygnoides; assembly: GCF_040182565.1. Classification (NCBI taxonomy): domain Eukaryota; kingdom Metazoa; phylum Chordata; class Aves; order Anseriformes; family Anatidae; genus Anser; species Anser cygnoides. Next base: position 14,619,502 of record NC_089884.1, read on the forward strand.
AACATCAGAAGCAGCAGGATATGTGGTGCCTGGCTTGCTCTTGAAGCTTTCTGCAGGAAAGGATATAAAATGACAAGATAGTAGGTAGTGAGAAGTGTCGTATCCTGCAGTTCCTTGAGATCAAGGTGAACAAATCTGTTCTTACACTTTCAAATTCCAAAGGTGGATGGAAACTGTGCTGGATTGGTCACATGTAAATATACTGGACTATCTCAGGTACACTTATTGTGGCCATTCTGATTGATTACTCCATTATTAAATGCAGTTTGAGTACCTTTATACTGTCGGTGATGGGTGACTTGACTGATCATACTGAGCACTGTTATGCCGTCTTTGGCATGATGTAAATGAAACCCATGCCTTTGTCCAGGGTAGTTTTCACTCACTACGTAATCTCAGGCATTAGTGTTCAGCAGAGCAAAAAATTGCTTTTCTTTTAATAGAAGAAATCAAACTGGCAATATAGTTTTCTAGAATTTTTAGTGAGTGGGCCTGAGCTGCCTGTGTCACTTGTGCTAGTTTCCTCTGCAGAGAAATAAAGACAAGGGGCAACTTCTTTTTCGTGAATAGTACCTAAATACAGTACCTTTTCCTATGCTGCTAGGGGAGGAGGAAAAAAAAAAAAAGAAAACACTTGCCTGGAGCTTGTTGGCTTACGCTTCTTTTTTTCTTCAGCAGTTTCAGTACAAGGTCACCATGTATCCATTATCAGCCATGTGGAATAGCAGCTAACAGGTCAACAAAGGCAAGGGCTTACTATAGGATTCTCTGTTTAAAAAGTTACCTAGAACAATAAAGGGTTATCATACTTGTAAATACTGCTGAAATGCAGTCTACACACTTCCCCAGTAGTATTGACATGCTTTAAATTCCACCATTGCATGCGTAAGGCTGGCATTATCACCAGGGCTTGAAGAGGGAAGGAGCAGAAAACTGCCCATGGAGAGTATTGTAAATAAATGTGAAACCCTTGAAGGTGTAGGATCTGAGGCACAATGTCGAGGTGAAATTATTTTCCAAAGTTGCCATTGTCGGGGTAAGTTGTGTGTGTGTCCAAGCTTTGTATGCCAAACCAATGATTAATTACTCTTGAGATTTCTCATGCCTGTGAGTTTAAGGGAGGCTTCAGGGCTGCTGGATATTTGTTTTTCAGTGGTGCTCCAATCTTGCTTTTGTTTGGTGGCAGAAAATTTCTTTTCATCAAATTTGGTTGCATCTCACCCCTGCCCTCAAGGCACACACAAACCTCCATGTATACTACACTATGGTAGCCTTAGTGTAGCTGTGGAATGGGCAATACAAAGAGTGCAAAGAGATGCGAGAATCACAGAATGGCTGCAGTTGGAAGGTACCTATGGATGGTTTCCAGTGCAACCCCTTAAAGCAGAGGCAGCTAGAGCAGGTTGCATAGGGCCAAGTCCAGTTGGGTCTTGTATATCTCCAGAGATGGAGACTCTGCAACTTCTCTGGGCAGCCTGTTTCAGTTTTCAGACACTTTCAATCCCTTTTTTCAGGAACAGCACCCCTGCAACTATATGCTTGGTTTTAGCTGTTCTCTAGCAATAAATTGTAGAGGGCTCTCTGTATAATCAGGCTCTGAGGCAAGGCTTGGAATATCTTTGCCTGTTGAAGCAGAAGGTGTAGTAGAGCATCTTCAGAGAGGTGGTGTTTTGGGTTGCCATTGGTGTTTTATGCTTCTCTTACCAGCAGGAAGACAGTTCATTATTACATGGTCTGTGCTGCAAGCAAAGAACAATCCATGCCAAAGGCCTAAAAGACAGTCTAAAGCTCTAATGTAGTGACTTACAGTAATGTGTAATAAGTAATGATTTTTTTTGGACATAAATGAATTTGGATATCAAACATGGTGGTAAATAGTATGGCTTTAGTTGAGGCATTTGGGATGCTTATTGCAAAGTGCTGGTATGTAGTCTTAATATGCAAAGCATGTGGTTTCTTTGCTAGGAGAGCTACAATTAGGAAGCAACTTGAATACCTTCTTCAATTGACAATTCATCTATGGCAAAGTAAGGAGGGTATGCATGGAAGTGAACTCGTGCTTCTGGATTGAGAAAAATGCTTTGTGTTGTCGCTACTGAAGTTGTTTCTACAAAAATGCTATATGTGTGTGAGTCTGTGGATTTTAGTGTTAATGGCATGTTTTGGTAGATAAATTCTATTTGAGAATCCGTCTGATAGACTGAACTGTAGTTCTCAAACTTCATTATACTAATAAAATGAAAATGCAACAATTTTCAGGACCTAAAGCGAAGCCTTGAGAGATATTGTGAACTAAAATTTAGAAACATTATAACTTCATAAATTTAGACTGCCTGAATTATTAGACATGCAAACACAACAGTTGAGCTGATTTTTTTATATTGTAATTTGTGTCACTCTGCATAATTCCATACATTACCACATGCAGGTGCATACATCTGTATATAGGAGTCACCTGTCTGTAATGGAGTCCTTGCTGTCCTACACTTTCTAGTAATTCATTGCTGGAGAAGGTCTCTTATGTAGGTAAAATAATTTCTTTTTGAAAGAGATCTAAAGTAGTTCTCCAGCTTAAGCTTTGCATAGAGATGCATGCTTATCAGAGTGGAAACTTAATCTTCGTTTCTTCAAATAAATGGGGGGGTATAACATGCTTAGCAAACTTTCCAGGTTTTAGCAAAAGGGAACAGCTCAAATGTGTGTACCTAAGATAGAACTTTTTATTTCAAACTGTGTATTTTAAAAATATGTGGATTATATCTTTGCTGTTTCTCTAGGACCATTATATTAGTCATGTGAATTTCTTAAGCTCAAGGGAGTACGTTGGAATATATGAACTTAGGTGAGCCAAAATAACTTTTCTTCTAAGTAATTTCTGAAAGTGTTCCTTTTAATAATCACCAAAAGATGTCACTCCTGCATAAGTTTTTTTTATTAGACATTTTTTCTAGCAAAGCAGCAGTTAATCTCCTCTACAAATAGAAAGCCCTGACAGTAGGATGTATGTGTGTATGCGTGCATGTGTGTATAAAAACGGGGCTCCACACCTGTTTTGCAAAGGACCGATCTAGAAGACACGGTTACAGTTTTTTTGACAGGCTTTATACAGAATCACAAATGACCTGTTGGTCAATCAGTCTTAATTTTTGCCTAGACCAGGCGTGACTTGTCTTCTCACAGCCAAAAGATGTCAAAATGAGTACTTTTTAAGAAGTCAGTTTGGCAGAAACTTGATCGTGTATCCATGTGTAATCAAAATGTAACCTCTGGGTAATTCACTAGCATGCCTGTTGATATCACTGATCTGAAACCATGTCCTCACACACTGAGCGCCATGTAATATCTACATGGGGATATAGAGGCATGTCTAGCCTGAGCATGGCACAAAAGCTAAGCTACTTTCTGGAAGCTGATTCTGTCCAGAGTTAAATTGCAAAGACGCCTTTAATTCTGAGGCTTTGTGAACGATTTTGTGTCTAGTCTGGTGCTGTTAGCTGTGACGGGTTAGCAGGGCTAACAGAAGCAAACAGAGAAACTTTTGTGCCTTATTAACAGAAAGGATCCAGTTCTGAAGAAGCACTAGGAGCAGGTCAGATGAGTAAGAAGCAGCCAAATTTTCTGTTATTTCTCAGAGGTGAACGAAGGAGAGAACCCCCCAGGGTATCTTGGGTTCAGATACAGCTTAGCTGACAGCATGGCTGGGTTCTGCAGCTGCCTGCTCCCTGCTTCATTGCCGTGCCAGCCACAGTGCAGAGGCAGCGGCCTTTCTCAAGGATGAGAGCTATTTTTAGTTAGGGAAATGGGAATATCCAAATAGCCAGCAGATTATTTTAGTGCTTCGTGCATCATAGCTATTGAAAGAGCTTACTGAGGAATCTTAAAGTTTCCCTGCGATCCCTAGCTTTGTTCAGTTAAGGCTACATGGAGAAGGGGGCTGTGTCGTTTCAGCCACTGGGGATTCATTTGCAGAAAACACAGTGGCTTGTGCTGGCTTTCGTCCAGCTTTGCTGCTGGCGAAACATGTCTCTTTGCTCTCTTTGTACTCTCAGCTACAAGCACCAGATCCTGTAGAGCCAGTTTTTCAGACGGGTGCTCCGACTCTCTCCTTCCCTCTCACCACCTTTTCCCTAAGAACTGTTTTAGGTTTCAGGGAGGTAAACGTATAGAGCAGCCTGCTTGTTTCTTTCTTCTTTGTTCAGTTTTTAATCTGTGTGGTGAACTATTGAATGTGTTCCTTTAAATGTGGAATGATTCATCAGAGCCCTAGCAGAGGCTGACCTGGTGGAATAAGCAGCACAGGGTGATGCCTCTGCACTGTGGCTCTTGCAGGCTAAATGAGGGCTGGCTGCAAGATGCAAAGAGTGGTAATTAACGCTGTATAACTCAGTTCATATGAAATGACTAGATTAACAGGAGCCATAGGGTGTGTGAGCTTGGTGGAGGAAGCCTTAAGGTGGGGCAGCTTTGCATGCTAAAGTGGGGCAGCTCTATGGAGAGCAGCGTGAGGGTGAATGACGGGAGGTAAATAGCTGAGGTGGGTTTTATTAGTGGAGTTAAGGAGACGTGAATGGAATTTATAAAATGACAGACTTGTGGACAGGTTGCTGAATATGTGAGACAGAAAACTCTAATGTAAATCTGGCACTGGTCTTAACTTGTCCTGAGCTTGCTATATGTTGGTGTATGACTGTTCTGGGTTGCCTTTTGAGGTGCTGCTTTGTATTTATGGTGCAAAAAAAAAAAAAAAAGGCTGAAGATGGCTTTTCAGCAGGAACTTGTAATCACTGAAGTTACATTTTAACACAGCTTTATGAATGCATGTGCACTGGTTGCTTTAACTCCTTCTGAACATATGTGATAGGCTGTATCTGCTGCCTGAATGCCTTACAAGTCTGATGTAACCTACAGGAACAATAGCTGGTCTCCAGCTATGCTTTTATACTTAACCTTTTCAGAATTTAAGACATCTCATGTAGATGAAAGAAGCCAGTTCAGACTAATCTGAAAAATCTGATGTTCCTCTGTGGCAGAGTTATGCCTGTTGTTTTGCCTCATGCTTTTTTTCTAGGTGAATCTTCCCTTTCACAATCCTTTGCCTCGTTCCTCTACGTGGTTAACCCATGTGATAGCGAGGCTGGTTTGGACGGGAAGGGTTGTTCGTGACTCTTAACTATTCTTCCCACACTCCTTTTGACCTATTTTGAGGAGCACACCCCAAAGTTTGGAAAAGATTGTTTTCAAAATAGAAATTTCTAAATAAGCATTCAGCAAGGCCTGCCAGTCCTACGGCATTTTATCTGGGGCACTCTAAAATGTTAACATCTACTAATAAGAGTAGATGATTGCAAACTCCTAATATGGGACAATCTACTTGTGAAAACAACGTTGAAATTTATCACTAACAATTATTACATATGCAGTGCAAATTATCTGTCTCAGTTAAAAATAAAAACAAATGCTGCCAGATCTGAATGAATGATCTGAAGAAAATAATGTGAATATTTCAGTGCAGCAGTCTTGATTTTTTTTTTGCCAGTTTATCTGATGCCATTTGGCCTGAGCACTCCCTCTCTTGTCCAAACTTTTTTTCTACTTTTGTTTTCTAATTTGAAGGCTTTTCGAACTACAGTTGTTATGCTTTTTACAAACCAAATGAGGCTGCATGCATTTCCTGCTTCTCTCAAAATGTGTATGGGGGATTTCTTCTTGCATCTTATTAAAACAGCTCTCTAATTGCACTTTTGTTATGTGGGCTCTTGCACATCTTCAGAAGCACAGGGTACAAAGTCGAAGGTTTGGGGAGTGTTTTATTATTGCTCATCAGTAAGGCTCTGCTTCCTTTTGGCAAGAATCCCTATACACCTTTGGGAGGCTAATTAATGCCTATTCCCATTTCCAATCCCTTCTTACAAATACTTGCTTTTTATTGTGCCCAGAAGTTAAAGCATGAAGGTGTTGCATTTAGTAAAAAGACAGTTCTCCTCCTGTCTGTTATGGTGAGAATATTTGTTGCTGGCCTGTGACTGTGGCAGGCCCTGTAACTGCTTTTCTGAAGTGGTTCATGTGGAATTTTGTTCTTTTTGTGGTGTTTACACATCAGCTGAGGTATTTGGAGCACTCTCAGATCTCAATTTTCTGATTTTTAAATTATTCCTAAATAGTGACTTGCTTTATAGCCTCAGGTTCTCCAAGTCTTCAGCTTGTGGTAGGAACCTGAAGTAGCAACTGGGAGGAAACTGGCTTTCTGAATCTGCAAGAATGAGAAAATATAAATATATGTATATAATTATTTATTTTGGTGGGTTTGTATGTTTTTTGATAGTGTGCTGTGATAGAACTGCATTAAAAAGGATCAGGGGGAATATTTCGCCCCTTTAAAAGTATCACATACCTTCTGTTTCTATATAAAATGAATTTTAATATAATGTCATATGTATGCAAATGAAGCAACTCACACAAGATGCTGATGAAGTGCCTCTCCTCTCTACAAGGGCCAGAATTGGATTTGAGCTGTTACTTTGAATTAAACCCCAGGTAGTCTTGTCTCTGCTAATCCGTGTCCAATACAAGATTGCTCCCTTGTGAGCCTTACCTTTGGGACATAAATGCTACAACATTCGTTCAGGGTTAACACTGTGTATCTGTGGGAGCAGGTCATTAGGGTGCTGTCTCTCTAAGCAGAGAACGTAACATGTTGCATGTGTTGATAATGAAACAAACCAACTCTATTTTTCCTCATACACAGGTTAAAAGATATATTTCTATCTTTGGAATTGCAGATTTGTTCTAATTTGTTAGGGGGAGATGAGGGGAGGTTATTTTTCAGTGGATGTCTACTGCATCATGTTGTTAATTGTTGCTTTGTCTGTGATCAGATGCTTTCCTGGGAGGGAGTAGCATCAAGAGAGAAGCTTAGAATAATTATATTTGTCCCCTTGAAAGTTAGCTAACAAGTAGCTATTTATTGATTTGATAAGTGTAGCTACTATACTGCATTAGTGTTAAATTCCCTGCTTATAATAGTCAACTGCTATGAGCTAATAGAAGACTAGAAACTATTGTCCAAGGATGGAAAACAACTTTGAGCAAGACACAGATGGAGCCCTTTTCTCTTGAGAATTAACCTGTTGGGGATTATCTATCCTACGGGCAGGGAATAACTTTGTTTTAGCTAATGTTAGTAATGCTGTATCTCTGGAAAAATTTTCGTTGTCCTAGATCCGACTTCACTATAATTTCACTGTTGAAGGTATCAGACCACAATTTGTTTGGCTTTTCTTGACATACAACTTCCAAAACATTAGTAAATCCAAATGGGTAGGTGTTTTTTCTCTTTTAGAAGTACAAATCAAAATGAAATATTAAGGATGAAACTGAAGTCAAATGTGGCATAGGTGAAGAAAGCCTATTGCACAATCAGTACTGTGGTTTATCTTGAAACGTTATGTGGTTTTTATTTAAAATATTTCACAGCATTTTTTAGTAATTACTTCAGATTTTGAACCTTACCATTACAATACCATTGCCTTTCATATGAACTCATAATTCTGCCATTCTTTCCTAGTTCTTTTTGCCGTACTGCTAGTCATCTTATTTTATTCTGCAAAAGCATACTGTTTCTGTGCCTGCCTTTTATCAGAAGCCCAAATCTGTTATGAAGTGTCAATTTTTTTCTCTTAAAAAAAAAAAAAAGGTTTTAGTAATGGTAAATGTTCATTTTATGGCGTATGTGTATTAGTCAGTAAAATGTTTTTTTTCTTCTCCAGTTTATTCAGCTGGTATCCAGTGATCTGAAAGTACTTGGAAGGAGTTCTTACACGCTCTGCAGTGATGGCCAGTTACTCATTCGACAAGTCCTCCACCCAGAAACATCTAAGAAGGTATGAGATCAGAACTGATGCAGAAGGAAAATGGTTTACCGGAGTTTGAGATGAGCAACACAATTCAACCTTGGCAACTGTAGTGCTCCAAGAATACCTCTGTTTCTCAGGGTTGTGAAAGGGAAGGCATCATCAGAAATAGTCCCTGGCGGTTGCTCTTGGAAGTCAGCTACAGTACTTGAGGACCCCCAGATAAGCATAATGAGGAAAATAAGGAAAGGCAGGATAGAGAACAATATAAGTTGTTTGAATTCAGTGTCATAGCGAAAAGGTCTAACCTCAGCAGAGGTGGTAGAGAAGTGCTGCTTTGTTTAGGCTTAATTTAAATCATTGGGTCTGTGCAGAGCTATGGGTTTGTGCCAAAACCTAAAATTGGTAGGAGCCACGTGTCAATGTCCTGTAGAGAGTAAACATGCAGTGACTTGCCCTGGAGAATGGCAGTTGCTTCCCATCTGCATTTATTCAACAGGAAGCAGTACTACAGCTTGTTTGCTACTCCCATATGAAGCAGCAATTTCCTTTCAAGCCTGACTTGCACAGGGAGAAGAATCTTGCCTTTGTGCAGGGTGGTGGCTCCCGAGTTAGCCTGCTTGGCAGGGTCTGGAGGAACCCTGCAGGAATGGGAGCTGCTGACATTTAAGGAGTTGACTGATCAACTGTATTTTTTTTCTTCTCTATATAAGGGTAGTAGTCATGCTGAGTTTCTACAAATACTCATCTGGCATTTGGGTTGTGTTAAAACTTAGCACTGTGAGTTTTCATAAAAGCACATACTTATGTAGGGGTGAAGCAAGAAAGGAAACAATGGTGTTTAGCGTTCAAATGTGATAGTACTATTTTTTATTTTGTTTTGTTTTTAAATCATGCCACATGCCATCCTGCAATATGGATTGTGGGTAACTCTTTGTCCTTCCCACTTGAAAAAATGGACTGAAACAAACAAAATAGAGCAACCCTATAATACCATGAAAGCAGTAACTTAGGAAGACTATGGAATTTGAGCTGTTAAAAAGGAGCAAAACTGGTCTATCGTAGACAGATGATGACGACATGCAGCTATGTAGTTCTTGAGATTGCCTCATTCAGTCCAAACATATTAGAATTTTAAAGGAATGTATACAAAACCTTTTTGCCTTCCTTGTAGAACTTCCTCCTGTCAGACTGCTTCTATTCCTTTTATGATCTGCGCAAAGAATTTCACACATGCTACCCTAGTTCAGCCGCCGTGAAGGATCAGACTATCAAGACCATGGCAGAATGTATCCTTTTGCTGCAGCTTTTGCAACTTAAGCAATTATGCTTATTTAGGTTTTACCCCTGTGATTGTTAGGGGTTTTATTCTACTGAACTATGATGTGAATTTTAAAAATCTCCTAGGTGAAATCGAACAAATGTTTGCTGAAGTGACTGTGTGTGTGTAGGGGGGTCTGCTTGTAATATTTTTCAATTTTGACTCTAATAATGAGACCTAAACCATATGTAATAAATCCATTACAAAACAAGCGACAAAAAAAAAAACCCAAAAAAACCAGCATTTTTATTTATATTTGATCCTTAAAGGGAAGGCTTGGCTATCAGTGAGCTTCTTCAGGACCAAGTAGCCTGCAAGCTTCCACTGTCTGCAGACAATTGTTCTCTGATCTAAACAAAACCCACCTCTACATCTAAACTTTAGGAGTATTGCTGTGGCCCGGAAGAATGTGGTTAAAGTTCAGTTATGTTTGAAGTGATAGGAACGGACTTATTCTTTTTTTTTTTGAACTGTTAGAGCTGAAATGATGTAAGCTATCAATAGTTTTCAGAATGTTGACTGTTAAAGTGAATATTAACCAGTTTATGAGCAGAATTGCAAATGCCTAATGGTCACGTGTCCCTGCTAAGACCAGTGTGATTTGATTACCAATTCCATGTTAATAACAGGGAAGCCTTATGGCTTGTTTACAAATGATTGTGCAAGTCTGTTATTTTCTATAATCACCTATTTAGATCTAGGCTTAGGGACAGATGAAACGGAGGAGGACTTCGGTGTGTGGCAAGTGAAAACAATGGTGGCTATCATTTTCAGCATGCTCTCTGAAAGTTGTAGTAAGTGACCTGTTTATACAGAATGTTGAAATTATCCTTTCTGTATGAATTGACAGTGGTACTGTCATTCTTAAGTAATCTCTGACCCTGGTTATATTTCAGTGTCCTGTTTTTTGCAGATCACATATTTACTGAGCCTGAAACTGTGAAATACAAATACGAAACAGGTCCATGGTAAGTGCTGTTGTTACAGTTCATTACAACCAAAGCTGAGCCTTGTCTACAGCAAGGAAGGATTGCAAATACTTCCTCCTATCTTTGTGAAACTAGGTTGATTCCTGAGAACAATTACAGCATATTTGGTAGTCTAGTGCAGACAGACCATAGCTGGTATATTGAACGCTGTACGTTATTCTGTCTTAAAAGTCACTGCAAGTAAAACGCTCTTTGTTCACTAGCTATTGTTTTGAATGGCAGTGAGGCTGACTTATCTTACCCAATGGTGAAGAAATATTTGTGAACTTTCCCTAAGTCAACAGGGGTAATGGCTGGCACACCCTATATGGAGCTGAACTACATTACATGGTGCTTTTGAAGAGTTGTCTAATATGCTGTATTGCAGACTGTCTTACAAGGCTGTGGTTGAAGCAAATGAATTTTTTTTTAAATTGTTTCGAGATCCCACTTAAAGGGTATTTTTGTATTACAGAAGTGGATCCCTTGTGCTTCTGTGAAAGCCTTGATGTTAATTACTTGCTGTCTAGATAAAGTGTACATGGACATCTTTTTAAACAGATTCCTAGGATTCTGTTCAAGTGACAAAATGGAAGCTGTTGATTAGCAGACATGTTCCTTACCCAACTGCAGGTGTTTCGTCTTTTTAGTGTGCTCATTAAAATGGGCGTGTCTCTACCCTATCTTGATCTGCATTACAATTTAGGAGACACTTTGATTTTATACAGATTTCTTGCTGAGAACTTGGTTTTTAGACAGATGGAAACTATTCCTTACATGAAGTAAATTTCTCATATTTTACAGAGATAAGCTCAACACTTCCATGTGTTATTTTCTTCTAATCTAAATTGACTTTGGATTTTGGGAGACAAGAAACAGAATAGTTCTTTCTTTTCGAATACGTTTCAGGAACTGGAGAATTACACATCTTAAGCATAAGTAATGTATATTCATATTTAAGACTTCCTTGTAATCATCTACATTAGATTAGATAAAATTTGGAAGTTCCTTATTACTTCACTTTGAAACAACCTTCTTTTTTTTCTTAAGGAACTGCTATGTGATGACAATACACTTCATCTTAGGCATTGTGTATATAAAGGAATTACCCCAGTTATCTATCTTTTCTTTACTGAAATGAGTAGCAGAATTAGAAGAGTCCCAACTACAAATATGCTCTGTTTTTTTAAGTTAAATGAGTTGTAAATGGAAACTTGGAAAGATAATGGAAAACCTAGATTAAAGCTTAATTTTGCTTCTTTTTTTCTTTCTGTGCAGTAGTAAATCTGAAACAGTGGACAATGAGACGGTAATACGTGCCAGAGGTTTGCCATGGCAGTCTTCAGACCAAGATATTGCCCGATTTTTCAAAGGACTCAATATTGCTAAGTAAGAGAATAAGAATTTGTCTTGCCTTTATCACTTGGTTTTTAACATCAAGTGTGTTTAATATTTAGCGTGTGCATTCTCTCTCGCATGCATGCACAAAAGTGCTTTCTTATATCTTTCCCACCTCCAGCACCTTCCCACCCCATGTTCATGATAACTGAATAGGTTTACCAGCTTAACTGTGCAAGAAAGAATTGAGAACAAAGGCTCTCAGGCTCTTAGCTGTGCAAATCACAGTTCCTGGGTAAACTAAGGCAGGAGATGTGATAGCCTTAGCTTATTTAAAAAATAAATAAATTCATGTTAGAACCAATCAGTCAGATATTAACATGTTAAAAGATGATTCAGGCTTTTAGACTGTTATCTGTCCCATGTTACTTTTAGAAAGATGTGCATGCAAAATATCTTACTATTTAGACAATGCTCTATCATACGTACAATGACAACTGTACAAAAAGACGTCTATTATGCACCCCCACCCCACCCCCCAATGCAAACCTGCCAGTTGAGGAAAAAGATGTTCCTGTGTTTCTATTGTATGTTATTTCTAGCTTGCTAGCATTGCATTTTAGGATGATATCAGCTCTTTTGATTCTTAGAACCTCAGAAAAAAATTGATTTCTCTGTGAAATTTCTACGTCAGAGAGGGTAGAAGATGATTTTTTTGATTTACAAATGAGTACACCAAGGCCTGGAGGGGTTTCAGAAACCTGTTCTAAGTTTTTTTTTATATGAATATTTTCTAGAGTAATCTTGTTGCCTACTTGCGAGACTTAAAAGCCAGATAAATGTTTTTGAAGTGTGTGAAAAAGAAAGGAGACATTGTTTGAAAACCAGGATACATTCATTTATTGCTAGTAGCTACAGGGAGAAACTCCTACTGCATCAATCAAGGAAGAGTCCAAGGCATAACAGAAGCTTTAGTTATGCGCTAACATATCAGTGTTCTAGTATTACTCCGAAGCAGGCCAGATTCAGAAACTTCCAAGTGCTCTTTGGAAGAAATTTTCATATGATTGTTTTGTGTGGGTGTGTACATGTGGAGTGATTCTAATGTAACATGCCTGTCAATATATATTCCAGGTATTCAATGCAGAGTAAATATGATTGATTTATTCTTGTAGGTGTATGAGGAAATTCAAACCTGAATCTGAGACCATAGGAAGGGGTTACAGAAATACACCTGCACAGAGGTTGAGAAAGTGACAAACAGCATGAGATCCAACATCTCACTTTTTATTTTATTGGCTTTACATTCCAGAGGTGGTGTGGCCCTTTGTCTGAATGCTCAAGGAAGAAGAAATGGTGAAGCATTAGTTCGGTTTGTCAACTCAGAACAGAGAGATTTGGCACTGGAAAGACATAAGCATCACATGGGTAGCAGATACATTGAGGTAAAAAGTAATGACTTGAAGCAAATCTTTGGAGAGCAAAGAGTACGGTTTTAAATGAGAACTATGCGTGCTTCTATGTTCCTCTAAATAAGAAAAATACACTCTCATACATGAAATAGTTGAATGTTGTAATTTTCATGTATGGATTTTTTTTCTTTAAGGTTTACAAAGCAACTGGGGAAGAATTCTTAAAAATTGCAGGAGGTAAGTGATGCTGGAGTTCAGTATAATTATTCAAGTTCATAGGCACGTTCTAGTTCTGATACCTCTCTTGGCTGAGGACACAATTAATGAAGTAGCTTTTCCTGTTTTGCTTTCTAAGAATCCTTGACCCTGTGAAGTTTTGGTTTCATGTGGTTGCATTTGAGCTGTGATGTTTGTAGGCTGGGCTTGGTGTTTGTGAGGAAGGGGAACCTTTGCAGCAGAAATATCTGTGTACCTCACTAATCTCTTCTTTGTTCCAATTTCATTAAAATATGTAAGACTTTAAGCGTAAGGGGGTCTCACTTCAAAATAAATTACTGCGAGTTAATATCGTCTCCAGGTCTTGTGTGTGTATGTTGCTAGCTACTTACCTCCTGTGTTGCTCCTTAATGATTTTCTGTTCCTCTGTCCTATGGAATTGGCTGACCGTATGTTAATATCTTCCTACCAGGTACCTCCAATGAAGTTGCCCAGTTTTTATCTAAAGAGAATCAAGTTATCATCCGGATGAGAGGCCTTCCATTCACTGCTACTCAGGAGGATGTCTTGGGGTTCCTGGGGCCAGAGTGCCCGGTCACAGGAGGGAAAGAGGGACTTCTCTTTGTCAAGTACCCAGATGGCAGGCCCACGGGAGATGCATTTGTGTTGTTTTCCTGTGAAGAATATGCACAGAATGCACTTAAAAAGCACAAAGAAATCCTTGGAAAACGTTACATTGAACTCTTCCGGAGCACAGCAGCAGAAGTCCAGCAGGTTGTAACTATTGGCTGTGAAACTCAAAACTTAACAGCTAAATATTTATTTAAGTGATCACACACACACATTGTAGACAGCCATGGAAGTTGTCTATATTATAGATGTCAAGCTTGAGATAGGGCAACATGTGCTTACTGATTGGCATGGAAAAGGGTACAACGTTGTTTTGGTTTTCTTTTTTGCATTTACTACCACTTTTTTTTAACATCCCCCAGGTCATGAAGTAAAAACCATTGGATAATTTTCTTCCACTTAAAGATTGACTGAAATCTTGAAAATAATTCTAAAAATGTACTAGATTAATAGTATTGTAGTAATACTGATTCTAAGTCTGCAGTATTGTCTTTAAAGTCTGTTTCCCATGCGCAGAATTTATCATGAAATTCAAATCTGGCTACATCAAAAGAGCTTTCCCTACAGTTCTTTTGTTAGACACTAAGAATTACCAGGATGTATCTGATTTTTGGTGAATTGAAGTGAGATATTTCTCTCTTCCTAAAATAACATATTTCACTTTTTTTCTCCTTTTCTTCACCAGTTCTTAATCATGATCATCTTCTTAAACGGGTAAACCACTGTTTTGTTTTGGCACCTGCAACTCAAACCCTTGTAAAACATCACATACTAAATTTTTCTTCCTGACAGAGTATTTCTATGCTGTTAATGCCGAAATGGGGGGAACCATCATGAGATTTCATCTGGCCTTTGCGTAAATGCTGTCTATAAAGCTTGCATACAGTTACTGTTCGTTACTATGTGAAATGAGAAGCTTTTTCCATAAAAGTGATGGGGCACGGTAAAAAATATCCACACTTGCAGACCTGCCATTTACCTGTGGTACTGTTGCATGGAGATTACAACAGTCAAGAATCTGATAATGAATATTATGAAGACTAAGCAAAATGCCATGGTGAAACTTATTTTCTCCTCAATTCTGCTTTGCTGAGAAAATGAGGCAAAGTCCTCAAAGGAACAAAGCCACTGTGTTCACAGTGACCAGATCTTTGTTCTTGTTTTTGTTAGGGAGACCTGGATAAAACCCATGCTCCTCCAATATGTCATTAATTCTTCCTCTAGGTCAGTTTTCTAAGGTGACACCCTAGTTTTTTACTGCTTGAGCAAGAGATGATTCTTAGGGAATTAAAGGCAACTTTTTTTGTGTAATTACAAGATGTAAAGACAGCTTTCATCTACTTAAATTAACACAAAATGATTGCAATATTCTATACACAATGAGGGGAGATTTCTGGCCTGAAATGTGCTACAAGAACAGATTCTTGCAAAAAAGCTTCTATCGAGACAAACTCGATAGGCTCAATCGTTATTGACAATACTAAAGCTTTATTATCTTTGCATTGGTGCCTCTTTCAGTGGAATGTGTTTATTTCTGATAGTCACTGCTAAATATGTCTTTCAGCAATAAACCCCAACAGCAAGTTATGTTCCCTTTGTCACAAGGGGATGAGTCAAGAGAAAATAAAATGTTGAGACCAAGGTCTCCTGTAGCTTTTAGTTTTTTTTTTTTTTTTTTCAGAAGCCCTGTACTTCAGCATGGTTGTTTTCATTAAATGAAGATGTTTGTTTTTTAACCTATCAGGTCTATGAAAGAATTAGTTAGTCTTTTTACTTATTACTTATTTCAGATCTCAGTTCTTTTAAACTAGATGTTTTTAATTTACCCTAATTTAAGTAAGAAGTGTAAGTGACAAGACTGGTGTATTAGTGTGAACGTTGTTTTCAGATGTTCCTTTTTGGGATGTGCTAAAATGAACTATAACCTGCTTTTAACTTTATTGTAATAAGTTTAGAAAGGTCTGCTATTAATGTCTACCGAATTAAATTTATCAGACTTTTTTCCTTCAGAGTTTGAAACTTTCAAATGCCCAACAGGAAACTGTCCATAGTAATTTGGTTCAAGAAGGCATTTTCTCTGATGTTGGAAATTGATTTATTTAAACGTATGAAATAGTATTGTGAGAACTGATTTTTGCTCAACCAGATGATGTGTAAATCTCTATCAGTGTCTTTTTTATTGCCTACAGGTACTCAATCGATATATGTCAACGCCTCTTATTCCCACCCTCCCAGCTCCCATCATTCCTGTCATACCCCCGCCATATACAATTGCCACAGGTAGCATACGTGACTGTGTCCGGCTCAGAGGCCTTCCTTACACTGCTGGCATTGATGACATCCTGGAATTTATGGGAGATGCCACAGCTGATATCAAGCCCCATGGAGTTCACATGGTCCTTAACCAACAGGTAACAGCACTTTGCACGGGAGAGCTAACTTTCCAGTTATTGAACGAAATTAGAAGTCATGGTAACTTATTTGCTATGCTTTAGGTCTTCCATAACCTTGACAAAATACTGTCTTCTGCTTGTCTTTTTCCTTTCTTCCCCAACAGTTCTACCTACCTTCCCCATAAATGCTTGCTTTTCTTTCTATATCATCTGTCTGCCTAAAATGGAGGACAATGAAGCTTGTGGCATGTTTTCTTTTAATAATAGCTTTGTCCTTGAGGCTGCCTTAAATATTCCCTTGTGTTTCAGTCAAATTCTGGAAATACACAAGATAGAAATGGCTCATGTAAGATGGCGTATCTGCTCTGTTCAGGGTTTGTGCTCAATCACAGCTGTGTTCTATAAGCCCATTTGTGGAAAAATCATTTTTTCTAACTTGATTAGAGACTTCCCAGGGTTTAAAGGAAGCTGATAATTAAAGTTATGTTTTGGATATATTTTAATGATGCAATCATGAAGATTTCTTTTGTTCTTGTCATCTTGAGTTAAAAATATCGGTCACAGAAATATTGAGGTATTATCCTTAAAGGAAACAAGTGAGGGAGATCTACTACATCTCTACCCTCTGGAGACGCTCAGAATTCAAATGGAGAAGACCATGAGTGGCCTGATGTAACCTGAATGTGTTAGCTAGCTCTGCTTTGGTTTGGATTAGAGGCCTCCAGATTCTGTTTCCATACCAAATTATTCTACATTTCCTTCTGAAAAAAGGAAGTAGTATTAAGTTAAATGGGAGCTCGTTACGTGAGTCTTGCCTTTCTGCTTCTAAAAATAATTGTTGACTTATGAGGAAGAACAATAGTTTTCTTCTCTAAGAACAAAATCTTAATACTTTCTGCTTTCCTTGTGCTCTGGTTGTTCTAATAACACTTTTGATTTAAGATTTTTCTTTTTCATAGGGACGACCATCAGGTGATGCTTTTATCCAAATGAAATCTGCTGACAAAGCCTTTATGGTGGCTCAAAAATGTCACAAAAAAATGATGAAGGACCGTTATGTGGAAGTATTCCAGTGTTCGGGAGAGGAGATGAACTTTGTTTTAATGGGTGGCACTTTAAATCGTAGTGGCTTATCCCCACCGCCATGTAAGTTACCATGTAAGTCTGCAATTCTTCTGCTCTCTGCTGCTAAAGGCTGATATGTGGTAGGTGCTGAAGCTTTGTGGCCTTTCGCCTTTTGACTTGGGTTTTGCCATGATCAATAATCATTCATCTGTATATGTGCTGAGATTGGAATTGTTCCCTTTGGGCAATAATGGGACTGATTGGAGCCATTTTTATTGTATTTTCGGTGGTGAATAGAGGGCAGCAAGGCCTTGCCAGTGAAATTGTTGCACACTTTGCTTTTTATGGGTGTACTGTTCTTCTGAGCTCTGCAGTAGACTCACTTGTAGCAAAACCTATTTGGAATTAGAGGCATTTTTAAAAGGGGGAGGAATTTTATATTCTAGCTGCCAATGAGTGCTCCTGCTATCTTGCCTTAGAGCATTGAGAAGGTACTCTTTGGGTTTATGTTTGAAGGAAAACGCCCACAGGAATGATATGATAGTTGGAAGGATTTTTAGTTTTTCTATTTTTCTTTTCATTAAATTGCAGTGAACTTTATTGTGGAACTATAATGGAACTTCACCGTACCATTCTAATTAGTCTCACTACCAAATCACAAAGCAGATAGCAATGTGTATTTGCAAAATGGTAAAAAGCAGCCAAATATACTGTTTAAAAACAATTTGACTGCACGCTAAGCTTCGTTTTCTTATGCAAGTCAGGTATTTGTGTATCAGAATGCATCAGACTAGTGATTTAGAGTTTTTTTTCCCTGTTGTGTGTTTTAAAAACTTTTGCTATATCCTAAAAATACTTTTTGAAGCTGCAGGAGGCTTACAATAAACACTTGCGGTCAGCAGTAGTAGATGCCCATATGTACCTAACGTTATGGTTCTTTTGTCCCACAGAGTACAACTTCTGTTAGAAAGAAAAAAAGGGGTGTGTTGGTGTGCACGCCTGCTTTCTCTATGCATATGGCTTTATGCTTTCTTTGAATAACTCTGAAGTTCCCTGCTTTCCATGTACATATGGACACGGCTGCTCAGCTCTAGGAGTTGTGAACTCTTAGGAACTGCTCATTTCAAATGCACCAGTTGTCATTCATGGTAACGCGCAGGGGTCTCCTGGAGAGGGGCTAGAGAGCAGTCAGTCACATTGGGATGAACAGTTCCTTTTCTACTGCAGAGATCTCCATTCTGATTGTTTTTATGTTGTTGTTCTTGTGTCCTTGTTTGTTTTTAGGTCTTTCTCCACCAGCTTATGCTGCTTTCCAAACAGCAGCTGTGATCCCAGCAGAAGCAGCGCTCTACCAGCCACAAGCCCTCTTGCCAGCTGCCAGGACTCCCCAGGCATCAGCTGCTGCTCCTCCAACTGTTACCTACTACCCAGCTCAGGCAGCTCAGCTTTATATGAATTACACAGCTTACTATCCCAGGTACCCTCTAGACTTAACTGCTTCTCTTGCCATTTCATCTCAGTGGAGTAAGCAGCTGTGCATTTGCTCTTAAATTTATACTTAAGGTGTAGACAATCTTAGGAATTTGTTGATGTTAATAAGCAGGGATAGGAACCATTTTGACTACTTTTCTGTGGCCTTATAATGAAGTTCAGCTTTTCCATAGGATTTGGTTGCATCTTGTGATAATGTTGGTCTATTGTTTAAAAGCATTTTTGGCATCGGGGTGATATCATCAAGGCAATTCTATTTCTTGGCCAAGTGAGAAGCTGTGTAAATACATGCCTCTGTCCTCCTCTTGGCTTGATCTTGTACTTACAGTACTGTTTCTATACTAATACTACACTTAGTATCTCTGGTAAGTCTGTTAGATTTCTTGTATCAGTGAGACCAAAGAACTCTTAAACATGTATAAGCAAAGCAGGTTTCTCCACCTTTTCCCTTCCGACTGATATTATCAGCGTGGCTCACTGAAGTCTGGTGCTCAAGTCTGTGGAGAAAGAGTTTGTTCATTGATGTTTCCTAGGCTTGTGACACTAACCTGACTACGTAGTAAATTGCTAGACAGGTCTTGACTGGCGATATTACTTTACCAACTTCTTTTGTGGCCTAAAAGCACCAGATTTGGGCCCTTGCCTGCTTCTCTTACTATGATTTCCTCCTGCCTCCTGTCTGTATGGTTTTATTAATGATCTTAGAACAAGTCATCTGTAGCTTCTAGTTTTCTCCTCCACAATGAAATAACAAGTACCACTCTTAACCTCTTTGACTGCAAATGCTAGCTATTTTCCTCTATATCTCTTCTCCAAAAATTGTCAAATGCTGAAGAGAAATAAGGGAAGTCAGCAGAGCAGTCCATATCAGGGCTGTTTTCTTGCATGTGTGTTTTTTGTGCGTGTGCCCCTTTTTTTTCTTATTCTCAAATTTTTCAGTTTCATCTTTGCCTGTTCCAGCTACTAAAGTCAGTTACTGGTTTTCATAACAATTTTGCCCCTTTTTCTCTTTCAGTCCTCCAGTATCCCCTACCACAGTGGGGTATATTGCAGCTCCTCCAGGAGCTGTAGCTGCTGCTGCCACTGCCACCCACACTCCAATTCTGCCCCAGCCTGGAGCATTAGTCCGTATGCAGGGCTTGCCATATAACACAGGAATGAAGGAGATTCTCAGTTTCTTCCAGGGATACCAGGTTAGTATGCAGTCTCTCTCCCTGATATTTTATTTGAATTTCCCGTAATGGTCAGCAGGGATCAAACTGAACAAGCCTGTACTCTTGGAAATTGATAAACAAGTATGCAATCTCAATGTTCTTTATTTTCACTGCAGTCTTTATATTCACAGCAGACTGCAGTATAGAATTAAAATTTGCCTTATTACTTATATAATAAGCATGTCTAAATTTGAAAGCAGTGATCTAATGCTCGGATGTAAGACGTGTTAAAGACTGCTGAGAGCAAAGTTCTAGTACAATAGGTTGCAGTGCAACTCACCACACCTATGTTACAAAAGGGGAGAGAGACGCTGGTGTCAGACACACTTGCATGGACTATTTATTTTGGTTACAGGCAGGAACATTTTGCATTACAACTGCATTACACTGTAACCTAAAAAAAAATGTATTCTCCAATCCATGGGATACTGATAGCAAGTATGTTAAGTGCTTATAGATAATGTTGGTCAGTATCTACTGATTTGATACTCTATCAGTGGGCAAACACATAGAAACTTATCTTCTAGAGGAACATTTAAAGAAAGAAAAGCACCATGTGCAAACTTTTTTTCAGCAGCACATGTTTGAATTCATGGAATGGGTCTTTCCATGTCTTCTTCCTTTCATCTCAGAGGATATTGTATTTATATCCATGTTTTGCTACCACATATTTGCTAAAAGGAAAGATAATTGTGTATGGTGTGTTCTGGTGAGTATTTAACCTCTTTGGATAACAGCATTTACATGAATACCAAATCTGTCCTTCTAGTACTACTCAGAAGCCCTTATTTAGAATTTCTTGGTGGGTCTCAAACCACTCTTCAAGTGGTATGCATGAAAAAGAAGGCAATTTTTACATGAGTTTGTCCTTCAAACTTCTTTAAGTTGGTTAATAGTGGTATTGCTGAAGGCTGAGATGTGGATTTTTTTTTTTAATGCAAAGAAGAAATTTTTTTTTCCCCCAAACGTTGCAGCAGTAATAATCTGTTTTTTAACCATTCATAGTTTACTTTTTTTCAACTGACTTTTTTTTGGTGGATGGATGTATGGATGGTGGTTGTATTAAAACCTTAAGTGTGGGGATAGCTTACTTCCTAAACTGAAATTCAGCTATAAGTTTGTGTGCTGTTGAAAAATGACAGGAGCCTGTCTATGCATGGAACAGGTCAGTGACTTCCAACTTCTAGCAGCCCTGTCATCCACTAGATCTTCAATTTAGCGAAGCGGGACTCTGGGTCTGGCAATGTATTTGAGCTTTTACTTACTTCTGAATTTAGAGAATAGTTTCTAGCCTTTGTGTTATGCAATGAAATGTTTCAAATTAATGGAAATTTTGCCAGTGTGAAAGCTATTCATATTCTTCTGCTGCAACCTCTTGACATCATTAGTTACAGTTATTAAATTGGTCACCTCTTTGATTTCTTTAGAAGATGTTGTCCAAATGAGATCGGGTTCAATATCTTATAAAGGAGCCAAGGAATTATTTTGAATTGTTCTTGGAATCCCGCATGTGGTAATACTAGTTTTATACTCCCTCATTCCTTTAGGGGAAAACAGAGGTGGTGACTTACTGTGCTGGGACAATATTATGTCTCTGGAGGAATAACTAATCTTTTTTTCTTTTTTTTCCCCCCCTTCCCTCTCTCCTCATTATTTTTTCATTTTCTGCTGCTGCCCAAGGATACATTGCACGATGCTTCTGGTCATTTATAAAGTGAGCCCTTAATAATCGTTAGTGGTTTTGGGCATGGTTTTAATCTCTGCATAACTAATTGATGTTCATATTCAATGGGCTTGGGAAACAGATCGGAAAAGCTGAGATTGAAGGGTGATTTTTTTTGTCTTTGTATGTCCTTGTCTGAAAGGAGCAAGTTTTAAGTTTTAGTTCCTGCTTTATGCTCTTCTGTTTTCTTCCTTCAGTCTTCATGGGCTCCATATATTGCATGTATTCACATGTTGTTATTTAAGTGAAAACACCTTTCATACCAGACCTGCCTCTTAAGAGATAGACTTTGCTTATTATGGGCTTCAGCAAGCTGGTCTCAATATCAGTACATGCTTCTAATAATAAATTATGTAAGAATCTGCAGATCAGCATTTTACCTCTCATTTTAATTTTCATTTATTTTTGTCAGCACTAGGCTCTTGTTTAGTGATCCAGCAGCTTGTTTTCTTCTTGAAGTTATGCTTTCTTATATTTATTGTTAAAAATTCCTTCTAGTTTGTATGTGTTTAATGTATGTAGCATTAAACAATCTTGAAAAACCTGTGAAGAATTTTAATAGTAAATCTCGGAGATGGTTATTTTCCCCATCACCTTTCATAATGTTGTAGTGCACTGTAACATTCAAAATTGCTAATATTAATACTTTCTCATTTAGTAATTTTTCCATGTTAAACTGCTTTTTAGTTATATTGTAATGTAACTGGGTCAATTATTTGGCTGATTGCATAGCTAAAAATACTCAGGGGTGGAGTGGGGGACAAAAAAAAAACACCACACAACCCTTAGAATTGAAATAGGACATGACAGTAGCTGTTGCCCTGACAAGTCCTAAAACACCAGCTTCTCAGCAGGTTTGCAGGTCTTTGGTCATTATTTTGAAATAAGGGATTTGTGATGTTTACCAGAAACTTCCTTTATGGTTCAAAGACTTCAATTGTGTAGAGACTCTTTTAAAGTTGAGAAAAAATAATCTGTCTTTCAGACCCTATTGGGAAAAGCTTGAGGAAAGTGTGGGGCAGAATAGTAATAACAAGCAACAGACTTGTCAGTGTTATTTTTGGCCATCACTCTGCACATCAGTAAGTGCAGCGAGAGAAATCAAGCACCTAAGGAAGGAACTAAGTGTTGGGTGATGGTTTTATGTGTAGTTATGTATCAGAACAAAGCTGATCACCATCTGAACGTTATTTAAAGCCTTCTGAATTTGCTGAAAAACAGGCTAGGCTGGAAACGTAGGGACTCCTTTGTGAAAGTGTTTTTGTGTAGAACAGGCTTAAAGTCAATATTCTTTAAACCTGTAGTGGACCTAAGTGCCTTTTATCTTCAGCTAAAAAAAAATATTTTGCAGTATATTAATCCTCCAAGTCTTTGGAGACCCCAAATTCAAGGCTTGCTGGGGTGGGGAGTTGTGCTTAAAACAGGAATAAGGAGGTGTAGGGGAATGGATAGATGGCTAAATTCCAAGAGCATTAACCTTTCTCCCTTGTATTAGGATAGCAGGCTTCATTGTTATGGACTTTTTTAAGGATTAGTTTTTTTTTCCCCCCTATGAAATGCATGCTTGAACTAAGAGGTGTTCTCTTTCCAGTGGGTTCCTTTTGAAATCTGGCACTTCACAGTCTGAGAGGGATACCCCTTCGTCTGTGTGCCAATTCTTGTTGTAGCACCTTCTGCCTAGGGAAGGGAAAAGAAAGAGGATGTGATAAAATAATAGTAAGTGGGAATTCTTTAAGTCAACTGACAACACAGATGTGTTATGCTCACTCCAATGCAGCTGGAATATAGAGTGTTATTTGTTTTACTTTGTTCCTAAAATTGTCCTCCATCTGGAAATACTGTCTGTATGAAGAAAGCATTTGTGAGAACAGGACTAGTAAATTAGCAGTTACAGTTTTTCTGCCTTGTATTTCTTGCTATTTCTGCCAACTCTTTTGCCAAAGGTTGCAAACACCTAGTCATCAGATTGGATTCTTTATGTTCCAGACTTACTGTATCTAGATTTATTTTTTTTTTTCCAAAGCCTTGAGAGCAATAAAATGGCTGGAATCAAAAAAAAAAAAAAAGTGTAAAAGTGTATGCAAGGAGAAAGCGTAATATTCTATGTCTTTGTTAGCCAATATATCTTTGGTTCTTACCTGAATAAGCTTTGCAGCACAGAAAGTATAGCAGATAGTCTTTCTGGGAGGTGCTACCATACTGGAGATACTGGTTGGTCATCTCTTCTAGGAAAAGAGGAGTTAGTGTTTTTTAATATACATCTGTCATTTAGTATTATTTTAGTCTGTTGTAATATATACTATTTAATATTAAAATAATGGTGTTATTTAATATACATGAGTTGAAAAGTCTCTGCCATTTCAAATGTTAATACCTAGAAGGGTAGATATAGAATCAGAGAATGGCTCAGGTTGGGAGGGACCTTAAAGATCATCTATTTCCAACCCTCCTGCCATGGCTAGGGATGTCACCCACTAGATAAGGTTGCCCAGGACCCCATCCAACCCGGTCTCGAATGCCTCCAGGGATGGGGCATTCACAACCTTTTTGTCAACCTGTTCTAGTGCCTTACCACCTTGCGAGTGAAGACTTAAATATATAGACTTGTAAAGTAAACCACTGGCTCTATGAAGAAGCACCATGTCCTTCAGGAAAAATTATTTTGCTTTAGTCATGACACTGCATGTCTGTCAATAATGGTCTTGTAACTGTATGTCTTAAGCTATGAAAGTCCCTACTGCCACAGGGGAACTGACAAGGGAAAAATGTAGGAAATGGGGAAACACCAGTCTTCACTATTCAGCAGCATCTCTCTCTCCTAGTCTGCTGCACTTTTTTTGGTTGTTATGTATGCATATTCCTTCTGCCATCTTGCATCTTGCTGCATCTTGCTGTAGAACTAATTATTGACCCCAGGACCTTAATAGGTAACTGCTTACAAAGGTTCTGTTTTGTTTCCTTCTAGGTTAGTTTCCCACATCTGGTTTCCATATGTAGTTTTCATCTTTATCTTAGCACGCATCTCTAAAACCACTGGAAGGGGTCAGTATAGCACCAGGGCACAGTCTTGTAACTCAGTGTTGATGTCGTTAGCATCTGAAGCTGACCTTTGTAATGGAGCTCTTTGTTTAACAGTGGTATTCTGTGTATTCTTCCTTACTAGACTAAGCAAAAAAATAGGGGGGTGTGGGGGGTGGGGAAGAAAATTGATTTGTCTCAATTTGTTTCTGCATTTTCCTTACCTAATTCTAGGAAATAGGTCACTCCTGTTTGTCTTCCGTGAACATGTGAGAATATCCAGTTTATTAGGGTATGATGAAGAAAAACTTTGGTAGACATGTATTTCATAGATAAAGTAATGGCTTAACAACCTAGATTTGCTACTGCATCATTCCAGTAGACCACTAGATTTAACACTGCATTTGACATAGAATCACAGAACAGTTTGAGTTGGAAGGGACCTTAAAGCCCATCCAGTTCCAACCCTGTGCCACGGGCAGGGACACCTCCCACCAGCCCAGGCTGCTCCAAGCCCCATCCAGCCTGGCCCTGAACACCTCCAGGGATGGGGCATCCACAGCTTCTCTAGGCAGCCTGTGCCAGTGCCTCACCACCCTTAGAGTAAAGAATTTTTCTAATATCTGATCTAAATCTACTCTCTTCTAGCTTAAAGCCATTTTCCTTGTCCTATCACTGCCCTCCCTGACAGAGTCCCTCCCCAGCTTTTCTGCAGGTCCCCTTTAGGTACAGGCCTCTATAAGTTCTTCCCAGGGCCTTCTCTTCTCCAGGCTGAACAAACCCAACTCCCTCAGCCCGTCCTCATAGGAGAGGTGCCCCAGCCCCTTGATCATCTCTGTGGCTTCCTCTGGATTCATTCCAGTAGGTCCCTGTCCTTCTGGTGCTGGGGGCCTCAGAGCTCATAGCAGGGCTCCAGGTGAGGACTCACAAGAGCAGAGCAGAGGGGGACAATCCCCTGCCTCACCCTGCTGCCCACACTGCTGTTGGTATAGCCCAGAGTACGGGTGGCTTTCTGGGCTGCAGGTGTACCTGGCTGGCTCATGTTGAGCTTCTCATCAGCCAACACCCCCAGGACCTTCTCCTCAGGGCTGCTCTCAATCCATTTTCTGCCCACCCTGTATTTATGCTTGGGATTGCCCCAACCCAGGTGAAGGACTTGGCCTTGTTGAGCTTCATGAGGTTTCACACAGGCCCACCTCTGAGGCCTGTCCAGGCCTGTCCAGATGTCAGGGTGGCATCCCTTCCCTCTGCTGTGTCGATGGCACCACACAGCTCGGTGTCACTGACAAACTTGCTGAGGGTGCACTCAATCCCACTGTCCTTGTCACTGACAAAGACAATAAACAGATGTATGAGTGGAAGCTTCTGAATCACAGAATCTTTTAGGCTCAAAGGGACCTCTTTGGATCATCTAGTCCAGCCCTCCAAGAGCTGTGAGCTCAGAAGGAGGGGAGGTGAGAAAGCAGCAGGTCTGAGGAAAGAGGCTGTGTCTCAGCTCAGAGAAGCAAGGAAGATAGGAATAAGGTGATGATGAGGGTAGTGGAGGTAGGAACAGTGAGATCTACTTTTAATTTTATTTGAATTAAATTAAAGGGGGAACTATTGCAGTGGATGGTAACTTCTTACCAGGTACTTGTCTGTTAAGGGTGGAATTCTGAAGTACAGTATGAAGCTGTGTGTTGTCTCAGGTCTCAGTAACATTTATACCAGAAACAGCCAGAATCTAGCTCAGTGAACTTGTAACTAGTCATATGGGGGGTTAAATCACTAGGTGGCGTTTTTCATATCTAAATGGAAATATAATTGGGCCCACGAGCAGAACAGGATCTCCATTCTGAGCAATGGGATTGTAGAATCACCCTTGACTTTACACTGTTTATCCTGGGTCATTTGATTTGGTTTTGTTTATATGGATTTCTAAAAAGCAGACAACTGGAAGTATTCATGATGGTGTACTTCCTCAGGCATGGTAGGGTAGTTCCTATTTCATTCACAGGGAATAAGAATTCCCCCACTTTTATTTCCTGTCTCGGTATGCAGTACTACTCTTCGTAATCCGTAAGCTTGAAGAATTTACTATCCTGCAACTTCTGTTTTAATTACATTTTGTCTCTTATCTTTTTTTTTCTTGTGATTGGAACTTAGTTCTAGTTTTTATTATTATTATTCCTTTTTCTGTTTCTTTTTTAGGCCTAGGCCTAAGGTCCGACAACTTTGACATTTCTGTGCAGGGTAATTTTCCCACTTTCATGTTTTCCTCATTGCTTATGTGTTTGAACACTCTCCCTCACTAGAGACTATAGACCTTTACATACTGTACATCTATTGATAATCTAAAGTATGTACTATCTTGAGACATTCCTTCCAATGAGTAAACTTACGTTTTGTAGACTTGTTTCAAGGGCAGGTCTGGGAACTGATAAATCTAATATTTGCACGGTCTGGTTGCCCTGGCAGAGGCTATCTAGAAAATACTTCTTATATTTGTCTTTTACTTAATGGCATGGGTCTAGATGTGAAGGTGGCTAAGGTGGCTAGAATCCAGTAGTAAAAATTCTGGGAGGTTCTTTTCTTTTATGTTCTCTGGGCTCTTGGTTGTTCTCTGTGGAAGGTGTGTATACTGTGATGGTGGTTTTGTTGTGGTTTTTCTTTTTTTCTCCTTTTCAACTTCACTTTGGATGGATACAATGTGTCCTGTACACCCAAATATAATATAATTTCTTCCCCAAGCTGGCAGGAGACTTTTTGTACTATAGGAATATCAAAGAAGCCAGCATAGTATGTGTACATTGTATGCTTCTGGCAACCCTCTAAAATGTTAATGCAAAACAGCCATTTTGGGGAGATGGGAGAACTGAAAGGATATTCTATAGCTTGAGTCATACCAGACATTTTGTCTTCTGGATTATAGGAACTGCTGCAGTAGTGTTTGTAGCATGTGTGAACATGCTCAGCCCTTTTCTGGGATATGTCATTTTGGAGAGATGAGATATAGACACAAAACAATGTTTTGTATTCCTCACGATCTATTTTCTGACTATAGCTTTCATATTTGTACCAGGCCCTCCAATAGTATACATAATTACTGTTCAGATTCAGGATCTCAAATTTTTGTTAGATCTGACCCACAAGTGAGGGGGGTTTTGTTTTATTGGTGCAACTGTACTGTACGGTCACTTTTTATTTGAAATGTTTACTACAAACCTGTCATGATGCAGTTATACTGTATAGTTTATTCCTTTTTCTTTTTGGTATGGAAATAAGCTATATTAGTATAAATGCTTTTAAAAAAATCTTCAAGTGCATTCATGCTGGGACATTGTTTTTCTTTAACTATACTGGTAAAGTCTATATAGTGCAAGTATTGTATGCAGCTGAAATGCAAATCACTCTGCGCTAGAGAAGATGCAGTTTATTTCCATGACTGCAAAAAAAAAAAAATCTGAATGAGATCTGTACACTTCTTCTAATCCCCCACTTCAGTATGCATGCTGGAAGATGGTCAGCTGTCCCAGTGAGTCATTACTGGAAGCATGATTATGCAAACTTAAGAGTTTTGTTAGCTGATACTTAAGTCTCATAAGTACAAGAAAAAAAGGAATACTTCATGGTCTAAACTGTTTCCCTCCTTAATTAGGAGCTGCTCAAATATGCAGTTCAGAATATTCCCCACGTGCCTTTACTGTAAATCTATTTCTACAACCAGTAATTCAGTTGATGTATTTTTTTCATCTTGCTTAAAAATGGTGTCTGTCAAATTCACTGTCTCCTGCCAGTTGTTGTAGCTGATGCTCTTAATTATGGTTGCAAATGATAGTCTGTGTGGCTTGCTGTACCAGAACTATTCCTTCTCTTGTTGATTTATCATGTATCACACTTGTACTGTAGTATGCACCCGATGACTACAATGGCCTTATTCAGCTGAGCGATCAAGCAAGGAGTGTGTTACAAGCACCGAAAGAGTGGGTCTGTTTGTAACTCTTTGTAACTTCCAAAGAAGGTAAGATGTGACTGGCAGAAACTGGACCTCTAGTGGTGAATGGGAAGGGAAAGAAGGGCTTGTTGATGCAGAGCTTTCTTGTGTTTTTTTTCCCCCTTCTTAGCTTGCATTGGGATCCTTGCTTAAATCTTTCTGCTTTTGTCCTATTAAAAAATCAACTAACCTAAGTAAATAGGTCAATTGTGATTTGTAGTTGTTGGGATAGTGGTGGTGGATGTAGTGCGATTGCCTGGTTTTGCTCAGATGGTGTGCTAGACTTCCAGAAGAGCTGATTAGTGTTTATTTTCATGTGAAGCTTTCATTTCAGCATTTTATTTTTAACATGTCAGTATAAGATGTGTTTTGCTTGCTATGGCTACAAAATGTGTGCACAGAACAACAGAATTCTGGCTTTTTTTTCTATACTGTATAGCTGTCTAGAGGTTAATTTTTTTCTGTTTCTTGATCTCACTAATAAAAAGTGAACTACATACTTTCTTTTTTAGGAGAGGTTTCTTTGGTATAGTGGCTTTCTAATATAACTAACTAAAACTGCTGATGGTAAAGTTCCCCAAGCATTTTTAGCACTACCATGTACTTCTTAAAGGCATATCATTGTGACCTAGGTGGAGTTCATCACTTCCAGATACTATTGTATTCCATTCAAAATGCGACTGATTAATTACTGTGTTTTTTACCTTTTTTTGTATTGAAACTTTTTTTTTAAAAAAAGATAATCAAATAATACATGTTAATAGCAGTATCTGCATAGATAGCATAGACTACTTTCACAAAATCACCATCTAATCAGTTGTTTTCAAATTAGTTGGGTTCTCATGTCACTATTAGATCTGCTAAGGAGAATATAGTGTAGAGGCTGCATGGCCTGGTGATGCACAGAATAATACCTGGCATTACTCTGAGCATTTTTGTGTTTATGTGGCATTGGACAATCTGTTTGTCTCTCTTGTTTTACTCAGATTATCTGGAAACCCAGGTCAGCTACAGGGTTCTACAATGTATTAGTTGGAAACAGGCTTTGGCTAGAAAATAATTCATGGAGTAGCTCAATTCTATGCAGTCCAAAGTAGCATTATAGATACCACTCTTCTGATAGCAAACCATTCAGGAAAAAAAAAAAAAAAAGGATTTGTACAGATTTGAATCTATTTTTTTAATATAGGTACATAAAGAAATCATGTTTCTCTCCATGTAAATCAGAATGTAAAGCTGTTACATAGGTCTTAAAGAACATGAAGTTTTTTTGTTTGTTTAACGCTTATGTTGCTTGTGGAATATGTAGTCTTCTCTGTTAACTTTCTATACAACTCTAATTTACTAAAATAAAATTAATTTCTGGGTCCTAGCACTAGTGTTATACTAATGCTGCTTTTTAAACTACTTTTTAAAGCGGTCATATGTGCTCAGCAGGCTGACTGTGCTTTGTGTGTTTTCAACTTTGAACTTCAATATTGAACTTACATTCATGACTGATGCTAAATGACTGATATAAAGATTAACATTAAAGAGCTATTTTAGAGCAGGCTGTCTTTTAGCTCAGATTGTGGCCCAAACCAAACTGCATACAACTTTCTCTTTGAGCATAATGTTTTTCTGAAATAAATTTATAAATTTATTTCTAAACCTGAACTGGGCTTCAGATGTGATGTATTATTTGTCTTTGAATTTCTTTCTGCATGTTATTTCTTGATTAACTTTAATTCTGTGTGAAGCCAGTGCTAAATGTCTCTATACATTCTTTTAGTTTCTAAAGTGTACTGTTGCTTATATCTTAAGAATACCTCTACTGCATGCTAAGTGTTTGGGTGGGTAAAGCTGTGTCATGTATTGCTTTATTTTTGTATATTTGAATGCAAAACTGATCAGAAACTACTACTGATAATAACAGAGAAGTCTATTGTGGTATACTAGGCATGCACAAATTCTATTAAAAAAAAAAATCCTAAATATTTTAACTCCTCATAAACACATGAGGACATATGTCACACGAACTTAACTTGAATCAGGCTGCTACTCATAAAATGGTTGGTTTTCCAGCACAGATTTTATGTTTTGTCTGGCACTGATCTCTGTGACAGACTGATCTTGTATGTTGAGCTTTTTTGATCCTTCAACCTTTTGATTTTGAAATTTCATGCAGATTCATTTCTATCCAACATACAAATGGGACTTCTAAACTTAGCCTGGAAGGACTTCCAGTGTGTTGTAAGAAATGGCTGAGGCACCATAGGGAATACAGACGCATCTGCTTTAAACTCAGTATTTTGAAACTGTCTTTTAAGAATTTAGGAGGGCAAATGCACTTCACAGTAAATCAACTCCAATGACTAAATAATCTCATTTTCTATCTTGTCTTTCTTATTCTCCTTGAAATTATAATAAACATTTCTTTGATTCAGTAAGACCTGGTGCAGTGCTTCGACTTTCACTGAGCAATCTTTCTTGCTCTGTATATCTGTGTTTAAGTTCAGCTAATCCTCCCGACACAGAACTCTAATACATCTCTATCCATCTTTTTTTTTTTTTTAAACTTTACATGCGAATATCCGCATGCATTCATAGCCTTTGTCACTTGCCTGTAGTCCCCATAGTACAAGAATTATTCACTGAATGCCTGGTCTTTCTTGCTCAATTTACCCTCCATTAACAACTAAGTTCTTTCTGGTCAACCTCTAAGCTCAGTTACTTGTCTAGCAAAATCTCTGCATGGAATTATGTCTACATCATTCTGTTCCAGCAGAATAAGAGCTGCTGATTCTGTTGATCTTTGGTCCATCTTCTTTTTCTGTTCTTGCATCTGGAATCTCTTTCCACAAACACAGGAGCGGAGTGAACCTGATGCACAGCATTTAAAAACTGCATTTCTAGGTGTCATCTTCGGTCTTAATAGTTTATTTCCTTTTGTCTTCTTGTACCCTTGCAGCTCCATGCAGATTCCATCCTCGTGCTTTACAACTTCAGTGGCCAGCCCAGCGGAGAGGCATTGGTGACTTTTCCAAGCCTGGATCTAGCTAAGAAAGCAGTGGCTGAGAAAAACGGACAGCTCCTGGGAGGCCAATGTGTAGAACTGTACCTGGTCTAACCAAACACTCTCTGGGGGATGGGGAAAGAATGTCGCACTGAACACTGTGCCCTTTACAAAATAAGGAGTCTTCCCTTGCCACCCACGCAGCAGCAAATGTGCCTTTTCAGCATGATATGTTGGAATGTAGAGTGGTACATGTCCTGTATTTAATTAGAAAAATGGTGTATTGTATGCCAAAGAAAAAGTGAAAAGAAAAATTATGCAGTTAATTTACTTAATCTCTAATGTACTTGTTTGAAAATAGGCAACCCCCCTCTTGGCATCTAGTTAATTCTGAAGACAATCTAATAGCACTTCAGCTATCACAGCCATGGGAGAAACCTATTGCCTGTTTAGTAGCATTTGAAGTGGAAAATGAAGCTTGAGTCATTCAGATTCTTGTGTTTAGTTTTTAAGAGTTTACACTTGGCAAAGTGTCTGGTTTTTGTAGAGTTTAAATGTCTTTAGAGAGGGCTTTTGGAATGTGTAGCATTCCCAATTCAAAGCATAGATCCAATTGATTTTTTTGTTGTTGTTCTGGACTGGAAAATACCAGGATACTGGACCCCAAATGCAATTGTGCTTTCTCATGTTTTCATTATATGTTGTTTTGCAAAAGCCATATTTGTCTTTCTTACCAGTGTACTGCTGCCAATGTGTAAAGCAAAAAAAATAAAAACAAAGACAAAACCAGAAAAATGCTCTCTTCCCAACCATAACTCCCTGACCCCACCCCAGATTTTTAATCTCTACAGGACAAAAATGGCACATAAACCGGAGTACTAATAAGTTATATTTTTTTATTTAAGCATAATAGCTTTCAGATACTGTATTAAAGATTTTGCTCTAGTTTATGTGCATGCAATTTGTTTACATCTTTAAACTACTTTATTTGTATATTATGAAACAACAAGATATGTTGAAATCTAAATCCTCTAGTGCATGCTTCTTTCTTTTTCCCTGTGTGTATATACATAAGCTAGAAGTACTTTTACGTCATGTAGCATGTGTTTAAAAAAAAGACATCTGCTGTAGAAGCACTAAATGACTTTGTTTTTACTGTGCCTTACTTCAAAACTATTCCAAGTGCAATACCAGCAGAGCAAAATGTAATGAATCCTGTTTTGACATGTTCATGGATGTCTGGATTGATCTTTTTTGTTAGTGCACAATTTGAGTTGTACTTAAAAGAACTGAATGATGTATGCTTCTTTATATTACAACAAATAAAAGAGATGCTTACGATGTGTATTGGCTTTTGAGAGCAACTTATACTTTGTTTTAATGTAATTTCATGGGCCATTATTTTCTGCGAAGTAACATTTTACCTATTTTTTTCCTCCCCATAGACTTAGATGGGCATATATGTTTTGTGAGATGGTATGCTTTTTCTTTTTTTGTACGTTCTGGCAAGAAAGAGATGTACATGATAAATATTTCCCTTGCAGTGGAACACTTTTCAGGCAAAGCAATGCAGCTGTTACATGCTTAGCTCTCATTCTGGTGCCAGAGGAAAATGAGTATTGAACTTGAAATTGTGTTCACTTTAGAATTTCATTGACTAAATGGGCCATTCTCTTTTCTGTGCACAACCCAAAATGCTACATTTCTGTCATGGCAGAGCCAGAAACCTTTCTGTAGCAAAAATGAAGGGGGATATCTGACTAAGATAATTGGGTTTGTTTCTAGTCAGAACCATCCCATGTCAGATACCACTTCATCACTAAAATCTCCTGCTTAAAGTGTTACTGCAGTTGGCTGGGACTACGATATTTTATTTTGGTATTTTAAAGCGGGAATGCATTAATCTGTTTCCAAGATTTGTCTTAAGTCTACAAAAATCTTACTGTTAAAGTAACATGCACACTAGACAGGAGAATGTTAATTATAATGGTGCAGTCCTTGTGCCTTTGTGGAGAATAGTTCTCAGTTCCCCCTTCTAAAAATTTTGGGAGGCCCTTTTCAAGAAATACAAATGGACCTACCAGTCCATTTTTTTACACCATTACGTTCTGCCACCAACCAGTTGATGATATCTTGCTTATGGCTTTGTGTTGAGTTGAAAAGTCTTATTTTTCTTATAACAGCCTGTATAGGACTTGTGGTTGTCTGTTAGCTAAAATGATGTTTAATCTACTTAAAAAAATCACTTTTTTTTAATAGCTCCTTCCACTGTTGTTTGTACGTGCTCTCCTCCTTCCTTGGCAGGCTGCATAATCTGCAAGTCTGCAGTCCTACCCTTACCTGAACAGAGGTTACAGCCCTAAAGGCTGTATGGAGCTTTCTTTTAATAATAAAAATTATTAATAATAATAATTAGAAGTAATAAAAAAGGAGGCTTAGTTAATGCTGTTGTTTTAATCCCTGTTCAGAAGGAGATGCTGGAAACTGGTTATCAAAACTGAACTCAGCTGTTTCATGCTTTGTGGCTGTGTGTATGCATAAAATCTAACATGGGGATGGAAGTGGTGTAAGTTTAAGAAAATATTTTATACATTTTTTTATTTCTATAAGCTACAATGAGGGCCGGGCAGTGCCAGTAGACACCCTCATGAGGGGCCTGACAGCAGCCCCACCCTGGAGTTATTCTGAGCTTTGTTGGTCCTGTAGCAGAAAGCAACAAAAGAATTAACAAAAGCACATTTGAGTAAAATGTATCTTTATCCAGCGTTTAAAATAAAAATGCTAACAAACTTTGTATCCCCTCTGCGGCCTCAGGCTCCTTCACCCCTCAGGAGCAGCGCTGCTGTGCCCGGGGCCTTGCTGGGGCCTGCCCCGGCCGTGCTCCCCTCGTCCTCTGCTCAGGGCGGGCCCTGTGACCGTTGGTCTCCTCAGGCCCCTGTGGCGCCCCACAGTGCCCAGCCCCTTCTCGACGGCCATCGAAATGAAATTAAAAGAGAAGGCGGCTTTTGCCGGGGGGGATGTTGGCTGTAGGGCTGGGGGAGGCAGAGGAGTGGTGGGAGAGTGCAGGGAGCCTTCCTCAGCCATGTCAGTCTCCTTCAGCCGTGTCCCCATCTGGTCGTCGTCGTGTGCCTGTCCCCCCCCCCCCCCCCCCCGCCATTTGCCCAACAAGACTGCACATTTGCCTCTAGCATTTGAAGTTTTCTTGAGACATGCTTAGGAATAAAGCGCCATGTGACTAAGGCCTCCCTTCCTGGCCTGGTGGATGCGACCCAGCAGGCTGCCCCTGAGGGTTTACGTGCCTCACCTGTGGAAGGGGATGGAGCCTGCTCTGAACACTGGGGAGGGAGGGAGGGGTCGTATAATTTGGGTGCTGGAGACAAGTACACCAGGTAACTGCTAGAAGCTGAGGTGTGTTTACGGTTTGGCTTTGTGTCTGGAAGCAGCATGCACCAGAAGTAGTGTCAGGACTGTATGAGAAAGGTCTTTATCTTCTCAGCTCAGACTTGATCCCCAAGCACTTTCATTGTGCCTTCATATGGCTGCCTACATCGCTGGAGAAGGCCAGGAACTTAGGGTAAGTCCTAAATCTATTTTCTTCTATTTGATACATGTGTTATTTCTTGCAATTGAATTTTTAGACCTGCTGTGTTGTGGAGGACTTCTGAAGGAGATTACTGTTTTTATGTGTATGTAGTTTAATGTAATAAGAAAAATAAATACAGAAAACGCTAAACGTGCGTTCTTTCACCAAAGAGAACGATGTGAAGCTTGGGAAAGAACTGTGATTTGAGTGTTACTGTTGTTTGAGAAAGAGTTCTTACCCTCTGTGTTCAGCCACAAAAAGTGTTTCTCAAAAATTATTATATAACTAAAGTACAGAATTAACATTGTTTGCATTTCTTTGTCTCTTGGTTTAATACTTCTGATAGTGCTGGCTTTGAGACAACCCCTTAACTGGTGCATCCCTCTTCCCATTCTCTTGACACCGATAATTTTACTCAGGAATTATTTCTGTGTTGTTTATTTTATGTTGTGTTCCTCCCCAGTTCTAAGAGAAGGCAGTTTATTCTTGTTACTTGAGATTGGGGTGAGATGAGACTGAAAAGCTTGCAAAAGCCGCTTTTTCCCTGTTTTAATGGTTGCAGCTGTGCTTCTGGATCAGGTGTTTTGTGTTGGAATTGCTTCATCAGCAGAGTTAACTCTCACCCTAGACAGGCTGATAAGTTTTGCTTGTTTACGTGAAGTAAAATTTTTTTTTGAACAAACTTCTGCCAGTGATTATCAATTCCTCATTTTTTTTTTTAAGAAAAAAAACTTCAACATCTTAACTTTTGAAATAGTATTTGTATCTTTTTGGTCCATTAAAATAAGTTACAAGTGTTATTGTTTAATCAGTTGCATTCTGTTTTGTATAGACATATATTTGCCAGAGTCCATGGTGATAGGTTTTGAGGCTCACACTTAGTGTCATCTAAAAAATGATTGCATCTAAAGTTGGCTTGAGATAGTATAAAGCAGAAATCTCTCCTCATGTGTGCCAAGGTTTGTCTGAGGCCAATCTAAAACTCTGACTATTTAGATCTACTTGTTATATAAATACATATATTAAAAAAGAAAGAAAAAAATGCAAAACTAAAATGAACCAGGGACATAATTTTCTTCTTCCTGTAGAATTAGGTGATGGCCACTGTATTATTTAGATGGATATCCAGTTGGACAATGTAACTATTCAGATAAAAATGATGACAGGTTCATCTAGGCTTGTTTTGAATAGCCCAGTCAATTGTCGTTTCTTATATTGGTGTGTATTGTTGCGATCCTATTTCATTTTATCTACGTGAGTCTAAAAAAAAGCTATTTGTTTCTGTTAATCATAAAAACTACGGTTTAATTAAAATGCCTTCTTTTCTACAAACACTACTAAAGTGTAGTTATAATTTGTCTTTAATGTCGTCTGTGCCTTTGACAATTTTTTAAAGACCTTTGCTTAAGTGATAGGAGCAGAAGCTTCTAGATTTCTCAAGTGCGTCAGTGGATTCTAGGTTGGTACTGTAATTTAATAATGCAGTTTGGTGTTTCCTGCCTGCGCTAATCCTTGCTACCAGTAGATGTCCCCTTTCGACCGGGCGTTGCAAATAGCAAACGAAGTACA
Source organism: Anser cygnoides (assembly GCF_040182565.1). Taxonomy (NCBI): domain Eukaryota; kingdom Metazoa; phylum Chordata; class Aves; order Anseriformes; family Anatidae; genus Anser; species Anser cygnoides. The sequence goes on from NC_089884.1 coordinate 14,656,261, forward strand.
AATACTTCGGGACTGAGGGCTTCAGTGTTAGCAACTGCAGTAGAAGAGGCGTGCAAATCTTGTTAAATAATTTAGTGTCTTAAAATCGGAGGTAATTAAATCTCAAAAAAAGCAGTTAACTTTTAAAATTATTATTATTTTGTCCCTGATTTTCAATTTTAAATGCTTTCTGCATACAATGATTTGTTTATTGGTATTTGTCAGAGCTGCTTTGAAATGTACAAATATATCTCCAGTTGTTTCCTTTGGTTGAGCACCATGAACTGACGGTCTTCAGAAATTGTCTTTGTAGAGGACCCTGTGCACAGTAATCACTCAGTGCAGTGTGTACATAGCGTAGAAAGAGGGTTCATAAACCTTCATAACCTCCCATGGGGAGGGGTTTTATTGTTGCATATCCTTGCTCCAGCACTTCCTGCATTTTGGGACTGCCTCAGTTGTTCAAGAGAGAATTTTGTGAAAATAGGAATAACGGGGAAGGGGGAGAAAGGGCAGTTGTATAACAATAGTTCTGCTAAAAATAAAAAAGGCAAACTCCCTCTCCCACATCCCTTAACCTTCTAACACCTGAGTTGTCTTTATAGACACTTTTTTGTTGTTTTGAAACATTTCATGTATTCAGGAATATCCTTGTCATGATGGAAAGACTGTTTCCTGCAGAGCCTCAGAATAAATGAGGTATTTTAAACGCTTTTTAGTTGTGAATATAACAATAAAACTAGAAAGAAAACATTAGCTCTTGGAGTGGGAGGTTTATAAAGAACCTTGTGTTTAATTTTTAAGAAAACTACAGTAAACTCATTTGCTAGGTGTGTTTTTAAGTGAAAGCATATAAAGCCATAATCTTTGTCATTAGAAATGGTAGTTTTAAAGTGCTGAGGTGTCCAGTTCTGTCATCTTCCCCAAGCCCCTCTGTAAATGTAATTAGTATGTACTTTACTCAAATTTCTGATTGTGAGCTAAGAATGCTGAGGCAGCAGAAAATACAAAGGAATTGTTAGTAACAGAATTTAGAGACAACTTAGCCAGATTGAGTCTGTACCACTAGAACACAAATTTAGACTTAGGAGAATGCAACTTGCCTTTTGTCCAAAGCCTGGGAATGTTCAGCAGGGCATTTTACTGCTTCTACAATATTTTTTTTATGATAATTTTGCAATAAGCAGCAATGGCAACAACAACATGTATTGTTTTTATTTTGGGAGAGCATCTTTTATAATAGACTTGCTTAATGTGCAAATGTTCCAGTTTATATCAATTTCTTGTACTTGTCCCTTCCTTCTGCCTCAACTGTTAAAGCAGTGTAACTTTTGAAAGTTTTGTTGCTGTTTGTTTGCTTTAATGATCATCTATTATCAACACTTAATTTTCTGCTTGCTGGGAGTGGGTGAAGCCAATTTGGTATTGCCATGAGTCACTTGTTAGTGTATATTCCCTTTTAAAATGATTTAGGATACTTGCAACTATAGCTTTTGGAATATGTCTTTATGTGCAAAAAGCTTCAAAATCTTTAGTCTGGATGCTTTTAAAAGAAAAATATTAAAAAGTATGCCAGGGTAAAATGAAGGAAAACTATTTCCATGCCACAGAGTAGCATTAAAATTTGACTTTCTTTGATGCATTGAAAGCTAGCACTAGCATGCGTGTCAGGAAGAGTAAAAGCTGTTCCTAACGTTTTTTATAGTATGTCACTGTTAGGGATGTGTCTTCCTAGGCCCAGGTGTGTACTGCCTTCAATGTGGAGGGCAGATAAACACAAAGACCAGCTGTGGGGAGGTAAAGGTGTGGTGTAACTGAACAGAAGCAAGAGGCAGGCTGCAGAAGGTGCTTCCTGTCTGTCGGCAGGGCAGGACAGACTCAGCCTCAACTCAAGTGTACCACTTGTTGCTACAGCTTAACCCACAGAGATCTTTAAATGTGCTCTGAAAGCATGGGCCTTGTTCCTGTTGGATTAAGTGTGTCTTTCTTCTGTTTGATGCAATGCAGTCCTTCAGCAATCAAAATTTTACTGTGAAAATCCACACACATTACATTTAATATTAATTCTAGCAAAAGCATTAAAATGACCTTGATGATTTTGCTCAGTTTTTACTTAGAGTGAAATAATCTATGTCTGATGAGTATAAAGTTGCAGGATCACTTAATGCTGCATGTTTTATGAGTGTTATTTACCTCTTAAATCCTTCTAAAATGACTCATCAAGTCAAGTACATCGTACCGGTGATGCAGTCTGGAGAGGAGGTTAAATGATGATCTGCAGGACGTAAGCGGACATGTCCTGAACAAGCAGTAAAAAGGTAGAATTATGCCTGTCTGTGCTCCTGTGAATAATAGACCATTTCTCTTGCTTGTAAGGAGGAGAAGTCTTGCAGCGATGGCAGCTTCCAGGTGTTCAGTGAAATGCAACTTCTGCATATCTTTAAGTTTAATCTCTTTTTGTTCAGTTAAAAGATATTGGCAACTGAGAGATTACAGTATGGTGATGTTTTCCTTAGAGTATTAACCTGATCTTACTGGGTAAGAAGTAAATCCCTGGAAAATAAGGGTTTCTGAATTTTCATATTATGGGAACAGTTTTGAGGCTGGTTTGGAAAAGAAAGTTGTATCACAGTGCCATGGGCCTAGACGCTGCTCTTGGCATCCTAGAGTCAGTTTGCTAACAAATGGAAATTCAGAATACAGTAAAGGCAAGATAGAGGGTTTCTCCCTATTCTGTTCATTGCACCAGGAGAGGATCCAATTGTTCTTTCTTAAATATAACAAGTTTGAGAAACAAGAATGCTGACTTGCAGCTGAAGTGGACCTCAAGACCTTTCAGTTACAGGGGAAGTTCAGTTTTGGCTCTTGTGGCTTTCAGAAGGTTTGCAATGACTAGACCAGTTTGGCTAGTGGTATAGAGATTAATATCACTCTTCTAAGGATTGAGAAGGTGGTATGATTTTCTGACCTGTTTTGAACAGGAAAGGCAGGTTGGAAATATGCTGAGGAGGCAGTCGGCGGTGTTAGCCGATGCTCTGGGTAGGATGGGCTGAGGTGGAGGCAAAGTGCATTACTGCTAAGAGGCTGTTCTTGGGATAATTCTGGACAGGCCAGAAATGGAGCAGGAAGGTGAGGAGACAAATTCATCAAAGCACTTGATAGGTGTAACTAATGTAGCTTTGAGCCAGGTACCTCTGGAACTGCTAGCTCTGGGTCTCAGCAGCACTGTTTATGTCAAAAAGCTGGACAGACAGGGAGGCAGTTACAGGACAGCAGCCATTCTGCTCGTGTTGGTGGTCTCATGACCTGTAGTCACAACAGACTATAAAATGGTGGACTCCGGGTGTTCGGAGACGATCTGAGACAAAGTGGGTGTAGATTGCTGGATACAATTACAGTTTGTTGGTTGCATGTCTGTTATTGAGCATAAAAGAAGGTTTAGCCTTTAGATATGGGATAGGAAACTAGATTTGGGATCTGAAGAAAGGGCCAGGGAATCACTTTGCTTGTGCCAACACCTGTTCTCATCCCTGTCAGACAAGGTTTACCTAGCAAGAGGGAGCGTTTAATATTTATATTGATGCCACTGTGAAAGCACATAGTTTTGCTCGAGGTATAATTACGGAGTTGGTAAAAAAAAAAAAAAAAAAAAAAAGACACCCTTGGATCTAAGCACCCCTGAATTTCTAATGCTGGCATTTGAGTCGGAAATTCCTTGGAAATACTACTACAATTAACGAGTAAGTTTTGAATTCTATTTAGCAAGCACAGCATGTCTCTTCAGAAATTCTTCTTGTTCCTGCCTATTGTTACTGATTTCAGAAATATTCAGCCTCATATTAGGTATAGGTATCAACTTTGTGAAGCACACAGGACAAACTTGACTGCTGTATAACAGACTATACCACTAAAAATCAAACTCTGTAAACTCTTTGTGTAAGAGGACTTACATTTTTTCCTGAATGCTCAAAACCACTGCCCTCCCCCACACACTTGAATGTTTTTCTCTATTGTTCAGTGTACCCAGGAAAAATAAGACTCTGTGGTTTATCATTCGTTTTTATTTTTTACACACAATAAACCATAGGGTGTTTTTGAATGTTCTTATTAGAAACACTCTGTCCTTAGTCCCCCAAATCAACTGGTGAGCACTGATACCAAAAAGATCAGCTTTTCAGTAATTTTGTGATGTAAGTAACAAATAGTGCTTTTCAGATGCATGTTGTTTAGTTGTTATTGTGAGTGAGTAGCTGTGCTATGTGGAAGGGTGACCAGTATGAGAATCTGCTTCGCTGGAAGGTGCAGTGTTAGAATACCAGTTATTCACTCTTCTCTCTTAAATGGGTTCTGCTGATATGCTGTAGAAATTATAGAAATTGGTTGCTGCCCTTCAATCACTTCAAGTCTGATTATGTTTACGACAAGGTGTTTTTCACAAATGATAAATGAAATCTTAGGACCTGGAACTTGACCTCTCTTCTTCCTCACCAGTGGTGAGGTTTGCAAGTAGTTGACATGAATGATTTGGATGACAGTCCAAACTACTCCCTGTCACTGGGGTAGCTTTTCAGTGCTGAAAGGAGTAAAGATGGTGGGTGTTTGTTTTGAAAAGAAAATGGAAGTGGCAGTTTATACCAAGGATAATATAATACAGTGCAAAAGGAAAGCTTTTGTTCTACCTTTGATGCTCGTGAGAAGCTCCTCAAATTGTGTTTGCAGAACTTCCTTGTGGCACAGCCTAGACTACATTTCAGATCTAAGGGTCTCATGTTTCTCTGACCTGTTCTTTGTATATTCCCTCTTTAGAATACGTCCCACTTCTGTGTGGTGGATGCTTGGTAACCTCTGCACAGCAAGCAGTTTTATATCAGGTTATCTGCTGCGTGATTTTCTTGAACCTTTCTCGGAAGGGATTGCGCAAGCAGTCTGGGCCAGCTTTCTGCCCAAAGCAAGAGACATCATGGCCCTGGTTTCTTCTGATATTCCCCACATCTGAGCTTCATTTGTAAAAGGAGCTCATCTAGTTTTCACTTTAGCAGTCTGGTATGCTTGAAGAATCACACTAACGTTTAGGTTAGTTACCTTTGTTTACATGCACATCAAGAGTTTGTTCACACAGTATATCAACACTGCATGAGATCGGTAACTTGTGATTTTTCTCAATTTCTTGAATTTTTCCCCCTGCATAAATTGACTTTCGTTTACAGGCACAAAGAAATAATTCTTAAAAAATGTTTTCTACATGAATACAGTAAATGCAGTCCATTTCAGACCAAATAGTCAAACCACACATGTAGCCTTTTGACTCAAATGTATTAAAGTATTGAAGATAATGTTCTCTTGATAATATTTCATGATGGGAAAACATTCCTCCCTTTCAAAAAGTGCCTTTGCATTTATCTTGCTGTAGCATTCACTAAAGGATTGCTAATGTGGAGCTTTATAAATAATCCTTTCTGCACTGCAGTAAGAGTAATTTAACGGGCATTTCTGGGAGGACATGCTGATGGGAAGATATTTATAAGAAGTATCAAGGGATGCCTGACAAACTGAGGTGCGTGGTTTGGCTTTTAAGTATTTCTTACCAGCTCCAAGCAGAGAGTGGGGTGTTGATGTTGGTGAGTACACAGTTTGCTGCTGTGCAGTGTGAGCACACTTTGTGCCCACTGTTCCCAGCCCACCCACCATGTTCTGAGAAGAGCTCAGCTCTTCAGCTCTTGTAAACACTGCTCCAGCTGTGTGAAACCAGCAGAGTGGCTACAGTAGTTGCTGGAAGGCCAACTGAGGCCAGGCTTAATTATGCAGATTTTTTTAGAGAAAATAATTTAAACGTTCCCAACGCTGAGCAAACAAGGATTTCCTCTTAACCCTATGAAAGCAGGAAACCCTATTCCTGAAGGACAAGTTTATTTTTTTTCCTTTCAGAATGGCTTCTCTTGCTGAAAGTCCTCACTGAATCACCAGTTGTACCTGGTGTCCAGCCCCTTTTGTCTCCTTTCTTAAAAAGGGAGGTTTCTCTATGCAAAATTCTGTACTAAGATGCTGTTGAGGTTCCTTTGGGCTCACTTTATTTTTTTTTTTTATTAGACCTGTATTGTGGCAAATCTTGGGATGCCAGGAATCCATTCTGAAAGATTTAATGTTGTCTTTCTTAAATGCACCTTCATGTGGTCTTTCCTCTAGTTGTGTACTTGTTTTTGTTCAAACAGCCAGTTGTGCAATACGGCCTTTCAGGTAGGGCCTCTTCTGGCAGGGCGAGACTGAGGACTTTCTCAGAAGTTATTTAGCAGGCCCCATGTTTGAGGCAGTTCTTTCGTGTGGTTTGGATGGTTCTGTAATGTTGCAGGAACAGCAGCAGGAACACTGAATTAATTGTTTATATATAAATTATTGATTTGTTTTAAATTAATGAAACTGACGAGAAGCACATGTTAAAAATTTCTAGGGTTCATCAACCACCATCTGTTACTTCAGTGAATTTGATGGTGGGACATAAATAAGGCATTAGATGAACCTGAGTATCTTTCGGTAACAGCAAAAAAAAAAAAAAAAGCTGAAAAAGATGACTGTAAACATGAAATAACAACAGCAACAGAATGGAGTGAGATAACACAAACAGCTCTAACTGCAGACATTACTGTCATTGTAGATTTATGCTGCAGATAATAGAAGTACTTGAATAGCCCTATCCTGCCCCCAGCTTAGTCATCCCCACGCTTTTGCTGCTTAGCAGCTTACTTCCCTTGTGAGTACAGGGAGGGCTGGGGACTTGTGGCCAGTGCCTCATCCTAACCTGTCTAATGCTGTCTCTTGGGTTAGGGTTCCTAACTGGCAGGATCTGCGTGTCACCAGTCGTTTTCTTCGTCTCCTGAGGGGAATCTGGTATGAATTCTCTATGTGGCATGGAAAGTGATTATCCTTTCATTAATACCTTAAATTTCCTCTAATTTTAGACTGACTTTAAATGGTGAATCTATCTAGGATGGGGAGGGACACCCTTGATAAAGCCGTGAGTGGTTTAAAAGTTTGAGTTACGGGAAAGGTTCATGATGAAACAGCTCATGATCAATATGCGGTATGCTGACAACTACTGAGACTGTAAAAGGTGTTCGTCATAACTGATAAGGCTCCAAAATGCTTTATATACATGACCTGAACTGTCAACCAAATATTGAGTTCTTGGAACTGGGGATCAGTACTTAAGAGATTTTATGTTATCTCAGTGGGACACAGAGGAAAATAACTTGATGGAATTCAAATGGTGATTGCTTGATGCTACTTAAGAATGCATTTACCTTAGTGGTCTGCACAAACTCAGATAATTATGTAGCACCTACCTGAGACTCATCGGTATTTCAGCTAGCTATGATATTTCTTCATGTGTTGACTTCCTGTGGTTACTATTAAACACTTGCTGCAATCTACCTTAGTGGTGGTTGTCTCCTTGGTGACTTAGATGCATTTTTTGCATGTATTTGAAATAACTGATAATGCAAAGTGTTTTAAAAACAAGCTAAGATACAGTGTTACTGAAAAATTAGCAAATCCTAAGACATCTTTGTCCATTTTACCAAAGCTTATTCAACACTGTGATGCTCTGTATCCTGTGAGCTTTGGGGTTCAAGTATGCTCCCAGCACAGAGCCTCCAGTATGGCCAGTAGTTACTGGAAGTTATTTCTGTGCCTGTGGCCCTTGTGCTGTCAGCTCTTCTCTGGGTAGTGCCGCTTGAATGGGAACGCACTTTGTTACTGTTAAGTAAGTGGGTGAAGTACTGGGGAACCAGGCCACTTGCTGAAGTCCTGAAGTCCCAGTTCATAGATTCACCGCATGTTAGGACAAGAGATGCCTTGCGAGAGACGCCTTGTTATCCAGATTACTTTATCTAGCCAGAGTTAAGTGTGATTTAGATTGTGAATACAGTGTTTAACCATAATGCTCAGAGCAAGCAGTTTGCTTTCTTTAAAAAGTCATAGGTGTAGAAATAAATAACAAACTAACCCCCATGTTTAGTCTAGTTGCATTTACACTAGGGGAGAAAGCTCTCAATTTGTGCATTAAGCATCTTGGCTCTTTCCCCATCTGAGAAGAGCTACTTAAGGACTTAGCCTTTGTTTTCCTCCTTTTTGGTGGGGTATCTTTATCTTTTACAGCCAATATTCTCTCTCAAGTCTTCTAGAGAGTTCATATCAGTTTAATCTCTCTTGCTGTCCCCCTGCTTCCACACCCTATTCTTGAGTAGGAGAGAGTTTGGCCTTCCTGTTAGTTAAAATAAAGACTCTTTCCCTTTCACAAGTATGTAAAATGTTGCTGTATCTTAAGCATCAGTTCTTTTATTAGACTGCTAGGTTTTCTATCTAATTCTCTCCTCTCTTTGATGGATAATGCTGCTTGCTGCAGAGCACTTTCACTGAGGCAGTATTCTGCCTCTGTCTGTACAGAGGAAACAGCACGCTGCAGTCATACAGCTTATTACTGTCTCTTGAGAGAGACCAGACGCTCACTACCACTCAGCAGTAGCACATTGCCAACCTTTTCCTAATTGTAGCTTCCTAACATTTTCTCTTTTTAAAAGCAAATCTCCACTGAACTGTTTTTTCTGTCCTGCTCAGCCCTGTAACTAAGCGTATGTGAGTGACTGCTGTGTTAGCAGTGGCACCAGAAATTCAGACTTCGCTCGCTTTCAGCTGGAGATCTGTCAGTTCATCTTCTGGGAAAGGTTATTTCCTACCACGGTGGGTTTTTTCAGGAAAAGGTGCAAGGCAGTCTGGTCCTTAGTTAAGGTTTATTAGAAGTAGCAGTAGCAATGGCTTTACTGGCAGAAGGGCATTAAAGAAGTTGCGAAGCTCCTGATCAGTCTTGCTTGACTCAGTGCAGGCAGGCCAAGGCTGTCTCCCTTGGTGACTTGTCTACACGTGATTTCATCTTCTATTGCTGCTTGCTTATGTTCATCTTGTGGGGGGTCATACTGTAAATAAAGTGACTCAAAATACACAAAAGGGGGGAAATCATTCAAACTGCATGTGATCCTAGCTTTATCTCTTGGGTGCAAACAGGAAGCTAAAGCTAGTGTGTGCTGTAAACTTCTCGCTTTGTGCCCAACGTCTGTGTCTTCATAAAGCTCATGAAGTATGACTTCGGCATGCGCTTCGTGACGACTCACACCTCATTTGCCAGGCAAAAGGGCTGCTGAAAATTCCTTGGAAGAAAAAAAAAGTTGTCTAATTGTTCATAAACTTTTTTCTTACCCCTGACTTTTCTTGTAGGGAATGAGAACAGCAGGTGTAAAGGTGAGATCTCTAAGTCGATTAAACATTATACCATCCCTTCCTCACCATCTGTGTTTTGTCTTTTTTTTTTTTAATAAAGGCAAAACCAAACAAAAAATCCTAAGTCCATATGCTGCTGACAGTAGAAAACTAGATTGTATCCATCCAAGTGGCAGCAATACCAAAGATTTGCTTGGTTATTTTAAACAAATGTGGAGCTTGAGAACAGCTCAAAAAGCATCTCAACAATGTGATTTTTTTTTTTTTAACATCATCCCTGAGCATTTTCTTAATGCACAATATCCAGTTCTGATCTGCTTCCTTGGGCCCATCTGCAGCAGGTCTTTACTGCCTGCAAAATGGCCTTCTGTGCTGCATCAGCTACTCAGTTGGATTTGGGGTGAAAGAAACACAATGCTGCTTAAGAACTACCTTACAGAGTGGAAAGATAGAAGTGTAATGTCCTTTCTCATTTTCACTACTTTGTTTATGAAAGACTTAGTCACTGTTTAAATATTTAATGTCACCCGCTATTGTACTGTATTTAGACTGGGTCCCTCCAACCAAATGGATTTTTTGTTACAATTCATAGGATTCCATTTTATCCATCCAGCCTGAATGTTGTTGGAACTGCTAGGGGTTCACGGATTGCTGGAAAAAATCTTGAGCATAGTGTAATGCATGTGCAAGTGACACATAGCGAGGAAGGCATGGTCCCTGCACGGGGATCCAGGAGGGAGGGCAAAAATGGCACAGAAAAACAACAGTAAACATTAGAACTCGCCCTGCTTGGCCAGTGATATGTTTAACTCTTGCTTATCTAAGGGCTGTTTTATACAGCTTACATGCTATCTAAAAAGAATTGCTGAGACCTTTGTGAGAGGTTTTTCTGTCCTCTGTTGTAAAGCAGAAGTTGACATTAACCTTCTGTAGCAGTGGAAGACTGCAATTGGAAACAGACCTGTTCAGTAACCAAAATCCTGCCCCCCCCCCTTTTTTGGGGGGTGGTGTGTGTGTGTGTGTTTTGTGTTCTTCTTTCTAGCTTAGGAAACCTCATTGATCCCCAGTGTCATTTCAGCAGCTGGATTAGTTCCACAGGGTTTCAGCTCAGTCAATCGGCATTTTAGACTCTCAGTGAAACTCTGCTGACAGCCACAAAATGTATGTCTCTGTCTCTGCAAACCACGATGTCATTCAGCCCAGTACTTGGCCAGTGTTGGATTGGTTGTTTCCTTCATTGTTTGCGCAACTTTTCCATTATAACTTCTGTCAGTGGTGAGGTCAGATGGCAGTGATGACTTTCTTGGGATAACTTCTTTTTTCCCTCATATCCTTAGAAAAAATAATCCCATAGTAGCACTTAATTCAGTTTCAGAATTGCCTTATTTGTCCTATTGGCTTGATGACTTGCACTCCTCATCCAGCTACTGTGACCACAGCCCTGCGAATGCCACAGGGTAAGCAATATGAGCACTCAGACACTGACAATAAAGTATGCTGAGTACATGTTGAATTAATGCCAATTTGGAAATCTGCAAAAATGACGTGAACTGAAATTGTTTCAGATTTGTAAATAGTTGCACCTTAGTTATAATGCATTTTTAAAAATGCCAGACCTTAATACAAAAACGTAATTCATGAAATCATAGAAAACTAGGGCTTTGGAGCAGGCTGTGCAGCAGCTTTGAAGGCACTTGTTCAAATGTCAAAAGACTGGAAAAATCTGTTCTTACATCATACTCACAGAATTTTCCTACTTGAAAACAGTGACATACTTCTAGAAGTTTGTCTTGTCTTTTTCCAACACACTGTGAGAGAGACTTGGCTGGCAAAACCACCGAGGAGCTCATGAAATATTTACAAACAGATCCCTTTATTGCAGCAAGGAAAAACTTTTGATGCATGTAAGAAAACTGGAATAACACTCAGCTGTAATGTTGTATATGTTTCTTACAGTATTGCTGCCAGCTTGGCAGAGAGAATCAATCGTGTTTTGTATGAAGCTATATTAAATTTAGGAAGGGTACCCTCACCCTTCATGTCTTGTCCTGAAGAATGCTCAATACCAGATTAAATCCTCAAAGAAGCAGATCGTGGTGTTGATGCCAGTGCCATGGCAGCTTCACTCTTGCTGCTTGCACAAGAACCAGAATGTGGAGGAACTTTCCAAGTCACCACTCACTTTTCATTCCACTGACACAAGAACTTCTAAAAGTATATTGCCCCCATTCCCTCCTGCTTATTTCATGTGATACCACCGATTATCCAGTGCTGTGTGCCCAAACAATATTTTCTTGAATGTCCGAGTCCCCTTTAGGTGCAGAAGACCGTAGTCTATCACTTTTCTTTGAAAATGTTGACATGTTGATCAAAAATCACAGAAAAGAACAAGCTGACAGTAGCTTTTTTCTTCTGTTAGAGGTGAGATTAGGAAGGAGTTTGAGTGGGTGGGAGGATGGAACTGGAACTGCATTGATAATGCAACAAAACTCCAGTCTGACTGGGGGGGGGAGGGGGAACAACGGACAGACAGACACCCACCATCCCACAGCAAACAGCATCTAGGGTACAAATACTCATTGCCAATTAGTTTTACTATGAAGTACTGCCAGAAAGTTATCTGTTGGCACTGAACTTCTTCATGCAAGGGGCAAGGACCACTCTGACCAGAATCGCTCTTGATTTTCAGACTGTCTTGCCTGTACCTTTTTCAGGCCCTTTAGCCCATGCCCCCCACCCTATTACCCAGAGAATCAAATCAGTCTGTCTAATCTTCAGACATGCTCCATGCTGTTGGGTCTGGAAGAAATCAAAAAGATGTACTTTGTATCTTGTCATTGATTCCCTTTTACCTTTATGGATAATGCAGCTCCTGCATACAGAAATGGTTATCACCAATATACTTGTCTTTTTGATCTGCTCTGTCACAATGAATCTTTCTGTAAGACAATGGCAAGAATGGCTTTTGAAATAAATCTGCAAGGGCTGAAGCCTTGGGCTTCAAATCACAGATCTGAGAAAGATCTATGTGTGTTTTCCAGCTGTTACTAAAACAACTTTTAACAAGATTGGACTGGATAACTGATGGTCTTGCACCAAAATACGGCCTTGTGAAAAACAAATGGCAACTCTAAGATTTTTTTTATGCTCTTTGCTTATTTGTACACCCAGAGTTTGATCATTTTCTTCTTCAATGCTTGTGTTTTATGATTGCCATATATATGTAGTTGGGTTTCTGAGAGATGTTCAAAGTGTTTGTTTATCAAAGGTTTAACACTTTCTGCAATGTATTAAAGGGTCAGGACTAAATTAACCTAAGGCAGCCAAAAAAAAAAAAAAAGAAAAAAGGTCTACTTCAATAGGATTTTGCTTGGTCTGGTTGTTGTTTTGTTTCTGTATGTGTTTTTGCTTCAGTTGCATTGCATCTTCAGGAGATGCTTCAGTGAGAGCTGAAAAGACGGGAGGTGCACATGCTTAGCATTTAGCATGGCTTCCTAACAGGCACAGACAGCTAGAAGGGGCTTCTGTTTGAGGTGTGAGCTATTTAAGTTTTCTTGTAACAACTTATGCATTTCTTTCTGAGAGGAAAAATTCTGGATGAGTATGCATCAATTGCACCAACATCTAATTTTTTTTTTAAATGAATGAAAATGTCAAGTGAGGTATCAGAGCCCATTTTTGTAGGGGAAGCGTCTTTGCAATGGGAGCAAGCAGAGACCACAAACACTCTTCCAGCTGTTACCAGCAGATGACATAACAATGACAGTAGGGAAGAGATAAGCGCTTTTGTTTTGAGTTTCCAAATAGTATTTCAAGATAGTAAACAAATTTTAAAAAATAAATACAAAACAAAAAAAAGAGCAACTTTCCCTCATCCCTAAATCTGTGGAAACATCAGGGAGAACTTTGCCCTAGCTGTAACGTGACTGTGTAAAGCTTGACTTTTCTACATCCATCTTTTGTATAATAAAATTCATGGTACATACAACTCTTCACAAAGCAGCTATCCTGTTTTTCTTGCTCCTGCGTCATTTATGATTGTATGTTACAGGCTGGTTGATTACAAAACACACACACACCCCTTTATGTGTAGCAGATGTTACTGATATCAAGAAGTTATTATAAAGTAATTCTTTTTCTTAGATGCTCCCAGCAAATGACGATGCTTTTTGTGTAAAGGACTGATAAAACTTGCTCTTCTTAACAGGCAGAATGAGGTTCAATGTCAATTTTAATTACCATAGATTCATGCAAATCTATATATGAATTTAAATCCTTTTTCTTTTCCATGGTGAACTAAATGCACTTCTAGGGGCCTTTCAAGTATCTTAATACTTTAATCACTACAGCAGTGGCTACTTCCTGATTATTTTTGTCAATTAATAAAAGCCAAGGGGGGGGGGGGAGGGGGGGAGATGGCAAGGGAGAATATGTGGAAAATGATCTCAACCCTCACCTAACTCATTACAGCGGGGTAAGTGCTGGATTCAGAGTACACTTGTATTTGAATTGGGCTGGGAGAGATGGCATGGACAGGGCCAGAAGCTGGGAAACAGCAGCAGATAGCAGAAGTATTGCTGTGGAGTATTGAAAGGAAATTAAGAGAACTGAGACTTTTGCCAGCACTTCATCTCTTCTAAAGGCACTGACTTTAACAGGATATTTTCTTCTTTGCTTGCCTGAAATCACAAAGCGGTGTTTTACGAGTTAGAAGTGATGTTTTCACAAGGCCTAGAGTAAGGTCCAACTACCTCTGCTCTGCACCACAACAGATGGGGGTGTCAGCATGGGTGCTTGGGGTCAGCCATGCTCGGCTTTAAATGCCTTGGCTGGAACGCAAAGCCTATCAGCTTTCAGATCCTATCAATCTTCGTGAATCAGCCTTCAGCTTACTTGCATCTGAAAGGCTTGAATTGGCAGTAAAGCATATACAATTATACAATCAATCCATGGATTATTACTAGTGTTGTTGGCATATGCTAATTATATCCTGGGTAATCATACTAAAAAACTTGTGGAGCAGTTTTGAAAAACCATGTATATATTTAGTAAAACTCAGGTATAATGACTTTGCATTCAGTTCCTGGCACTGTAGCCACCCCTTTCTGTTATATTTATAGATTAAAAACCATCGGTGAAGGTAATTGCTCAGGACAAGCACTGTAAATAAGAGGCTAATCCTAAACTGGTCTATGTTCTCACTGTGCAATGTGAGCATGAGATCACGGTGATCTCCGCTCCGTTTCACTCTGGGGCAGGTGTGCATTGCTAGGCAAAGGCCAGACCTTTGCTTCAGCATTGAAACTGGAACGCTTGCATGCCTCAGTACACCTAAGTATGCAAGCGGGATCCCACGGATGAACAAAAGACCCTGTGGCCAAACTGAAAGGGAGATAAATAAATAAATCTTTTCAGTAGCACTAGTACCACTGAGATGGGATGTAGTTTTTAGGGCCTGAATCTGCCGTTGCCAAAGGCATTTCCCTCAGTACTGCCTGATTAGCCGATCTTGGGTTAAAAAAAATAATTCAGACTGTAGGAATTTTAAATCTGTTTTTGAAACAGTTTAACTCACCTGTGATAATATCCTTTCAGGGATGGAGATTACTGTTTATAATGCTGTTCCTGAATATTTTCTGGAATAATTTCTGAAAATACTCCTATGACAGCCTAACTGAAACAATCAGCTTTGCAAGCAAGAAATCACCAGTTATTGTGCCAAGTGAAACTGTCAGAGCTGCCCATCGCCCACCCACTATGTACAGGCTCACTGTTCCTGCGGCTAGGCTGAGCCCCACGTGCTTACTGCGTTGGTTCAAACCCATCGCTCTTCTAAGGAGGAATATTAAATGTCCCTCGTGTTATATGTCATGATGGAGTGCAGCTGTCACCGCTGCATCACAACTAGGGATTTTCTTCCCACCCTGCAGTCAGAAATGCATTTTAAATGAATGACAACGCATTTGCGTTCTTTTTATTTATTTCAACACTATGATTTAAGAGCCTAAATGCAAGTTCTTCCCTTTTATTTCTGCAAGTAGCACTGCAATCATAACTTACAAAAATGTTTAAAATACAAAATGTACATGAAATTACAATACAAGGCTCTGTAAACATCTAGAACTTAATCTTTATTGTCCCATATTTTTAAATATAAAACTTCAATTTGAATGATTTCCGAACCTCAAGGAATGACATCCATTCTGAGTATCAAAAATAGAGTTTCAAAGCTTTGTATCAGAACAAAACAGTCATGTTCTTTTCATTCTTTGGTTAAAAAGGATGGCAGTTCCACTGACAACATGAAAGTTTCACTACAGAAATTGAGATTGCTAGTTTATGTTAATTTCAGTAATAAAACTCCCTCCCTCCCTCATGGATTAATTTATTGTCCCATAAGCTTTTGTTTTCAACGTTGATCTTTTCTGACCTTCCTTATAGAAAAGCTACCTCATCATTAAGGCTTTCCTTCAGGACAATCTAAATTAGTAAAAGTTTTGGAAGAGGTCTCAGGAAGAAGAAAGGACTTAAGGGCCAGAAAGTGGATGCCAACAAAATATCAACAGTTGCCGGGTTCTGCTGTTTAATTAAATTTGCATAGTCCAATAGAGATTGTGTGCTTTTTATATCACTAAAATTATACAAGATTAACAGTCTTTACCTACATTATCACACAAGCTAAAATAAAATTAAGACCCTTGTATTGAAGCTTTTACAAGGCAAATACAAAACTGCTTTAGTATCCAAAGCTATATATTTTTTTAATTTCATTTTTAAATAGGAAAGCATCTCTATGTCTACAGGCATCAAGGTATTCAAAGGCATCAGAAAATTTAGTGCATAGCAACTCTGGATTGTTTGGGCTCCTATATTTTAGGTACAGTATGAATTCCAGCTACTTACTTGGAGAACTTGCAAGGAGAGTCTGTACCAGTAGGATAAAGGAGCATAAATCCCATACAGTATGAAAAGCTTTTAAGTTAGAATTTTCCTACAAATGATGCTTAATGCAAAAGACCCAATAAATGGATGAAAACTGGAACATGCCTTGCCACCAGCACGCAGTCTGAAGACAATTACATAGCTTACAGTGTTGTTTTTTTTTTTTTTTTTTTTTAAATGTTGAAAACATAAGTAGATGCATTTCTGAGCATGTCAACCCTTTTCTAGGATTTTTAATGTAAATGAGTAGAGGACAGAGTAAAGCACCATTGCTGAGGGACAGTTGTAATACCACACTTTTCAGATTACAGCCATGCCGATCTTTTACTTTAAATCTAAAGATTTGCACCATTGAACAATACATTCACAAAAAGGATGCTTAGATTCCCAGCATGTACGCAGCGTCCTTGCGTTGTTTGAAATAACTATGGAGTGTTGAGATAGTAGCTTCAGGCTGCACTCTTAAAAGGAAGCAATTGATAAAGAGTTTAATTTCACCTGCTTAACGTATGGACTTTGAAAAAGTACATGATTCAGCTGTTACAAAGATGCAGTTGTAACTACTTTAATGCTAGAGCTGGGGTGCTGACTTAAATTTAGGAGTACTGGTTTGCCTGCAAAAGGCTGAATGTAAAGTCTTCCCCTGTGATTGTCTGCCAAAATGCAACATCAGGAATCTGAATTTACTCTTAGAGGTATTATAATTCAGTAATGAAGTCCACTTTAAGACTTACGTTTTACTGTAATTTTAAGAGCCTAGAATAATTTTCTACAGGACAGAGGCACGTCCTCCATGTGTGTTTAGCTGTTAACATGTCCATAATTGTCTGAACGCTTCAGTGCAACTACGCTTTCAGTATTTCAAAATTTTTGAGTGTGTTCTCTTTTCATGGCTTACCCAAATAAGGAACTAAAACTAACATCTTAAATATACTGAACCTCAGATGCTTCTCATCTTATTTGGCTGTGATTGTTGTACCCTGTATTTTCCATATCAGAAAGCTATGTAAACTACCATTTCTTGTGGGGGAGGGAAACATTTGTGACCTAAGCAGGCAGTTTCAGATCCTCTCCTAGGTTTCTAATCATAGAGGCCTGAGACTTTTAATAACCATGTAAACAGATTGCTTCAGATGTATCAGGTTATGTGGGCAAGGGAAATGCATCCTTTGAGCACAGCAGTTTACTGCTGCCATGAATCTTGTGCATTTCTTTGGTAGCTTCTGCTTTACACATTTACAACTAAATGTGGGCAAATTATACTACCTAATCGCTAATTCACATGAAATTGCTTTTTAGCAGGCTGAAGTTTATAAACAAAGGAACTGTAATTGTCATCTCCTTAGGACTTCAAAGTGGCATGGTCAGGCATACAGCACATAAAAGATACAGATGTGATCAAATGATTTATTGCATGGAAAACTTGAATGCCACTGAATTGGTGACTTCAAAACCATATTCTGCAGGGTTAATAGGAACACCTGGATCCTCAGCAAATACTAAAATTTCTCCTGTATCTAACATGGCTTTGATGTTGCTGTTCTTTAATCTAAAACCCTACTTCTCAAATTTGATTACAAATGTAACTTTCTAAGAAAAAGCTATTTCAAGAAGGAGCCTGTGCTAATAAAGTACAGGAAGATTATCCACAAAGTTATAAAAGTTAAATTTTTGGAATGTCATTTCTATCCCAACACTTTCATGATGGAATGGTCTTTTTGCAGCCTATCAAGTAACATTTTAAGTTTATAAACAAGTGCAGATCTATATTTGGCTTTGCTTCCTATGAATCTAAGAAAGAAAACACTACAGTATTTGTATACACAATGGCTTCCATGGCATTGGCTTCAGATGACAGGTATGATCTGCCACTGGAAGATCATATTAAAAAATAATAATAATAAAATTAAACAATATAAGCTTAAAGGCTTTCCAAAATGACCAAAAGGTGTTAACAAATCATCAATTACAAACTATACTATCTCTAAGGGAAAGCAGCACACTGAAGATGTGTATTAAATCTTTTTCCACATTCAGTACTGTGAATATTATAAGAGCAAACTAACATCTCCACACATTTGAAGCACTTACAATATAAAAGTATTCTATTTAAATGCAAAAAGCAAAGCTTGTTTGTAACGTTAAAACAGTTTAAGTATCTGGTGTAGATTCCACATGTCCATTTTAAGAAGTCTCTTTACAGCATCTGAGGAACTATAAATGCTCTGTCTCTACATCAAAAACGTAACCCACTAACAGGGCTTTGCAAGGATCCACTGTTCCAGTTCATAAAGGCCACAGAGTTGGAAGCACAGTAAGTCTAAAGAGGAAGAGGGTGAAGAAGTATTCAGAGAGACTGTGAAGTTTTCATGGATGTTGAGTTGTAAGCTTATCTGTTACTGGATTCCGTCAGATATTCTCGTCTCCAGAGATCCAGGGCATGTACGTGGAGACTGGGTGGCCACTGTTGTTCCATGTGACACTGAGATCTGTGACATATCTCTTCCTATGATCTCATTTACTACAAAAAAAAAAGAACAGAGAAGTGGCTGTTTTTATGCTTTCCAAAATGCTGAACTCATCAATCAATCTCTTTTAAATCAAAATATTGCAGTGCTAAGCCTTGGTGCAGTAAAGTAGCAGAGGATGAATGAGAGAACTTCAGTAACAGTTAAACAAGAAGAAAAAGCCCTAGCTTCTCGTATTACACTCTGTACTTACCATAAACATGTCAGGAAATCTCTAAAACTTCTGAAGAAAATAAGCAAATGCATATTCATGAAAACAAGGTCACCATCAGCCACAGCATAGGTCAGTTCAGTACAAATTCCCCCACAGAAGTCTGAGATCAAAAGTGTTACAGGCAAAATAAATAACTCCAGGCTCTCTCAAGCTACTTACAGAACTTCCTCAGAACTTGGATTTGGGTTAATAGAATGTGTTTTGTTTTGTTTTTAAATACTACAAACCTATTTAATTGGCCAGTCTTCTTAATCGTATTCAATATTCTTATTCAGTATTCTTATGTTTCTAACATTTCAGTAACAAAATCTTCCTTAGTCATCAGTCAGCTTTTCTACAGTCAAGAATTAAGATCGACTAATATGCAGCTCAATTCTGTGTGTGTGTGTCACAGTATGTGTGGAGTATCTCTTATTCAGCAAGATTTTGAATATGCCAAATGACAGTAGTAGAAGAAAAGCCCCTGTTGTGAATTTGTTTGGATGTTCTATAAGCATGCACAGAATGGGATCCTTTTGTTGAATAAGGACCACTCCTCGTGTAACTAAGAGACTGTTCTTTTGCTAGTAAATTGCTTTCATTAAAAAGCTTAACATATTGTGAATGCTCTGCAGTATGTGGAATGTGTACGGAATCCAGCTCCTGTAGACAGGCCCTGTCTGTGTGCTTTACGCAGGAAAGCTTTAAGAACACCTTATGTCATGTACCCATATGTAATCACGGAGGAGGTGTTTGTTATCTAACAGTCGATCAATGACAATGGTATTCTCTTGCATGAGTGCAAGGACAGTTTGTTTAAAAATACACACTATGGTAGCCCAAAGGTTAAAATAGTCCAGATGACCTATGTACTAACAAAATCCCTTGAGCACTGCAAGACTGCAATTTGCTAAGCTTAAAAAAAAATTTTGTTCAAAGAACTTTAACTGGCTCTATGCCACTGAAAATTGTGTGACTGCAGGTAGGATGCTTTTCCAAATATTTTTTATTTTATCAAAATAATGCATAAGTAAACAGCTGTTAAAAAACAAGATTTTTTTTTTTCCTTTTTTTTTTTTCTAAGCAGAATTCAGATTTTTGAATAAGTACTGTGCTCCCTCAGTTTCTGTCAGGGTACTCACTAGCTTGCTCTGTGGGACCGCTAACAATTATCTGCTGCATGCTGCTGAACAGGTTGCTTTGTGCAAATCCAGCACTGCAGCTATTCAGTACTATTAAAACTTTGATGAGTGGTGCAATAAAAAGCAACATAGCTACATCCCGTTTTTGTTTTGAAAGTATTAGACTCTTACTTCCTTTACGTTTTGATAGATTTTAGATATATATATCTGTAGTAGGCAACAGCACATCAAACTGGTCTATACTGTTCAACATTTTGCAGTTCCCATATGCAAAGGTGTTTACTAAATGAATAGCACATTGCCATGTGGCATTACGTTTTCCTTAAATCCCACTGTATCATGAAAACAATAGCTGGTCATGTGATGTTTTATTTGCCAAGGTTCTGCATAATTCATTAGGTAGAGTATTAAAGTTACAGGTTAGTTTGTAGTGTTTTTTTGTTTTGTTTTTAATCTCAGTGTGGTATCTCTGTTACACTTGGTATTTTGGTGTTACAGAACTTTTTTTTGGCAACATTTTTAGCCTGTGACCAATAGAGATTTATCTGCAGGCAACAAATGGCCAGGGGAAGCACACTCCAGAAGTCTGTAGGTTGCTTTACGTTATGTACAGATGATGGCAGAAATGCTTCAAAGAAAGTGCAGACTGCAGAAGTCAGCAGCCAAGATCAAAGTGCGCTAACCCACAGCACGGCAGCCTGGCTGCTGAGTTGGAGACACGGGGACAAGGCTGTTCCATGAGTCCTCTGATAATGTGCTTGTAAGGGGACAGTGGGGAGCCCCGATCCAGTGTAGGAAAACCCTACCATTGCAAAGAAGTCATGTTGAACCAAGCAGCCTTGAAGCCCTTTGGAGTAGCTCAGGAAGAGATGTACCACCCAGCTTTAAGGCAGCGGTTAATGAGATGCCTGGATATATCAAAATTGGTAAACACTTGGCTTTCTATGAAGGACAGCCTGTATTTACCAGCATTATCAAAATTAACTTCTCTTTCTGACAGTGCGATGGTAGAAATTGAGAAAGTTTAAAACGTAAATTGTGTAATTGGTAAGAAGAGTAAAAGACTGCAGAGAAATATGAGACTGAATGTAAAAATCATATGGTGCTTTCCCCTTTGTATTTATTTGTGATTGAGAAAATTAATATTAAAGACTAAATTAGAAATCCACAAGTTAGGATTTGAATGTGTGACCTTCCTCCATACAGGGTCAATATTACCATAGAACATTTACTGCTCTGTGATTAAAACTGAAGACTTAATTCAGGAACATAAACACAGATTTTCTGTAATGTTGGCTCGTTCTTACATGACAAATTGGGAGAGGAAGTCTAGTTCAACAGTCTGAGACTGGCCAGAGCTCAGGGTATACTGACAGTGCTTTATAACAGAAAGAAAACTTCTTTCTATACTTGTGGCAAAATGCTTTATCCCACCTTTTCTATTTTCAACTATGGGCTGTAGGGGTCATGCTGTTCTTGAAATATGGCTAGAAAGATTTCATATACCTTTTACTTAACTGCAAAAGCTATTCAATCAGCAAACAGAAACCGGGAAACCAAGATATATTATTCTTTTTAAATACATGCACACATTTTTTTCATAAAACTTCCTTCCTTCCTTCAACATAAGTTTACTGGGGAAGTCTGCAAAGCCTACTCAGGATCGAGCAATACTGATCTTGGGTATGCTGTTAAGGTTCTATGGTATGGCAGGTTTATTCCTGTAGTGTAGCTTATAGCTCTGCTCCTGTTTTGAGGTGAGCCAATTTCATGAGTCCTAAGATGGAAGGGAATAGGACCGTGACTCTTTCAACTTACTACTTTTTTTTTTTAAATTTCCATAGTAAAACTCTTGCCAGTTTGGTATGTTCATGCCAGGTGATTTGACTACTAATCCCACACCCCAGACCTCTACTTCCAAAAGAATCAGAGATATTTTACATGCAAATAATTAGAGATCTAGCCAGTATTTAGTACTCAGTATGTACTGATGACCTAAACTTGTTTTTACATGATCAATGTCAATTGCATGGGTAACATCAAAAGTGTTATCAGATGATTTATGTGCTAACAATTGAGGTTGCTTATCTTTTAATAATGACTAGATCAGATCAAAAATGAGAGCAGTGGCACACACTACAATCTGTGTAGAAATATGGCAAGTTCTTCCACTACAAAAGCAGTAACTGCATTCTGAAAGCTTGACTGTCAAATATGGCGAGGCTCAAAATGCAAAACAGGTATTTTAAATCAAGCTGTTAAATGGAAATTATTTTAATAACTTTCCAGGGTCTATTTCATTCACTTCTTTGGCAGTTATCCCAGACTTCAGAATTCTAGCTGTTACTTTATTTGCAATAATTTTATCCTTTTCTTTCCCACTATCTATACATAGTTTAAACTGGCTGGCAGATTTATACTGATAGTTAAAAATAGATGGTGCAGAACCGAATTTAGCATGGTGAGAAAAAACCTTCTGCTACAGACCGATTAGATTGGACCTGTAAATACCGGTAAGATTGTAATGTATTGCAAAGGTTCCCCACTTCCGGCTCCCTGTGCTGCATCTAAAAAGTCTGAAAGTCATCTGGAGGCTCAGCCCCTATAACCTTTCAAAAAAAATAAGCAGCATACTAACACTCATACCAGTGGAACAGAGTAGAAGATAACCAGCTCTGACTTTGGGGTTTGCTGTCAAGCTTGTAAAATAAGAGCAACCACACATTCTGTTTTCCTGGTTTGTTCCCACTGTTTTGATTTCACAGTGTTCTGTTTGCTTTTTTAAGTCCCTGCTGACTACACGCATGAAAGACAGCTGAGCCACTGAGCTTGATATAAAAACCGGACCACAACTCTTTGGAAGCTCTTTCCCTGCTCCCCGCTTGCCATCCCCTTAACTTTTAGTCAGAGGACTTCGCCTCTCGCTCCCTGAAGACTTACACTGGGACAGCTGATAAAGCTATTGCTCCAGCTGCTAGCTGCATGAACAGCCAGACTGTTCGTGAAGATTCCTTAAACTGTTGCAATTTGCAATCCAGAGTTTTAAAATAAACTAGAATTGGGTCGAACAGCTCAGCCATTTGTGCCGTGAGTGACACACACAGCTATGAGTTGTAATCTTGTCAGCTGTTCCAATGGAGACGTGTCCTGTGTACCGTATGGACCAACTTCCTGGGAGAAATTCTCACCTACGAAGAGTTATCTGCAGTAGCTGCTTTGAACAGAACAGGGTTCTTGTGTTATGAAACATCACATCATAAGAGCTGGTGACTTCTAAAATTAGGTTGTGTTTTTTGATAAATAAATAACAACAACAACAAAAAAAAAACAGCTTTAAGAATTTGCAGTAACAAGTTCTAAAAAGGAACTGATGCTTTGATATATTTGTATAGTCTGTTTTTTCCTCCTGTTTTATTTGTTTCATCAATTCTACAATGTCACCTTTTCAGTGTGAGACTGAGCCATAATTTGTGAGTCATCTTGCATACGTCTACCATCTTACTACATATTTCATATTGGAATAAAAGCACACTTAAATGTAGTGTAAACTCTGAGATAGGTGTTTGAAGTTCTAACATCAGAAGTGAAGGTGTTTTCTTTTTAAATGAAATGTCAATCCAGAACTAGCATCCTCCTAATTTGGTCTATACCTCATTCCCCCAGTTTCTGTGAATGCTAAGAACCACATATTTTGTACAGGAACACAGAAAAACATAAGTCATTCCTGAACCCTAAAGGCCATTCCAGTAATAACGAAGTGACCTCCTTTACCTTGCAGGAAGCTGGTAATCTATAATCAGCATGGTAATCTACTATCAGTCCTTTCTACAGGTCTCTGTAATAAGCAGTTGCCAAGCATTTTAGGTTTTCATAGGTCAAAAATACTACCTGAAAACCTCTAAGGAGGACTATCAGGAAACCAGTTCACATCACAAACTAGGTATGTAATGGGCAATAGCAGAGACAGAGAGAAAAGTAGGGAAAAAAACATCATGACGCTTCTACCAGGCTTCAAAACGTGCTTGGCTGAGGGAATTCTTAAGACAGTATCTTTTGTGCTGAACAGTCCAATCTGGATTTTTCTCACAGGGGTCTTTTGGGTCTGTGCAAAATTCTGGCATCCGCAACACTGTGAGGCAGTAAATTCCAAAGGTTAACTACATGTAGCCATATCAGTGGTTTTTATTTGTATCGGTCCATTATTTCACTTGCTGGACACTTTCTTTTCATTTGCTTTCCCAGTAAGTTTTTTTTGTTTGTTAGCTTTTCCAAGCTACCCATTCATTTTTAACATCTTCCCAACATTCATTTTCCTGGCTGGAGAGAGCTTCTGATTCAACGGAACTTCTGTTCCAAATCTTTGAGCTTGCTGGTTGACCTTAACCAAAACAGCACCTAATTCTTTTGTGAGCTCAGGGAGGAGAGAAGGTGACCATAATTGAGATGTGGGCACATACCCTATCTATGTAGTAGTATTTGTTCTCTGCTGGTTTCATACTCATTCTTGGCATTTACTCACCCCTTTAAAACAACCAAATTTTCATAGAATTGTCCATTTTAAATTTAAGACTGCTTTAAATAAAAATAGTCCAGAGAGCTTGTCACTGTGTGTATGGAAATAGGGCAGTGTTTTTTTTCTTTTTCCTCCTCCCCTTACCATAATTTCCACTCCTTTAAGTAACATTGATTTTCTTTAATCACGAGGTTTTCCTGTAGATATTTTCAGCCAGTTTTTGTTTTTCATTATTCTGAATAGCTCAGCAGCAGCAGTGTGACATTTTTCAGCTTCCAGTCCTCTGGCTCCAAATCAGGTTAAGTGAGAGGTTATACATTGTGGTTAATAGTTCAACTGGTGCTTACTCTTCCAGAACTGTTGTACAGCGTTTCATCTGGTTGCAGTGAATTGTCACTGTCTGTTTTATCTATTTGTTGCGAAACCCTTGTTCTGATACTTCAACTTGAGGCTGATCCTGCATTAAGTCCCTCTTTCAAAGGACTTTCGCATAAGAATCACAAGTTTCTTGGCTGTGAACATCAACACGAAATATTTTCTAAGGTTGTTGATGGTTATCTACTTTAAACTGAATTCCTGATTTGTCATCCGTTGGTCAGGTTTCAGGTTTAACCTACCAATTTTCATTTTCTTTTCTGTTTTTGGTATTTGGAAACAGCTTCTAGACTCTCTAACCGGTAATTGTACACTTAGTCTGAACCTTTGCAAGTAGTTTGCAGACCACTTGCAACTATTTTACCCTTTTGACTATCTGTTTTTTAAAGTTTTACTGTTTTCCTGCAGTTCCCCTTTCAAAGGACTACTGAAGTTTGTTGCAGCCTGTAATGCTGAAACTGTGACAAAATGAAGAAATACATTTTTTTAACTAGTTCCTGTACACTACTTGGGACCAAATAAAGAGATGTTTCCCCTTGTGAGTTCCTCTCATGACTTAGCGCTCCATGAAGCACTTGTCACACTTACCCATTCTATAAAGGATGACTCAGGTATTCCATTCGTGTGTTTCCTGCCTTTGCACATTGTCTGATCTCCTGCAGCACACTACAGTTACGGTTGCTGTCCTGTTCAGTGGAGTAATTCAGAAGCTATACTCTTAATTTAAGCCTGGCATCCATCCTAGTGATTGATACAGTTCTTTTGTCTGATTTGACACTAAGCATTCTTTAAGATACAGAACCATTCTTCTGGCTTTCCTGTGTAAATATTAGTTTACATTACAGGATTAGCATCTCACTGATTAGCTTTCTTAGATGAAATACCTATTACTTTCATTTAAAAAATGTCATGTTTCCCGATTGTGTTTCTCAGATGCTAGCATTTGTGAATAAGTGTGTTCCTCTCTGGGTCTGGTTTTCCGTTTGTGTGCCCTTTTAGAAGCATACATCTTGTAATTCTACTTTTGGGTTTTGCCAACCTCTGTCTCACCATTTACTTGACAAGACTGATACATACTTTTCTTTTAATTATTATTATTATTATTCCATTGAGTCCATCATTCAAGAACTTCAACAATCATTTTGTACCTACTAGATCCTGAATTGCACAGGGAGTAGTCTAGAACACAGAAATAATCTAAGCCAGAGCTGGTATTTTACCAATCAGTTTGCCATTTCAAGATGTTGAAATGTCAACTCAGTGTAGGGAGTCCTTTCGCAAGTTTTGCCATTCTGAAGCGTAGCTACTTACCTTACTGATCACATTCTGATGATTTAAGTAAAGCAGGACTAAGTCAGTTTTTGAAAGATGGTAAAAGACCAGTGGTGTGATTTATTTTAAATTAGTTATGTGAGCAAATCTAAGGTAAGTCTACACACTTATCGTCTAAGAGCTTTATTAAGGCTATAACAGAGCTAGGTTACTTTAGTGTTAACAACCCTAAATTGAATGTACACTTACAGGTATTCCCCTTTAAAAATCTACAGGGAAAGTAAAACATGTTACATATATATGGGTGTATGTACATGACTGTGTGTCCATTTATTTATATATATGGAATATATATGTAAAGGAACAGGACAGTTCTTTGGCATTTTAGGCATGTTTGTAAGTAAAGTGAAAAACACTTAAGAAAAATGACTACAAATACAAACATGTCCAATATACCACTTGTCAATTTCTAACATTACTACTTAAAAGAGTCACGGTGCATAATTACCTTGCTTTTACGTAAGACAAAGAAGCTGAAAGCACCTTAAAGCAAATCCAGATGAACTTTCCCAATTATATAGTAGACATTCAACTAGAACTCTATTTATGAAACCCATATTTCTGATACTTAGACTGGTAGTGCATGCCACTGTGTTCCATCTATTTAAATTGACATTGCTGTATCTTTTTTTAAAAAAGGAGAAACATCCTAAGTTTCTCAGAATTAACTGATCTGGCCACTCTACAACCTTGGCTGTATTTGAGTTAAGATTGTCATATCCCCTTCTGTTATTGTACTAGATTCTACAGCACTCAGGAAGTTCTGTGGCAGCTATATATACTTCTGGTGGAGGCTTTTACTGAGTGAGTGTACACCTGGTTCACAACTTCTGAAGTTTCCAACTATTTCAGAATACACAGGTGTCCAATTATAGCAATACTTAAGTACTATATAGTGCTTTTCACTTATGTATGTTAGGACTATTAAAATACCTTCCCCTCTCCTTTGTGCTCCAATTTTAAACATTGAAGCATTTCCGTAAGCAGACTCACCCTCTAGATTTTCCACATAGGAGTTGGACATGAGTGCTGAATGTTGAGTCCATTTCTCTGTTGAACCTGATGGCTGGTATTCCAGGTCAGAGATAAAACTGTCTGTGTCAGAGAAGAAGACAGACATAACTACTGACTGGACTAAACCAAGAAGTTACAGTTCACTCAACCAGGAAGTGACTTTCAGTTTTCTTTTAATAGCACTAACTTTAAATACCCAGTTTCATTCACAACTACTACATACGTCGACATAACTATTTATAAATTGTCAGAGTGCCTATTAGAAACAGTATCACTTATCTCGTATATTTAATTAGTTTTCAATTTGTAGCCAGAGCCATAAAGGTAATGGTTAATATTTCTGGATGTCTACCTACTTGTAAAATTGTGAACTTTATGCTACATAAATTTCATTTAGAATTTGTGTTGGTTTAGAACATTCCTCTTTCAGTTTTCTCAACCTGCTTTACTTAATGCAGTCAAATTAAAAGTGCTTATACCTGCTGACATCACCTCCACTGAACATGGTAGGCATGGTAGTGCTAGTAAATAAGACCTTTATTTTTATTATTCTTATCCTTTAAACAATGGAAACAGTTCCTGTAAACAGCTGTTAGCTTCCCCTTACTTGTCAGACTATCTGAATATTTTGTCCAAGGCACCGCTCTTCAGTCAGTAAGGCCACACAGTTTGCAATGTGGGAAAACAAAGCATTATCTTGGTGTAGGTGGCTCTGTCAGAGGCACTGTGAGAAATCAAGGAGGAAGAGGAGAACTGTACTTCACTGAACTGTTCCTGGGGGAAAAATGAATGTAGAATGGTGTATTTATTAATTTAACCAACAAGAGTGTATTTATGCAGCTGTGATTAGTGAACTTACACTAATCAGCAGAACTTACACCTGGATACCTTTTTTTTCTTTTCTAAGATGGAGCAACACATTTTTGTAAACGGGCCTTTAATACAATTAATGAAACTGCTATGAAAACTGGCTAAACTGTGCCTTCTGGATAGAGCCACGCATCTGTTCTGCCAGCATGATTTCTAAGCAGTGCTCAGGGAGGACTCCAGGGAGAATGAAGAAGTTTATTCTCACTCCCTCCTGAAATTCAAGCAGTTCGAATTACTTCTTTGGATGACTTCTCAAGCTTAATTGTTTAAAGCATAAAGTTACATGTATTTAAACAGGAAGTGGAAGGCATTAGTTGTGTTTCAAAGAAATATCCACTGCCATTTTGAAGGAAAGGAGCAGATGAAGGACAAACTCTTGAGAAAAGCTCACTCTTCATTAGTTCATCTCAAATAATGGGAGATTATGAAAAGAGCATTTTCTCATCAGCTGGTAGAACCAGCAGGAAAGTGACATTTAAATACACATCGAATCCAGGGAGACAGGCAGAAAACTACCTGGGGATGAAACAAATTAACTTTTTCACGGTGTTCTTTAAAGTTCAGGCTTTCAAAGAGGCAGACAATCACAGTGAGAGCCTCCAAAGTGAACAGTGGAATTAATTGCCCCTTTTAAGCAACAGTGTCTGCATCATGTCAGCATCGTTTATACAGTAAGGATTATCTGTCACTCTAGCAGAGAAATATGATTAAATTTTTCCCAATTAATTTCATACATAGAGGGACTCTGAGTTATTTGAGTTACAAAGCTGGTGACAGTATTGAATTTTCACTCTTACAAATTCCTGATGCTGTATGTTGTATGTAGTATGTGTAACAGGTCTCCTGCCAGCACCTGCTAGAATGAAGCATGTGCGTGCCTTGTGCACAATATTTGTTGTTTGTGAAACGTGGTAAATAAAGTAACAGCCTTTATAAGTGTGTAATACAGCGTAAGGGTTTTGTGCCATGAGCAGTGAAGTAAGATAGAACTTGAGGTACCAAATAACCATACCTTGAAAATACCTTTCTACCTTATCATTTCATAAACAGCTGAGAAAAGTTTTTTCCCGTTTCCATTAGCTGCACCAGACTTGGGTCAGAGTTGTAAGGCAATGAAAAATTGTAGTTCTGTTATGGCTCCAGGCAGACCAAAAAGCTAATGGAGTTATACCATTTGGTTTTCAGGATCTCTTCAAGTAACTTAGGTTTTTTCTTTTGTTTTAGCACTATCTGATTAAAAGCCTGTATATCCTTTACTGCTATGAGCTGAGTAAGACATGTGGGCAGCTAGACTTAAACTGGAAGATTTGCTGTTTCTAGAACAGTGGATCCCCCAAACTATACTAGAATGCACATTGTTTGTGGTGCTGTTAGAGCCAGAGTGGGTTTTTCATGTTCTTTGCAAAAGGCAGTTTGATGTAAGTGTCTGGCAGGTTATACTAACAGTTGAGGCTTGGCGGTATTGCTGCATCCAGCTAGAAACTTGTGTTTTGGATGATAGTAGACTGAATTATTGTATTTACAGATGTAACGAGGAACACTAAACCTCAAAGAACATTAAGGACAGACTGCAGCACATGCTTCCTTGGATATAGGCCTTCTTTTGTCAACTCTGGATTGAGTTCTATCAGCTGCATTTATGTTAAGAAGCCCTGCAGCTACGTCACAGTTAGCACCGCATACTTAGCCTGGTTTTGACTCCACAGAACCAGCAAGTAGTACAGTGTCAACTTTCCTGTTTAAAAAAAAAAGGGGGGGCAGCAGCTGCCAGGCTATAATTAACCCTCAGTCTTCTCTGCTGTGGAGCAGCCAGCTGTGACTCTAGGGGTTGATGATCAAAAATAGGCAAATGGAAGGCCATGTTTGCAATGGCAAACTCTCAAGGACACGATGAGTGACCTTGCAACTTACTACTTCAAGCCATAAGACGTACTCACTTTAGAAGTTTCGGGTTTTACACCAACTTTACTAAAAATTACTTTTTATTTTTTAAAAAAACAAACTAATAAGGATGTATTAAATGTTAGGAGTAGTATAGCTTTCATGGGCACATGATGTTTATAGCTAATATAGACAGTGTGTGGGTGCTGCAGAGTCATGGCGCAAGCTGTAAGTTATTCTGTACAGTAACAAAAACCCGTCCATGTCATGGTTATGATGTCACACTCTGCATTTATATATTGTAGTGAAGCCAACTCATGAAGTCACATTGCTACCCTTTCTTTCAAGCAAGAAAATACATGAATTTAAACATAGTTTATCATAGTAAGCATTATGCGTGAATCCTGGAGCTGGAGGCCACATGCTGGGCTGTGGAAAGCAGTGCACTAGTGTCTAAGCGTATTTTTGCCAGTGTTGCAATGACATGCCTAACTCCTTTCAGCTCTGCTCCTAGTGGTAGTATCTGCACCATGATGTAGACATAACAGTTACATTTCCAAAATAAGTTTCTAACCTGTCCTAATTCTTAAATAGGAATCTTTTTGTGGTGGTACAACTAGGTGTATTTAATTGGAAATAGATATGAGGTGTTCTGCAGCTCTCAGAGACAAACAGGAGGATTCATACATTAGCTGGTCACGGAGATCTGAGGATTTATGCAAAGTTCTTAACGCATCAGCAGTCTATAACTGATCTTCTCAAAAGATGCCTTCCTGGCCTCAATTTTATGAACGACTCCACTAGAAGATATAGGTCATAACATCCTTTAACTGCTGACAACCCTGGATGATAAGATCCTTTTCACTTTTATATTACTATTCCAACCTCATCCCTTGAATCTACTGTCTAGCGTCTGGACTGTTCTCTATTTTATTCATAACAACCAATCCTAAAAGCAGAGTGCCATTATTGTCCAATACATGTCAGGTTCTGCCTTATCACCTTACTCAACCTCAAGATGTCACTGCAGGAGCCCATAAAGCTTATGAGAAGAGTAAGAATTGTATACTGCTTTTTATTGCAAAGCCTGTATACTTAATATATACTTAATATAGAGAATACTAAGAAAGATGGGAGTTTAAACACAACCTTACTAAACAATCCACAGCAGTGCCATTTTCTGAATGCCTTTTAGAATCAGGAATATTCTGAATTCAGTGTACAATGCAGGCTGGAGTTCTTGCTACAGAAATCCATGCCAGGTATGTTGCAAGATGCACCATTTTGTTCTGGCATATAATATTAGTGTCTGTTGACCTTCAATGCTTTGCTTGGCAGGAAGCTGTCTTAATTAAGAACAACCTATTAATTGTAAATTTTAAATACATAGAAATAGAAAATACAGTCATTCTCCAAAAACTTTCTTATTAGTTACTGCTAATAGGATACGAGTAGTGATGCTAAGTTAAGATGAAGCTTAAGTAAAAAGATGCCTGTAAAGATCCACAGATTTTCTAGTAAAGATCTGAATAATTTCTGAGCTTCCAAGCAAAAGAACTTATCCTCTGAAGAGTTATCACAGAACTATTAAAATGAATGAATGCACGTGGCTTAGAATTCTACGTGGCATATGCCTGACAAAGCAGACTTATTGCTTTATGTACACAGAACTGTTAGAGGATTTCTAGTTATGATTTATAATAAATCCACATACTGAATTTTCTAATCTCTGGCTTTATGTAATGGAGATGCAATGAGTAACAAAATGTAAGAGGATTAGCAGAAGGTCATCCTGATTTGCTGAATATAGCCTAATATAATACCTTGAAAATGGCTAAATACAGAAACCTCATCACTTTAGAAAGTCGTGAAGTCCAAGGTAAGCTCACACCTAAACTGCAAAAAACCACAAGAGCTTAAGTTTTAGATCAATACTATTAGAATAGCTTTAAATTTAACACTTGACAGTGGGATAGGCAAACCGCCACACTAGGAGCACTTCTTAAAAACAGTGAAAAAAATTAACAGGGCCTCATCATACAGCGAGACAGAGCCTAACTGACTTACTTTTTTCAAGTCGGGAAGGAATGGGACCTTCGTTAGATGAGTACACAACATAGCATGGTATGGATGATGGATACAGGAAGCGACCGGCTGCCTGGTTGTCATGTTAGCCTTCTTATTTATACCTGCGTGCGGCCCTAAATATTCTGCTATCTGTATGGGGAACAGTTAGCCTGGGGAGATGTGCAGAAGACAGACTTGGTGAAAGCAGTTAAGGGAAAAAGGAGGTCCAACATGGGAGAGACTGGGGGAGGAGGAAGAGAAAGGGATGGGACAAATAAAGAGTAGGAACCTGCTTTTATGCAGTTCCAGTCCAAAAGTTTCTCCACCTGTGCAGATTGACTATTGGAAAGTCCTATGCAGAAAAAGTACTAGTTTTCAGAACGTCTTTTAAGTGGTAGCATACACTACAAATTACTTTGAATTTGTGTTACATTTCAAACATTTTCCGTAATGTAATTCTAATTTCGTATCTAGATGCCCTTATGCACGTTGATTTTTTGTTTCTTTAAGTGGGGGGAGGAAGGATTGTGGGGAAGAGGAGTGATGCTATACACACAAGCAAATGCAAGGAAGTGATCAGAAAAGGCTAAAACATCAATTAGGTCCTGTTCAAAAATGAGGAAAAAAACTACCCAAGTTTCAGTAGAAGAAAAAATGAAATTGTGTAATTTCTGCATATGTACAAGTAAAGGATCTACCTTTAAATTCTGCAATCTTTTGTCACTCATAATCCAAACAGAGCCCAACTTGCACTACTACATATTGGGCAAGGGAATAAAACAAGACTTTAAAAGCCACTCCATTCTGGTCTTTGCAAGCATATCTGACTTTGCAGAAACTGTAAATGGTGAATCCAAATAGGTTACACCTTCCAGTAGATGCTGGATCAAGACTAATCCAGATGCTCTTGGTTTGAGTGCTGATGAAGCAGCATTGTAGTTCTACATTAAGTTTCAGATTTGAGGGGAGCAGAGTCAGGATTTGAAGAAAAAGCCTGAATGTTGGCAGAAGAGGCACTGAAATCCGCTTTTGGGAGTCTTGTTTAACGGAACTGATATAACTACTAGCTACGTTTTTATTATTATTTTTTAAATAATCATACTCTGTCTAGCTAAGCTTAGTAATTAGAAGTAGCACTTCTGTACTGCACTTGAATTTTTGTTCAAACTTTATTTGCCAAGAAAATATATCTACTATGCTGATTTTGAAATCCTGCACACTACTAAAAGAAAGAAGATTATTTACGCTATCAGGGTGTTGTTTTCTGTTTTAACCTCCTGACTTAAATATTATTCAACATTTAACAACTCTAATCCAGATGTGATTTAAAAAAATTTTAATTGGCTTTCCCTTACTATTATTTTGAGAGCAGTTTATTTGCCTTAAATTGGTCACCTTTAAAAACCTGTTTTCCAGCTAAATATAGCCTTCAGGTTTGATAAATTACTTGGGAGAACATACCATATCAATATTTATCTACGTATGCATTTGGGTTTGGATTTTTTTTCATAGTTCTTATAACATTAGAGTAATTCATTCGCAATTTGTGTCTAGTTCTATCTGCATGGAAACTAAAATTCAATTATAAACAAAAGCAAATTTTTCAAATTATTTTATAAACCGCAGTAATATATTAGATACATTACAAAAAGAGTGTTCCTGTCTAAACATGTTTTCTAGTTTAAAACTGATTAAGCGGGGGAAGTATTTATTCATGTTGAGAGTATTGAGCAGCTTGTTTCTTTGCACTATGCACTTCAAGATTTTTCAGACAGCAGGTTTCAGGCTAGACATCTAATTTAAATTTGGAGGTTGGAAATGAAAAAAAAAAAAGTTTTTCTGTTTCTTTGAATCCTAACACTGAATGAATCAATCACTGTATGGCAGTAACATTAAACTGAAATGAATGTAAGCTCAGTGCCTGTAAATGTATAGCTTCTGCTAAGTACTTGTTTAGTATCAAAACCAAGTTCTGTTTCCATATAGGAAGTGTATCATTTAATCACCAGTTATCAGAGCTTTAAAATTCTCCAACCAGCACTATTTAAGAAGTAATAATTATTAAAGCTGTGGTAACTTGAATCATCTGAAGTATTAGCAAGTGGTCACCCTTTTATAGTGTATCTCTTTCAGCTTTTCCTGTGATTTAAAGTATAAAATATGTTTGTCAGCACAGAAACTATCCAGTAATTTCATTATATATATAAATAGATTATATTATTATATGCTTCATTATAGATATTTATATTTCTAAAAGCAGCTAGTATTTATGCTATAGGAAAAAAGAAAAAATCTGTCTCTCTTCTTTGCTGTGCATTCCTTCTAACTCCCAAACAGGTACAGACAAACTGCTGAATCGCTCATGAATGCGAAACACTTCTGCTTAGGTTGTGTTAAATTTAACTACAGTATTTAGTTTTTAGGGTTTAATTTTTTATTCCCGTATCTTTTTGGTGGGTGTGAAGGGAAGCAGGATGAGAAAAAGACAAGTTCTACCATGACACTTTTTTTGAAACTTTAAGATTTCTTTCTCACTCCTAAAGCATGGAAGTAGATACGTATTTCTTTTTTTAGGCATTCTGTTTCATAAAGCCTTCCTCTTCTCCCCTCAGCAAGTCCTTGAAAGGATCAGTCTCTTCCTTCTTTTCTAGATCAAGGAAAGCTGGTTGATTGTGCAGCGTTTCTAAAATCAGAATATTATTTACCTAGGGTGGCCATTTAACTGAAAGCCCAACTACATTATCACTTTCTCTCATTTTCTTTCTAGTATGCTGTGTCTTAATGGCATTTCTTACTAAACTTTCTTACTACCGACTGGAGGTTACAATACCAAAGTTCCATTTAGGCAAGGAACTGGGACTGATAAGGATATTTAACAGATGGCCTATGCTTAAGTCTTTATGGTATCGGTACTGCTGATGCAATTAAATAATTACAAAGGATGATAACAAGAATTTCAGTTACGGCTGTTGTAGAAAAAAGATACTAGGAAGATTCCCATCATCAATATCAAACACCTCTGAAGTGCAGGCCTTCTGTTCCTTCAGTTATTTTAGTCTGACATGTTCTTTAAATGGCTTCTCATCTATGCCTAAAATAGTCCGATGCTTAGGAGCTGATCTCTCTTACTTTCCACTTGGTTGGACAAGTTTTGTAACTTAACATTGTGCAAGTATTTAAAGTAGAAGACTTTGTAGTCTGGCCTCAAGCATTGGAATGTCTTCCACCATGGTCCTTGTTTATGGTAAGCAAGTGAATTTCTCAAAAAATGTAGCCAAAGTGGTAAGGAAAAAGCAAACAGCTACTGTGAGCAGAGGTGCTGAATGACAACAGCATTTCTACAGAATGCCTACGAAGAGAGTAAGACAGTGCCAAAATGCATGTGCTATATTTTCAGTGAAGTAGGTTGTCCATCAAAACTGGGACAACCCCATGAAACGACTTCAAACTACATTTATGCAACTCAGACTTTGTTAGGACTTTCACTGAAACATACCAGTAAGACAATCAGAAGAGGCTTCAAATTAATTCCTTGTATATAAGGTGTCAGTATGTATGAGTTAATCCTCTGGCCCTGTTTTATGACTAAAACCAAAGTTTAGCAAACTAAAGTTCTTGAACTGTATAACTACAGCTGATATAATTAGTTTTAAATAAGTCATTGCTTTAGGCACAAAAATGACTCCATTTTGATAGTACAAATTCACTCTTGTAAAGAGTGTTCTAAATTAAACAGCCCTCCCCCACACCTGTTGGTTTAATGTAATTATATCCCAGTATTAAAATATTAGATCCGCTTACCATCATCCAGTGTGATGTCCTGTAGTCCTATCGTTTGAAAATTCAATTCTCGATCTTCAGGTTCTGGTTTAATGTTAATAGCTGCCCCATCTGGTGAAAATGGAGATGAATCGCATACGGTATGGTGTACTAGGGATGAAGCTGCATTAAGACCTCCCAGTGCAGGACTGTGTGCTTGAGGGGAGTGCTGTCCCGAGTGACTTACAGTGGTTGGCGGGGGAGATGAGGCAGGTCCTGAGCTAGGAGATTGATAAGGCATAGGTTGTAGCTGGGGTGAAGAAGGTCCAGACAGTGGTGAATGGACCATAGGGTGGGAAGCTGTTGGGGATGGGGATGAAGCAGATGCTGGGTTTGTAGGATGGTACGGGACTTGCTGCAGCTGGGGAGAAGACTGCCCAAGAGAGCGACTCATTGCAGAAGGGATGGAGCCTTGCCCAGCACTTGGGCAGTGGTATCCCATCGATGGTAGGTGCGAAGATGACTGTCCCGTATGGGCTGAGTGTGCTAGCGGGTGCCCTGCGGTACTCGATGTTGACACAGAACCTGGATTTGAAGAGTGGAACGGCATTGGTGGTAGAGCTTGGCAGCTAAGATTTATCAAATGAGGTACAGCTGTGTCCTGCTGAAATGAAATAGCATCATATCCTTGGCTGGAGGCAGAGTTCATGGGAAGACCAGACTGTCCATTGTATACATCGTTAGACTGCATAGGCTGGTAGGAAGGCCTCACAGGAGGTGCTGTTGTTACCTGAAAAGACTGAACCACAGCAGGGGGCAAAACGTGACACTCCTCGCTCGGACTAAGGTTTCTACCTTGCATATGCGACAGGTGGGACACTGCTGAGGTCACCATTGCTGTGTACGGTGGCTGAACTGGACACACAAGGCTCCTCGGTGATGTAGACAGTAAATTGTCATGAGGATGCCCTTGCTCTGGTGAAGGCAACTGAGTTCGGATAGAATGTAGGCCCTGGACGTTGCTTGTGTGAGGCAGGGCCAAAGAGGGAACGGCAGACAAATCCACCTCATCTCTGTGCTCTTGCTTCATTATAACTAGAAAAAGTAAAACGGCGCGTTACAATTCCATCTCATTTGTATCCTGTGATAAATGCACACTAATTGCTGTTCAACAGCCACAATAGCATCATTACTGCCCTTGTTCTAATTTCCCTTTTCCTCTTGCTCTGCTTTCATTTTCTTGGACTTTAAAGGGTCAGTGTTACAGGTATATAAAGGGAGAAGAATCCTTCTAGCATTTATTTAAAGGCAGGTCTCTTCCCTTCTAAACTATCCTCCTATGCAGTGTATGGTTCTTAAAGACATCTGCAACTCAGAAAAAGTTGCAAAAAAGAGAAAGTCCAGTACATCTAAAGGATCCGCTCATCAAAGGTATGTGTTGTCGGGACTGTTGCTGGGCTCCACTGAAAACAGGCAGATGAGTGCAGTATCAGGCACTAGGAAAAGGTGAATGAAAATTTTTTTTATCCACGTATCAAACTTTCATTAGCCTCTGATCAAGATGACTGCTGACCTTTGTCAGCAACTCAGTTCCATTAGTCTGAGTAGTATGTGTTGTTTTTCTTAGGGCAGCTCTTTAAGTATATTCCCTAATTTCAGTGATGGCAACTGTTCTAAATAGGTACACTTTCTTACAGGACTTTTTTTTTTTGAAGCCACAGGTAGGTTCATGAAAATACTGATTTTAAGTGTAAATAGGAGAAAAATGCTAACATTCTTAATGGCTTGATTTCTATTTTAAACAGTACATGTTAAAAGCACTATTTTTTAAAAAATAAAATGGATTTTTAAAGGGTTTGTACAGTAACAGCTGCAGTTGTAAGTAAAATAGTTTCTTATTTAAGAGATAAGTTTCACTACTTCATTCCACCATTTAAATATGGATTTTTCATACAAATGTATCGCTTACGATTCTTCTTGTAATTGTATGAGGAGCTGGTATTTGTAAGAATAACTGTTGAAAAACATCACAAATTTGGTAACACATAAATGAATACTTAGTGTACCACAAACCTAGGTAACATTGCTCAAATTATGCATGAAGTATTTTAGAGCACAACAAGCAAAACTTATTTTAAACTGTGGAAACTAATAGAAGCTTTCTTTGCCACCATACAAATTAGCTTCAAGAAGTTTGTCTTAATATTTATATCTGACTTTAAAGATGCCTTCAGCTATCTGTTCTCAAGTACTCCAAATAGTCCTATAAGATCTAGCTCCATCATTAGCACCAAGAGAACTGACTACTCTAAGTGGGCATGAATTTCTTAATAGAAAGAAAGCAGCAGGCAAAGTAGTAGGTATTTTGTATCTAGATAGTAGTGACCACCTTCTTGTGCTAAAAGGAAGGGATTAAGACTTTTTAACTGAAATAGGCACAATTTTCAGTCCTGGCTATGTTCCAAGCTATTTCCTCTGAATATGCTGCAACATGTCCAGAGGACTTTTTTTTTCTTCCTTCCTTGCATATAAAGCAGTTTTTTGGAATATCTAAGGAGGAAAAAAATGCATAAAACATGCATAAAAATGCATATTGTTATCTCACTACCATCACTGTGGGTATTGAGAAGAGCAAATTCCAAGATTCACTATCATTCTCAAAGACTGGTAAAATGCAAATTATTCTGTAAAAAGCATAACAAAGAAATGCCTGGCTGTACACGTAGCACTGTAGCTTAATATTCTAAACTTCAGTTTTTTAATGAGATGAGTTTAAGGTGCTTTACAAACTTTTCAAAGCTAGTCTTATCTATCTATAAGAAGTACGAGACTGTCTGATATACTTTCAAATGTCTATTTTACATGGCAAAATAGAATGCAGCTTTTTTTTTTTTAATACCTGGTGTATAAGTAAAACGTTGAGATTGGCTTTTTTTCCTCTTGCCATTGCAGAGATAAAACTGCACCTGAACTGCAGCTGTAATAGTTTTGTTATGGTATGGAGGAACTTCAAGTATGATGTTTGCCTATATGAAAGTTGAAATGAAAAAGCTTTACATATTAAATGCAAATGAAACTACTATTAATTACAGAAGAACTAAAACAGTTTTATTACAAAACTAAAGCAAATTGATATTCCAGAATGGATAAAGTTTATGCATATATTACATAACAAAATAGTACTATAAGCGAACTGTTATTTGGAGACCTTTTTCTTTCTTAAACCCAAGTGTTCTGAAGGTAACACCTGAAATTAGGAAGACACATCTAATGGATGCTTTGTTTATCTGCCAGAGCATAAAATACTCTAGGAGTCAAAGAACTGCAATTCAGATCATTAAGCTTGCAAGAAAAATTCGAATGTGCTGGAAATTGTTATTTTAGAAAAATCATCTTTGATTTCTTTTAGTTAAATCTGAATTTATTTTTTCAATGCTTTCACAGCAAGCATGCTACTTCCAATTCCTTCAACGTATCATCTTAATAGCTACTTTATAGTATTAAGCCAATTTAGAAGTCTCCAGTTGTCTGTCTGAATCAGCCAGTGATCTACTTTACTAAATGAATTCTGAATTTCAGAACAACAATGAAAACTGAGTATTCTCATTTGAAAACAAAGATTTCTAAAGAAAGAAAAAGAAAGTTTCTTACCCCTTGACACTTTTCCCTGATTATTTTCCCTTCTACCTCCCACTGAGGTCTTCCATCTGTTGAGAGAAATTTACAAATAATTCAAGCAAAAAACATTTTCTAAAATCCTTAAATACTTGATCTAAAACTGCATTTATTTTCAGTCATAAAGAGGCAATTCAGGGAGAGATACAGCTGACAGGCATACTGTAAACAGACTGCAAGTACAGGGGTGCTTTCAGAGTTTCAACACTACAGACATTGTGAAGCTGGCTGTTGTGCAGGATTTTGTTCAGGATTCTGCATTTTAATAGAACTCCTGCTGATTACATACAGTTAAATCTAGTTCCAGAGTAGGCAGTGTATACTGTAAGTGGCTGGGGGTGTTTTTTCCCTATTTTTCCAAAACATTTTAAAAAGAAAGTTAAATAACTTCTACCTTGATTGATTATTCAAACAAGCATGCTGAAGACTTACAGGTTAAGTCACCATGTGAAAGAGAATATATACTGTACCTTCATGTACATATCCAAAGGTTATATATTTAAGACAAATACCAGCCCCTGAACTAAAAGACTCTACAATTCAACTACAGGGCAAGTTGCCTGTGTTGTGAGGGAGGTAAGTTCACCTTGGTGAACCTCTCCCTGCTCACACCTAGCATAACCTAAGGCTTGATTCTCTCTGTTATTGGGTTTAGTGCAGTTATCAAGAAACCTACTGTCTAGCAGCAGTACTTCTTTAAAGGGGCTTAAAAATACAGCTTGAAAAGTTGGGTGTCAAAATATAAGGTAGGAAAAAACACTTTATATTGTATTTGCTAATTAAAACTAAATCAATACCACATTTTTACTTAAATATTTAAGGAAAAGATAAAATGTAGAGGAATTGGACTTAGCTGCAAACTTTTCCTTTTAATGATTTACTTTTGCTACTCTTTCCTGAAAAGTTGAAATCAGGTATTCAAGTTCCAGTAGCGATAATTTAAGTTGCTCAAATGTTAAGCTCTACATATTAAAGGAAAATTCAGAGAAGAAAAGGAAGTCCCTGTATCAGGAAAGCTAATCCTAAACTTTCAACTATTTTTCATGGATACTAGTTTAAGGAAGAAGGATTAAGATCACAGCATGTATCCAGAACTGCTACAGAACCAGGAAGGAATCCTGGATAACAGAACATATTTAGGTAAGTTGCATATACGTACACCTGTGTACATCACAAAACAAAAATATTTTTGTAGGGCTTTGGGGTGTTAAAATCTATAGTTTATGTAGTTGCATACCAATTTAATTTTGCATAATGACGAAAATGGCATCTGTTTTTGGAAAAACAAAACTATGAAGAAAAGGGTTTAGCTAGATAAAAAGCAATGCTTTTCTACTAATTATTCACTTTGATATAGTGCTATTCCTGTGATACAGGTATTGTTTGTAACTTTGCATTTACTAAGCTTTCTATCTATTTGAGATTACAAAGAACTGAATTTGTATGCTTGTGATGCAACCACCAAAACTTAATCACCCCTTAAAATACATCTCTAAGGGTCATAAATTTTGAATTTGCGTAAGAAATTAGATTTTACTAACAGGCTGTGTGAAGTTTTTAACTGGAACAGCAATTATCCACTGCTTCTATTCTATAGGAATGGATATAAGTTTTAAACTTTTCAACTTGAAGTAACAGGAGGGCCAAGCAAATGCCTTTGAAAAAGCTTTGATTGCAACCAAAGCCTCAAAGCAAAATAGTTCAGGTTTGTCACAGGTATTACATTATTCTCACTGAAATACGTCACTCACTCTCCATGCCCACCAGCATTAAACTTTCACAGAATTCAACACGAAGTACTGTGCGCTCCAAAGGCTGTCTATTCTAAAACACCATTTCCTTTGACATCCCATAGTCTGTTTCTTCCCCAAGTCTAGCACTGCTCTTTTCTGACTTATGCTATGCCCCCCCGGATATTACTTAGAGCTTTCAAAAGATTTTTTTTTTTTAGCTGCGAAGGAGTGTCATGGTTAAAATGATAACCCAAAGCAAAACAAAATCACAAGGGAAGTTGTGTGTTATGTTGCAGTTCAGGGAAAACAATGAAAACAGATAAATGTTTGTGTTTTGACAGTCTTACTAGGCTATCCAAGTTTTAGAGCCTTTCATTTTCATTAAGAGCTTTTAATAACGTGAACAGTAACTTTACTGCCAGGCATACTTCCATAACTGCCTGGTCAATACTTTGTACCTGAAGAACAGACGTTTTTAGTATTTTAAACAAAACTAGTTCTCCAGAGAAAAATACAAACTATGCTCTTTTCTGGAGTCCTTTGATGTTTGACATTAATCCAGAACAATTTCAAAAGAGATAAAAGAGATGAAGAACACATATAAAGTCAAGCTCAGGTAGTGGTTTTGGTTTTGTTCTTAAGAAGAAAAAAAAAAGGAAAAAAAAGAGATTTACCTTGTCCTTTTTCAAAAAATATAATTTTTGATTCTGGAAGAAAATTGGATCCTGTCACTACCATTTCATGGCCTCCATTTACTGAGCAACTACTGATGCTGTATTTCTCAATCTGAGGAAGTTCTTGAGCAGATCGCTGAGCTTTAAAAATAAAAAAGAAGAAAATAAGCCATCATTTTAGCCATAGTAATATTTCTTTTATGATCCTAAATTGAAGAATCAGAGGTGAGAGTAAAACAACCATATATATCATAGTTGTGTATTTATCTTTGTTTTCAGAATTATGTTGAAATTATGTAATTATAGAAAAGAAAACACAAAGAAGTCACAAAACCTAACAGTCTCTACTGTTACAGCAAATTAAATTTTTAATTTGGGAACACTGGTTTAAAAACTACTTTAGTATTTAATAGATAAAATGAGTTCTAGGAATAATTAAGATTAAGGTCATGTTTTGATTCCTTACTGCCAGCATTTAAAAAAAAAAATCCCCAGAAGTTCAGCTGTTCATTGGGTAAGTAATGGTACAGACTCCTGTAAATGAAATGGTATTATTTGTTCCTAAAATGAGTATTTATTTTCACTGAGATACATGGGCTGCCTCCCTTCATATACAGGAACTTCTGAAGCTGCTAGCTGCATGACTGCAGTATTAGGATTAATACCTAAAACACTGCTGTTCCCCCAAACAGCAAATGGGGTTGCCCATTGGCAAGTACCATCTTTAAATAAAATTATTACTATTTTTACATAATTTAGCTCTTTACACAAAATGCTTGTCACACAATTGTTACATATATTCTGACACTAAATACTGTCAGAATGACATTACTACTGACACATGCAGAAAACATGGCTATAAATTATGTACAGTTACATAAAACAGTTGTAAAACAATCTTACAGCATTCAACAGGTATGGAAGCAGTCTGCAGAGATAAGACTTTTCCACTAGGCTGTGGGATGTGAACACGGAACACAAGCCGCACTCTGGTATTCTTTCTTCCAATATCTGTCTCTCCTTTACGGAGCTCTATATCTGAATTGCGAAGTTTCAAAATACCCGCACAATCGATACTGGAGACAGGTGAGAAAGGATGGATTAGAAGAGAAATGGAAGAAAATGAATCAAACTGTTGCTAAAGTATACTCTGTAAGCCCTTCTGTTAAGGAATAGAGAACGTTCCACTTTTTCCCCACGTTATGCTATTTTTAATGTTATTTTAATGCCTCCATTAACATGTCTGTTAGCGTCAGAAATGGCAGCAAGTATTTTCTTTAAACATTGTTCTGTCTTGCAAACATCTAGTTGCTGCTTTCTCAAACCTTTAAAAGATTGTTATTCCACTTAACTGCACATTGTTTAACCTTCACAGTAAGTTGTTTAACAAAGTAAATATCATTTACAAGGATGATATTTAGCGCTGCTTAGGAAGGACTAGAGAATGATCACATCCCAGCTATCATTCAGTGTGCTTGTTGATTATTCATATAAGTCACGCATACTTTAATCAAATAACACACATAGAAGCTTCTGAAGACTTTTTATGGGTTCATAGCATTCAGTGGTTACTAGCGTGTAACTTCAGGAAAATCTAAGCTGGCTTCAGAAGTATATGTTAGAAATAAATATGCTACATTAATAAAAAATTACGCTTCGCTCAGTTCACTGACTCTCCAGGTAGAAAAAAGCAGTGTAATTGTTTCTAAAACTAACTGGTATTAAACTATTATTCAGTACACTCCATCTGGCAGGACGTAAAACATGAGAATAATTTAACTGCTAAAAATAAAAACTATATAAAAAAATCAAAATAAGGAAAATGCCAAGGACATGGTAGGTTAGATGACCACATTCAACAAAGAAACAGGCAGTTGAACTGCATGGCTATACTTTCACAGAAAAAAGTCACCTGTTATGTAAAAACAAAAACAAAAAAACAAAAAACAAACCCACCAGCCAATTATAACCCCCATGCAATTCTACAGCTGTGGGATCATACATACATACAGACTGTACAGGAAAACAGAACCCCAGAATCATTCACCCATCTTCCCATCAATCATATGAGCTTCCTTGTCTCTCTACTTCATTACTTCTAATGTTACCTGAGGACTTATTTCTAAATACTGGCACATTTAAAGAGTTGTGTCTAGCTTAATCCTGAGTCATACTTGTGGAAAATTTCCTGTTTTACAAGACGTTTCTTTCACATTTGTACAAATGGGGAAAAAAGCCACATATCAACTACACAGTTGCAATGTACCTGGCTGACATGTTATTTTCAGGAAGAAGTGGTATTTCCAAAACTTTTGTGCTGGCAATTATTATCTCTTGACTAGCTGTAGCAACTGTTTTTCCAGTGATTCGGTGCACCTGGTAAAATGCATGAGGTCTTAAGTAGCGATCATCTGCCGTGCCGATGAACATTTGCAGGTTTACAGGCTTCTCGCTATAGCCCAGGAGCTGATAAAAAATAAAAGATGTATTAAAATATTAGTTAGCTTTTCTGTATTTGCATAAAAGAGTAATAATAAATAACAAACTTCTTCAGTCTCTTGTGTTTTCTTCAATGCTAAAGAAAACTGAGTACAGACACCAGTCCTCCAGCAACATTTACCAGAATAAATGGATATCAATGTGTCTGTATTCCTTTTGAGTCTTGGACAGAGGAAACAATCATTTCATCTGTGGAACTTCTATGTTAAAACCGAGTTATGCTATACG
Source organism: Anser cygnoides (assembly GCF_040182565.1). Lineage (NCBI taxonomy): Eukaryota > Metazoa > Chordata > Aves > Anseriformes > Anatidae > Anser > Anser cygnoides. Next base: position 14,700,932 of record NC_089884.1, read on the forward strand.
TGCATTTCTGATACTGCCTTTAAACAATGAAGAATTATCAATATTATTAAGATACACCTACAGTTTCTAGAATTATTGAAAATATTTTCAAGTTTACATTTTTTATTATGAAATGCAATTTAGTAAGCTTATTAAGGGGTTTTATGAATGTAAATGTATTATATTAGGGTAAAGAAAAGTTGATTCATAGCTAGAAAATCAAGTATGATTATTTTTTCATAAAGAAAATAAATATTATCAAGTTTTGCTTTTTTTTTTTAAAAAAGTTAACTCGTGCATCTTTCCCTTTCTAAAATATGACTAACCACCAATGCACTCCGCTATCACAAAACCACCTCTTGTTTGAGCTAACAGTAATTAAACAGCATGAAAAACACTGATGCCTCAATAAATAAATTAAACTAGCTATAAAAAAAAAAATGCTAGCTTTATGATTATACACTGGTAACATAGTTGTCCAGAAGATTTAAGGAAACAAAATTTAACTGACAGTAACACACAAGTTTCCTTTACCCACTGCAATTTTAAATGAGACCTACAAAACAGGTCTTACAAATCCACAATGCTCACTTGATCTTCAGTATTCCTGCAGTTTGTGTAGACTGATGCACGTTGCAAGTTACATGACTTCTAAATAGCAATGTAACACGTTTATATTTCACTGACTTCAATGTCAACTTATGTTACAAATCGAGGGAGGGGAGACAGTTATTCTTTAAATGTGGTTTTGTCACATCAGTATTTTTGTCTTTAAAGTTACTTGGTTGCACAGCAATATTATCCAAGCTCTTTGCAGAACTAGCACAGAAAAACAAACAAACTAACAAACAAAACACAAAAAAAAACACACAAAAATGCAAAAACCCATGTCAATTTAACCTACTTAAAAGAACAACAACACCAGTAGTCAGCAGTACAAAAAAAAAAGCACACCCACACACAGACATCTGAAGCACCACTGCAGACTGCTTGCATCTCAATGTGCTACAACTGGTGCTAAATTTTACGTACACCCAATGACTGCCTCTTTCCTACATTAAAACTACGCCCATGACAACACCTACCTGTCCTATCACTTGTGTTAGAACTTTTGTCTCAATCAATGACAGGAGTGTTGTTTCTCAGAGTCCGTAATGTTAAAGAGCCATTCTCAAAGCTTTCAGCTATTGGTCTACATGAATGCTTTTGTCCAAGATGTAATGCTCCACCTAGATTTAATTAATCCATCCAGATACAACCATGTGGGTCAATATTTCCTGTCCATTAATTTTTGGTTCAATGTGATTGAGAAGCATAACAGCAAACATCTAGACCATGCAAGACAGACAAAACTGAGATTAATCAAAAGCAAAACAAAAAAAAAAAAAAAACCTGACGCTTGTTCTTCCCCTTTTCCCCCAGCACACACACAATCTAAAAATTCCTACAGACATACTGCAGATAAAAATCTCCAGATAAGCTACAGCACATAGCTGCTGTTAAGCAAGAACATACGTATCTTGAAGAGCTGACAGAAACGCTTGATAGATCTAATGTATTACGTATGTTACACTTACAGCATTATTAAGTAATTCTGTTTGTTTTTTTTTTTTCTCCCATTTTTCCATTTGTTTTTAGAAGAGTAAGAAGGTCCTAAAAGCTACACTAGTAAGACCATACCATCTTGAAGTTCTTCACAGTGGGAGACTGATGGGAAAGAAAGGAAGCAGTTCAGCATTTCTATCACTTTCCTGGGCTGGGTGATTTCAAGACCGTTCCTACAGTAAGGAGACCTCCCTGCTTTTCATAGTTGAAGGGAAAGAATTCTGGGTTCTGTTGTCTTCAATTCTCCCTATACCTTTCCTAGCTGTTGTGCCTTTTAAAAGTCAGTCCAGTTCAGTTTTACCATAAAATGCAGACTAAAAGTAGGGTTACACTAAAGCAGACTGTCCTGAAACTTGAACTCTCTTCATCTCCCCCAAGTCCAACTACCTTCAGGAATTGACCTGTGCATAGTCAAGCAGAGAAAACAGACATAATAATGTTCAGTCAGTAAGTCACATCTCCTCCTGGCTTTAACACTCGTTACCCCCTTCAGACCCTTGGTATAATGAAATAAAAATATCTGCCACAAAAAGCCAGGCAATCTTTACAAGTCACAGCAGCTTTTATCAAACACAATATCCTGTCCTATAATTGACAAATTTCCAACTAATTTCTTACATGATTTCATTTATTTATGTATTTCTACATTTCACAGGCTTATGTTCTGTCAAATATGTCAATGGTTTTGTTCTCATTGGAGTTCGCAGCACAAAGAGCTAAATCTAGGAAAAAAACAAACCATACCAAGGCCTCAGCCTTCACTGAGTGGAGGCAGTCTAGACTGTGTTGATACCCATGTAAATAAATGCAATATTCAGGCATTTACCGATGTTACAGTAGAGACAATGAACTTCTCGTAACCACCACCAGTGTTCAGGTTTTTCTCCATCTGCCAGGAGTCACCTGTAAACTACAGCAGCACAACCAGATCACAACTTTTACCCTTAATTATTATTCCACTGAAAGTAGAACATGGGGACTCTTTCATCAGTTATGGCTACATCCATTATACTTGATGCAGGCCTCCAATATCTTTCTAAAATATTTTTTTCCTAATAACAAATTAGTATTTCCAGAAGCTATGAATTTCAATAATTTAAAGTATCTAAAGAAAAATTAAGACCTTACATTCATTTAGCATTTACAGCAGTCACTTTTTGCAAAACTCTCAACACTGTGACCCCCACCATCCATTTTCCTCCGTTACAATTCACTCTTAACATGATGAAACGCAGCCTGAATGTGAACTTTGTTAAACGCACTCACTCTTATACTGGGAATTATATATATTACAAGCCAGAGCTATTAAAAAAAAGTTGAGTAACAAATAGGGTCACTGGGACAAAGCTGCTTTCCACTTAACGCTATCTCCCCCATCCCTAGCAATGGATATGTACACAACAGTTCTAGAGATAACAGCAATGAGAGACCGAGACTGACTCATAGAACTGCACCAGTCTGTCAACAGTCAGTGGAGGCCCTGTCCTCTACAGCGGCCCAGAGGCAGTGGGAGCTTACTGCAGTGAAGCAAAGCCCACCCAGTGCCAGTGGTTGCAGTGGTGTTGCCTACGAGGCTCTATGGCTGCACACTACACTTGAATTGCTCAGAGCTGTTTCTAACAATGGTTTTGCTTCCATTACACTAGAGCAAACATTCACCCTCTATGCTTTCCCAGATACACTATGGAAGACATACAGAGCCTGGTTTCCAAACATTATTCTGCAAAAGATGTTGGAGGAGTAGAAAGTGGCAGACAAAAAAAGACAAAAACTCCCTACCCCACCAACAGATTAGCTATATATCAGCACGGTATCAGGTGCATTTTCTGAGTGATGGTCTTGAAATGCAGTCTGACTGTTTTACATCACACCAATACGCAAGCCTTACCTCTATGGAAATCTGAAATTGTGTTACTACAGCTTGAAAATAAACATAATAATAAATAATAATAATATTTTTTTTTTTTTTAAAAAAAGAGCCACCACATAGTAGCACTACTTTTGGCATTTAGCTATACTTTTCTATATAGCAAATTAAACAAAAACAAACAAGAAATCCAATGCCCCAGCGAAACTGCAAGTTAAAAAAACATGCTAATTTTTCTTCAATGAAAATACCTACATAATTACCTTGAAAGAATACATACTGTTTAGTTCAAATACCTAGTGAAGCTGTGGTGTCTGTACCTTTAGTTTACCTTGGTAGAGAATTCATGATATATACAAATAAGAACATAGTGTCACTACACAGCTCATGGGCATTTAAGTTAACAAACTATTTTACAACCTACAACCTGCTGCAGCATCACCACGCTGAAGATGCACACCGTAAATTGCTACAATATCAGCCCGTCCAAGATTCAGTCACAGGTCACACACAGAAAGACGGTAACTTAAACTACTGGTTGAGCACTGGGGCTTTTTTCCATGCATGCCTTCCAGTATTTATGCCATTAATATGCAATTTTAGAGCTGCATGCTAACAAAAATATAGATATTAATTTTACTTTTTTTTTTTAAAAGACAAAAGCAACACTTTCCCAGGAGTAGCAAGCACTGTGCTGCAGACAACTAATAAGTTACTGCATGCTGTCACTGCTGACCTCTAGAAACCCTCCTCTGTAATAGAATACTGATACACCACCCACTGCTTTGCAGAGGAAACTCTGCCAAGTTGTTTTTGTGTTTCTGTATCGTTTCCATAGCAAAGGTCAGTGCATGCGTAAGTTAAACTAAAGCTGGAAGGCTAAAGACTGAAGGTCACAACAGGATAAGCCAGAACAGCTTCAGCCAAAGCAGTTCCAGCCGTGTTACTACATGCATTCAGTAAACTCCTGCATGTCAATACTTAGTTTGCAATTTTTATGATGCAAGTATGAAGAGAGTAAGGTAATGAGAAAAATTCAGTCATCAGGATGCTGTGTTTTTATATTAGAAAAACATTCCTACGTTCTTAATGCACATATAGAAAATCCTTTAGAAAAAAACAACTGTAACACTAGAGATCAATGTGATCACTGAAGTCAGCAGCATTTACACTTGAAAGTTAGTGGTAAGGGTGAGAATCTTTTCCTTTCTGAGGAAATCTAGCAGGTCACATTAAGTAAAAGGTATCAACCTAACAAAGGTAGCAGTTTTCCAGATTACATGCAGATCGTATTGGGCCATTATGTTGCTCATATGCCATCAGTTCCATGCTCTGAGCTAAGGGAGAGCTTGCAATACTCGGCAAGCTCATCAGAGGGCTTTAAAATCTCAAGTATTTAGAAGTTCTGCCTCCCTCCACTGTCTATTTTTTTAAACTAAGAAGGTTCTCTCTCTGTTTTCCATCTATTGTTTCAGGCCAAGTATTACCGATCTCTATTCAAATATAAATGTTATTTACCCACAAGATGTGATTTCTCAAGAGCTGCAAGAAGACTTGAGAAGAATATCCAACAGAAAACACACACTTCACAGAAAACAGGTACTATCAGACCACAATAGCATACTTCGAAATAGTCTGTTTTTCTTAAAATAACCCAAACTCTCTTTGTTTACTTACAATAAACCAACCCCTTATATTGTCACTAAATCCAGAAGTGATGTCAGGCTTTCACATGGCTATTCTGTTAGACTAAAAACGCAGACAAAAAAAAAAGGGAACTATAGCTTAGGGAAAAAAAAAAGTGAAATCATTTCTTTAGCTACATTTTACACTCAGCAATCAACCAATCCTAGATACTAATGACATTTCAGACAGTGCCAAAACCCATTTGATTGTATTTTTAAAGCAATTTTCCTGTAAAACTTTCCAGCATTCATTAGGAATTTGCATGTTTAACCAAACTTTCACTTGTGTTTAATATTCATGTTTTATCCTTTGTGCGCCTTGCTCAATTAGCGAGCAAAAAATAAGATCCTATCGCCACTCCAGTGCTCCCTCCCCTTGGACAATTAATTTACTGCTTATGGCATTACTGGATTGGTAAAGTAGGCTGATTAGAAGGAAGTCTTTTACATAAAAACAGATGTCCCTAAAAATAGAGCATAGTCTTGAAATACAAGACATGTCAGGGGAAAAAATCTGTGATAATCAAGGCTTTTCTTCATGCAGGTTAACAACTCCAGCTTCATCAAATGCACCAGTATTCCTGTAAAAATCCTCAGCTCAAACATGAAGGGGGAAGGAAATCCACAGCAGTGTGAAGAAGTGTAGGCACTCCCTACCCCTTTACTTCCAATAGTGAGGTCCTAGGCTTTTCAACACGGTGACACGAAGCGCACAACTAACTAGTTATCTCCTCCTTGGTAGTCTCCCTGCAGCTAGAAGCATTTCAGCGTGTCTCTATTCGTCAGAACACCTCCCACAGTTACACCACCGTAAGGAAGACAAAAGAGGACAAGAAAGGCCCAGATAGATGAAGGCGAAGGCAAAGATAAAGGGAAGGTAAAGCTGTTCTCTCCAATTAGGTATTTTTCCTTTTACTTTGGAAGACTGCAGTATTGAAGATACGGTATAATTTACCCTGGAATCTAAACAATCCTAAAAGAAAAGAACTTTCACTACTTATGGTTTAGTCCACTTTTAAACAGTTGTTTACAAAACAAAACTGCCAAACCTCACCATAGTAATATAATAAAAGTTTAAAAAAAGAAAAAAAAAAGGCTTTGAGATGTTTTGTCCTCTGAGACAATGGAGACGTGACCCATAACCTTGGACTATTTCTGACAACAGTATTCAAGAGGCACTGGAGCATGGCTTTGAGGAACCAAAATTTTTTTCTTCAGACATTTCTTCACAAGAATTTCACTTTTGAGTGGTTTGCAGCTACTTTCTTACAGAACCGTGAAGACTGACGTTTTAAAAGCTGAAGGGTGACTCTTCCAAACTGAGCAGCACACCTAGTAACAGCTAGAAATAAAAGCAAGGGATAAAAGAGATCTAAAGGCATGAAGATGCTCAATAAATTGAAACAAAAGCCACAGAATGACTAACACTAGTGGTGCAATTTGCCATAAATTTATTGTCAGTGGCATTTTGAAAAGCTTGAACCACGCTATAGATATAAAAACAAGTTCAGGGAAGTTATTGAAAGTCAGACTGACCACAGCCATCTCCTTGTGGGGGATGCAGAGGGGCAATGAGTGCTGACCTTTGATCTGCTGTGGACTGTTCACAAGAAAGTGAATTCATGGAAGATAACTCCATTCAGATCTCTTAGACAATACCCCAACCACTGACTTAAAAGCTTAGCAGTAGATGCAAGTGTGTTTTTTTTTTTTTTTTAATTTCATTCCCATTCCACAAAGGTTTTAATGTTAGAGAAAGTTAAACGTATAATTTTAAAATTAAATATGTTGTATCAACCTACTTCCCCTTCCTGAAGTGCAGTACTATTTTCAATCATTTGATTATCTGATGTAGGAAAGAAAAGCATGCACACCAGAGAAGCATCCTCCTTCCTCTTTTGCTAATAGCTCATTGAGTAGACTGACTTAAAACCTTAAAATAGTATAGATCTCTGCAATTCTGAAAAATAAAAATAGTGAGGTATGAAAGCAACAAGTGTTAACAAACTACTAGACATAGTGGCACAAGTCCAGGTTTAACAGCATTTTAAAGGTCATCACAAAGACAAATGGGTCCTGAAGAGAACCAAAGCAAAAATAGCAGTGCATTACTGGCCATGATACCATCTGGTCATACAACGTACGGAACATCCTTCAAGGTTTAAGAACCTGGATTTTTCTATTTCTGAAATCTCACACTTCCATGCTTACTGCTTGCAGAGAAGACTGACTATTTAAATGCTAATTTCAGGCATATTTTGAAGAGTGTTTCAGCTCAGAGTCCTGTCCCATTCTATGCTACCAACAGAAGACCAAATCATAGCTAAAATAGTGTTAGACTAACATTACAACTTCACGCTGTGCAGAATTACTGGCTACATCTAACTAGCCATCACCATACACAATCCATCTTCAGTTTGCTCTGCACTATCAAGAAATTGTGCTATTTCTGAACCTCCAATTCCCAGTGCCAAATTACGCTATGGACAACTTTTCAGATGAGCATTTCCAGGAAAACCCATATAACTTGCAAAAAAAACCCCTAATTCTACTTGGAAAAAAATTTCAATAGTACTCTTCCTCATCTTAGTAACCACAACACAAGAAGCAGACAACCGTGTCATTACCAATCCAGTATGCCATTTTAATTTTTTCCATGTTAATTAGAGCATTGTATTGATTAAGTGTTCAAACATATATTAGATGCATGTGGATGGGTTTTACTATCTATTTTGGGGGTTCTAGAGCAGAAGATGCCTATATAGTCAATCTACTCTTAAAAAGATATTTATTTTTACAACCCCATCCAAAAGCCAATGTTTTGTCCCTAACAGCCGATCACACGGCTCACACAGGCTGAGACTTACCTTCTGCATTTATTTGCAGGTTGTCACCAACAGTTAGAACTGGGATAAGAACCCGCCTTCTGGTGATGTATGAATAAAGGGAAGGACTCGAGACAAAGAAAAAAACCAACACAGAAGAATTGAAAAAATGGAAGGTGGGAAGAAGGGAAGGGTCATAAGACACAGAAAAACCATTCTGTATACCATTCTCTATACCCTTCCTCAAACATAGGACTGCTGACCAGTCCATAGATTGCATGATGCTTCCTCTCTCCTGTTGCAGCAGGATCAACTCCTGTGCAAATCTGGCTTATGGCAGAGATGAACGGCTCCTACCCTTGAGCCCATTAAAGCATGGCAAGAAGACTTATGGTACAGGCAAATTCCTGATAGCTACCCCTGCCCCAAATTTCTCTGGTACACATGGGGTACTTCATCCCCAAATAGAACTTACACAGTGTCTGTCGTAGATACACCATCACTTCAAAACGAGTTACCCTTATCACTGTGTTCACATCTAGAACCGATTCCCACTGTGGTAACTCACCACAGGACAGATATCCTCCTCGCATGCAGAACAAGGAGCTGTTAGCTCCACTGCCACTCAGTAAATCTCACTGCAAGTTTATCAAGAAGACTATACGGGAGATCACCTCCCTCAACAGCAACAGGACATAAGGTTAAAATATTTGTTGTGCACAACAGCTTGTGGAATTTCCTACTAGAAGATAGCATCAAATTTAAAATACTTAAGAGAACTCGGCAAATTGCAAAAGCTGATGTGAATTGCAGGAACACAACATACAATTATTTTTTAAATGAAAAATGTCATTTTAGGTCAGGAAGCTAGAATATAAAAGCAAGAAACTATTCGTGAGAGATCCTTATTGTGTTCCTGCCTGCTCTAAAATGCTTAAAAACCATTATCCGAGTGAAGTCTCATGAAAAACCTTAACCATTTTAGAAAACAGTTAAATCTCACTCCAGCAAATTGTAAATGTAAACATTATTTTATTATGTACAATTTGACCTGGGGCAAGGGTGAGAAATTCAAGGAATTGTGATCTTTCATTTAAGAGTTAGATGAAACATAGCAGCTATTTATTTAAAAGGCTTCTTAGATGGGTAGAATACGTACTTCAACCTACTGAATTAGGTAGACAGTTCTCAGAGGCCTTCTCTGTCTCCTGACTATGGAACACAAGATTTCCACACTGTTTGAATGAGAGAATTTCAAAACGTCACCCTTCCCATTGCTTACCATGCTGCCAAGTTATTTATTCCTTCCCTGTGAATAATGTCAGCCTTATCTTGTAGATTTTTCTAAACAGGTAAAATAAGTAGTGACAGATGACATGGATTAGCTGGAACACACTCCTAAGCAAGCAGAGATAAAAATGACAGTTACCTAATATTTTGAATGTTTTGCCATTGAAAGACTGAAAACAGTAGAATTTCAGCACAGAATTTGCTTCTTTGAAATCAATGGACTTAGAAAACAAAACATGATGCTCAACTCATTTCATTTCCTCACATTTGGAAATAAGCTGATTAAATGTACTCACAGCAGATGATGCCAAATTTGTCAGAAGCTTAGTCTCCTAGCAACAGGTACAGTACAGTATTAGTAATAGATTAATGGCATATGCTAATAGATTAATGGCTTGAAGCCATGTACTATCTTAAAATCTTTATTCTAAATAACACATCAACTGCACATGCAGAACTACAGAGGTTTCCGCATTTTGGAAATTAAATGTTCTTTCTATAAAATACTGTGCAAAAGTAACAAAAACTCTGTAGCAAGAAAAAGCACATAGGCCTTGAGGCACCCACATCCTTTCTTGTCTCTGACACTGGTTAACTTACAGGCACAAGGAAACACCAAGTACTTTTTTGCAATAATCACCCACATAGACAGAACTGAATGTTGTAAAGCCAAGAGCACCAAACAGAAAGAAGATAAGTCAGATACAAATAGCAATGCATATCGTGAAATGCATTTGTGTAATAACCCTCTGGAAGTGCTGGAAAAGCTTGCATCTTTATATTTAAATTGAGTAATTTATGTCTACTCACAGCTATTTAATGTTTACTTTTCACCAAACTTGGCCCTTAGCACACTGTTTTTACCAGTAGCGAATAAAAAGTTAATTCAAATCCTTGTTTTGTTTCATAACAACTTCCTCTCCCATCAAGCACAATAATTAATTTCTAATCCAGCTGGAAGAGACGAAATTGCAAAATAGAATATTGATTTGCATTCGTATTCATTTTAATTTAGAGAGGCATAGCACCATGCATGTGTTTAAGCACGAGACTGTGAAACAAACAAATACTACGGCCATTTTTAAAACAGGATTCTTGTAATAGCGAGGTATTTCACAATTCTAATTAGAATAAAGAGCTTTGAAAATAATAAGTCACATAGATTACAGATCTGTGTTTTTTTTTTTCTAATTTACATCTACCACTACAATTTAAAAGCATCTAGTTTTGCAAGCAAAAGGAAGCCTACATATATTTGTCAAGTCTTATAACCATCAGCAAAATAATTTCCTTTAAAACAAATATTAGTGCAAGATGCAAAAACCCGGGGGGGGGGGGGGGGGGTGGTGGTGGAAAATAGTTCCCAAATGCTCAGCAGAGACTTAGTTTGGCAGCTAAAATCTCCCAAGATTCTGTCCTCATTAATGATGTGTTAAATTCCAGTACCAGCACCTTGGCATGTGAAAATTGTATCTACTTGTTCTCCAGCAACTAAACACAATGAAGAAATTTGCCCTGGCAACTACTTTCAGATTCCAGCCTAGCTCAGGCATCCTCACTTTTCTCTCGTATGCAGCACAGACTTACTTCCCTGCTGTGTATTCGATCGTTGCCTCTACTGTGCTAAGGAATCTAGCAGGTCTGACAATAGGAGAAGGTTTGAGCTGGTTGCGCCATGGTATTGTCACCAGGAGAACACTGAGAAACTCTGTAGGTAGCATGAAAGCTGGACGATGAGCTTAGATTAAGAATGAAAATGGAAGGATGATGAAAGATATTCAAGGAAGAAGAGATGTGATGAAGAGATCCAGCCTTCTTTTGGAGGAAGGGAAAGGAAAGATACAGACAAAAAAAGTCCTAAGAAGAAAACAGAAGGAATGAAAAAAATCACGGTAAGGTATCAGAGAAGAATCAGAGTTGGGTAAATAGCTTGAAGAATGCGACTAGGTGTCAGGTTAGGAGAAGAAATTCTTTAGATGAAGAGTTTAGAAAGAGGAGATTGCTTAGGCAAGGAGAAAGGAACAGACAGTCCAATACATCTAAATTCTGCTGGTACATCTTTACTTATGCACGTGTAACTTCAGAGCTGTTCCAAAACTGATGTAATTACAACGCATGACAGAATTTGCTTGCCAGTGAGGAATAAAAAAGTATAAGGAGAAAAAGTGATAATATGTTTATTCTACAGTATGAGTAGGAGAAACAATAGGGACTGATTATGCCAACTCTATTACCACTTTGAGTCTGGTTTTAAATACTAACACGTTACTTAAACTATTGAAATGGGACAAATATAACAAATACATTTTTAATTTCTCGATTGCTCTTGTAAAACACTAAGGACTGAAACCGTGACTGCCATTTTGCTGTAAAAGAACAGGAAGTATCCTGGGTTTGGGGGAAGAAACAGACCTGTGGTAACCTTAAGGTAATTAGATTAATTTTCTTTTTGTCCCCCCTATTTATCCTAAGCAGCTATTTATCCTTTATAGCTGTTGTTTCTTTTGACATATAAATGAACACTTGATTTTTATCTTAATATATTTTGGGATTAAGATAAAAATCATTAAGCAAGATTGAGATGAATAAGTAAAGAGACATTGCTTTCACCCAAGGATGCAGCAAACTTACAAATCAAGGAATCTTAACAAGCCCCATAATTCCCCAGCGCAATCTTCCCTGTGTCCAGCGAGTAAGAGGGCCAGTTCTGTTGCCAGCTGGCACCACAGGTACTAAAGGAGACATAAGTGACTACCAGTAAAGTAATCCAGAAGCCTGCCCAGCATAGGGTAGGAGATGTGTGCACACCTCGGCTCAGAGGGGAGCACATCACAGCTTGTGTACGCAGTTATTTATATCCACGACACCAAAACCACGCTTCTTTCCCTTCAAAGGAGATTATGATGGCAAAGCTTTCACATGAAAGCCAAACCTAATTTACCAGGACCTTACATCCATCCCTGAGCTCAACAACAATTGGATGGTGTTTGCAAAGTGTTTATATACTATGCTTTAGATGTCTTTAGCACTTTAAATGTTTAGCATGAACAAAGGAACCCAGCCAAAGCAACTGTTAATGACCAGTACCAGGTATCAACACAGTTTGTGTACCACCACCCTCTGTTAGTCAGAGGAGAACCGTTGCCTGAATTACTACTGCATTTAGATCAGTTTCAGTACTGAACAAAACTGTTCTAAAAGACAATAAAGCTTGCTTGATTCTGTTAAAGCAGTGGAAACAGTGACAAGACACAGGGCAGGGTAGGAAGGGGAACAAGTCTTGCTTGCCCTTACAGAGTAACAGTTTAAATCTGAACTAATTTTTGTATTGCACAAGGTACATTTAGGGGAAAATCTTACCCAGGAAGGAATATAAGCTTCAAAGAAGGTAAGGACTCACGCCATTATAAATACCAGTAACTGTATCTAAGAGAAAGTTATCTTTGATTCAAGAAAGCCAGACTTCCTACCTTCACTACAGGGTGTCCTCCAGTAGATGCTTTTACTGCTCCTCTGCTTCCTTCTGTTTCATAGTGAGCTCTGTGATGAGTTTTAGGCTGGACATCTATTTTCAGTTCACATTGCCCGTAATGACTTGGTAAAGGCCAGTCGAGAGGTGGCAACGAAGATGTGCTGCAATCAAGATGTGCACACTATGGTTAAATGAAATATGCCATTTGGCCAGGGTACAATCACAGGAACTTCTCCATAAATACAGACAATGATGTCATTTTCCTAACACATGATTACGAAATAAGAATAGCTATTAGCCTAGCACTATTTCTTGAAAATTCCCAAAGTCTGCTGGTGCATTAAAATCTTCAATTAAACATTTATTTGGGGGGTATTTTTGGAGCGTACTAATGTAGTGCTGTATTTCTTCCTTCCAGTCCCTGGCTGAAAGAAAGGTACTGCAGGCCCTGCATTACCAGCGTTATTCCATAATGCTTTTATTTTATGTTTTTATTCTCAAGTTTATCAACAAGCAAGTTCAAATGGTTCTAAAGGGAACAGTTTAAATTCATTTATCATTATCATAACTAAACCATTAAGTTTCAAAAAATACTTGAAGATAATAAAGCAGACAGTTACTTTGTTAAGATTGGTAAGCACTGCACTTTGTTAACTATCATTCCGATGAACACTACCTGATGATTCAAACTTTTAAGACTAGTAGTCCTGTCTAAGCATAAAGACTTACTGCAACAAACACACCTGAAGTGTGTGCTTAGCTTATCCATGGATTATACCCTTACACCCAGTAGCAAAATTGCTCCAGGGGAGGAGGAAAAAAATGCAGCAATAGAAGTAACATGAAAAACTCAAAGGGAAATAAGCCACATGGTATCACCATTTTTTTTCCATACCTATCCTTTTACCTGCTTAGATTCACAGACTTATTATTCTAATATGAAGAACAGTAGGATTCAAGTCAGTAATTACCTGTTGGAGCAAATTAATTTCTAAACATTTAAAAGTGAATGTTTATAGCACTGTGTAACACACAAGAACATATACAATAAAAATAAGCTTCTATTGAAATAGTTTTTACTGCCATACACTGACCAACAGGGCAAGCAAAGTAGGTTTTAAAGAGATGGACAAACGCTGGTTTGTATTCTTGCCTGAGAAAGTGCAACTCCATCCCTTTCTCCTTTACAGGAAGTCAGGTAAAACCCCACTGCCAGTCCAAAACCATGCACACTTTCACAAACACAAACAGCTACAGATCCACAAAAGACAAGCTGTACCTTCTGGAGAGCTGCAACCTATGAAAACATATCCACAGTTGGGAAAGAAGGTGATGTTTGAACTGAAGGGGAAAAAAAAGGCTGTCTTTAGTAAGTATCTGGATGGACTTGGGCTCAGGCTGCAGCACCATATATCTACCTTTTACTACAAACATCATTGTCACTAAGCACAGAAAAGGGGGAGAAGCAAAGGCCCCACTTGCTGGCATCCTCCTACAGGAGGGCCACCTATAAACCTGCTGGCCTGCTGCTTTGTGGAGTACCTCCAACTGTGCACTTCAGCAGAGAGCTAACCCTGAGATAAACTCATCTCCTGAAGCGCCTTTCAGGGAATGAATGGGAACCAGAGTTTTTCCCTTTCTTCTTACTGAAAGTAAGAAATGAGAGCAATAAATCATGTCCACAAGCATTCAGTGTGTAGCCAAGACTCTTCTTCCCCCAGTAAGCAGGTCTTAGGACCAGTCCTTCCACAGCAATAGTATTTACTGGGTAGGAGAAGTGATGTCAAGAATAAAAGAGGAAACAGGAAAACAAGAGGAATGCAGCATAAGCCCAGTCCTGCCAGTTACTTACCACAGGCCAAGGTGTACTGCCTAAATGCTACTATTGGTTATCAACTAGACCTTGCCATTCACTTTTATAGTTACTGAACAAGACTCAAGTCTTCAGTCTGAAAACGGAAAGAAAACATCAGGATTAGACGATACTAAAAATAGTTTTAAAAGGAATATAGCATGCAAGAATTCGTTCTTTATTATTTCTGAAAAAGTTTTTTCTCCCCTATAACCAAGTAGTTGATGTTAAAATAGTTGGTATGCATAGTGAACAGATATGGTCCCGCAGAGAGCTTGGTGTAACATGCACACCACAGACTACATACCAATTACTGGGAGATATTACTCAAAGTTACATATTAAACTCACTCTAGAAAAAGTATTTGTTGCTAATGATGGCCCTCTATACCTCTAAGAGGTTTAATCCTGCAATTAACTAATAAAAATGTAGCACAAGCCATATCAGAGTCCCATTATCTGCTGAAACAATATTTGGAATACTAGAACAAACATGGAGACAGGAAAATAACGAGGTCTCAAGATTTTGTCATTCTTTGAAAACAAATAAAAAAAAATCAGCATGAGGGAGTGAGCAAGCACACATGCATGTGCAGATGCCTAAACGAGAGGGAGAGAGGGAGGGAGGGAGAAGCTTCCAAAAGTTTTCCAAATAAATTGCATAGCATTAGACTTTTAGGTCTTGCTGCTTCAAACTGCTATTTTCTAGATGAAACAGACCAGAGTTGTAGCTGCTTCCCTTTAAGGAACAGACTGTGATGTGGGATACCCAAAGTGTTAAGTGTTTATCTTTGAATATTTTTCTTGCTGTCTCCATCACCCTCAACTTCTTAGCAGCAATGGAATCCTAAAAAGTTTCGGGGTACAGTGTCATGCACCTTTCTGCCCTGTGATGATATCATTTAAATCCATTTCTGCTTCCACACCACTCTTTCACTTGTTTTGAAGCAAATGCTGTAGAGCAACACATTACAGTGAATTGGTGATCTAACTTTATTTCATTTTGAAAGGTAAGCTTTTTTATTCTGTTAGTTTACCAGAGCCTCCACTATCTAAATGGTTTGTTCAAACTGAAATAACGGGAGAGAGGCTGAACAAGAACTTTCCTTGCCTGTCACCTTCTGAACGTCACATGGACCTTCAAGCTCGGACACTAAATAAATACATCAAATATCAGAATACAGTCCATAAACTTTTTTTTTCCCCACTAGGTAGAAATCAACATCAAAACAGAAGAATCATGTCAGAACTGGGGTGTGAAGAAACACAATCTCTGTACTAGACACTGTATATGGGAAATAAATTCTGAAGCTGCTAGCTGGAGTAATTAGAGTAAATAAAGTTGATAGTGAACTCTACTGATCTCTGATGATTTGAAACTTAACTAAGACACCTATAACATGTTTAAAAAAACACAGCTTTTTGAGAAATGTGCAAAGATTTGGTACCGTTACAAAAAGATTTGTCTCCCCCAGTTTGCACACAGCATGATGACATTTCTATTGCTTTCAAAGCCATCTCTACCTTTGCATTCAGAACACAGGATCTAGATCAGGTGCTGACTGTTTTTTTTTTTTTACAAGTTATTTTAGACTAAAAGATTAAAAGAAATAAGAACTTTTGTTTTTCAAACCTCTCACTTGTCAAACTTGAGGGAGGAGGAATGTACTAGTAGACACTTCCACACACTTTGTTACAGAAGTTCATCACAAAATTACTGTTACAACAGCTTGCAACTTAGTGTTTTTTTTATACATGGTTCTGTAATTTTTGCTTTTCTTTGCCGAGTAAACCCCTTATTAACAGTACAGTAACCTACTAGTAAAGCACCAAATCACATACCAGCAAACAATGACTGATGGTCATCCTAAATGTTTCATGAAATCAAATCTTAGCATGCTGTTGAGACAGCACCAATCTGTAAAGCTACAGATGTTCTTCCAGTAATACCAAGAGAATTTCATAATCTGATTAATGCAAGTCTCCAAAAGCTCAAACTTCTATCACCTCAAGATTAAAGGCTTTAGAGAACAGCTGCTATTAAAGGAAACTTAGAAGTAGAGAAAGAACCCTTCAGTAGCATCCTCAGCAGAAGCCATCACTTTTAAAACAATCACTTCAGTGTTCACACTATTAATTCAATGGATACCTTCTTCACCTGCAACTATGATCTCCAAAACAACAGCGCTTCTGGCTGCTCACATTGATGAACAGACATCTAACGCTCATCAGAATGACAATCTCATGGATTCCTCTGGATTTCAGTGTTCGGACCTGCGGAAGCAACGGCCCCCTCCATGGGCTGTATCTCCCTTGCACAGGAAGAAACAAAGCCTAGAAACAAGATTGCTTGCTTACATTTGACTTATGTTTTATTCTTCCTTCTATCCCACATGCAGCGTTGTGGGGCCAATGGCAGCTGTGGAAAATAATCCTGTTAAAAACTGAAAACGGTTATCTTCCATTTGGAGCACTCCCCCTAGGCAATTCACTGGACAGACAGCTGGGGCTCCGTGCAGAGAGCAATTGCTAATCCTGGTACCTCAGCTGAAGCACCTGTGATTAACTCAGTTTTAGTCTAATGCTCTGTTGGACTCCTTGCTTAAAAAGTTTTTGAATACAAGTGGAATGAGAGCTCATTTTAGCTACTCAGTATGAACATGTTCCTGCCTCTCAGTAGTCACAAATTCTAGTTATAACCTTTCAAAGATACCCACTAGGATCTCAAAAAGTTTGTGACAATTCCTCTTTTTCAGTTTCTTTCTTTCATTGGTTAACTTTCACAGATCTGCTATTAGAGTGATTTTTTAATTATTATTTCTTAGTTACAGCAAAAGTAACACTTTCCACTTGCAGCTCTCCTGAAACATCAAAATCTGTGACTGAGAAAGAGCTTGCTGACCAATGGATATTCCAGAGCTTTTTCACATCCTGAGCTTTTGCAAAGAATAACCAACAGCGTTGGTTATGATAAGTCAATGCCGCGACACAGCAAACCCTTCAGAATCTCAAATCTTACTGTTCTGCAATATTACAGTCCTTCTTTGAGAGTTCTTGTAGAGTGAAAACACAGCTGTGATTGCTCTTCACTACACAGAACAAAGTAACGTGTTTTGGAGTTAAGAATTTGGGGGCCATTCCAGTTGCCACAGCAGATTATCAATAAATATTTTTTTTTAAATACTGCTTACATTCAAAATGTCACTGTTCTGCTACTAGCAGACCTACAGTTAAATATGCTTTACTGATACAGTATACTGCCGAGTAAAATCTATATTCTATCTTTCAGAACAAAGGAGAGAGCTGAATCATATGTACAGCACAGAGGTCGCGTATTAAACAGTCTGAATTTCTCTGGATTCATTAATGGTGTGTAAACATTACAGCAATAGCCTAGCTTATTAAAAATCTAAGAGGTTCAAAGTTCTCTTGCCTGTCTCACTAAGTGGGTACTTATCTTCAAAGTCAGCGACTTGCAAATATTTTCACTTTAAAGTTTTGCTAACACAGCATAACTGGTGTTATTTCTATGTAACAAAAAACAGATGGATAACTACGTACCAGAGTAAGTTTGTCTATAGTCCAATCGCATTAAAAGGCTTATACTTCTTAAAATTAAAGACTGAGATCCCAATTGTTATGCTAAAAATAGAACAATTCTGTTCCTCTCTGCTCCACAGACTTTCAAGAGAAAGACAAGAGAACTAACTATTTCAAGCGTTCTACCACCTGCCACTATATTTACACTACTTTTTTCCCAAAAAAGAAGGTTAACATAGTCAGCAATCTTAGCTTTCAGTGGAAACTGCCATATAACTGCAGGTAAAGTACTCTCAAGTTGCCGTTAAGCATCCACCACTAAAGAGATTCCTGAACTGTACATGCATGTGTCACAGCCCACTTGTTCACCACCACTGCAACCAAGATACTGCCTGGTACCCCATCACTTCATGGTGCTCCAGACTGAACCTGTGGCACAGCATTCTGAAGGAAACCGTCAGTTTATAAAGTAGTTCTTAATCAGAACTAATTAACTACAGAGCACCATATCTGTGGATTTTAACACTAAATGTTGCTCAGCTCTTATGAATTGTACTTTTAGTGAAAAATCCCCATCCTGAGTATTAAATTACATTATAATCTTTTCTCATTACTAGTTTCTGGGTTGTCCATACAATGTTTTCATTCTCCTAGATCAACCTGAAAAAAAAATGCCTTATAAAACAGTTTGTTTCCCCCCCCCGGTTTCTGGAGATCTAAGATGTCTAACTGTAGGCATTGTAATGGAGAACATTAGTTTCTGTGAAACAATTTATTTATGTATCACTTCAAAACACTACTTGCTACTTGTCTTTCTAAAACAGCAGCTTTGTACTTGAGGCAGCTGGCTGGAATCTACACAAGAAAACTTTAGAAGGGATCAGTCTTGATGAACTTCCCAATATTACATGATTTCATAAATATTTACTAAATACCTACTAAATGGGAATTCCACAGAGTTTTAATGACTTAAGGATGCACTTAAGATAACTCACGTGAGCATACTAACCCTTTTCAGATGGTACCTCACCATGAGCAACTGGATCACATTTAGATATTTGCATACGAATAGGCTCTAGGAAGAAACACTTTCTCCGGCATTCTCCTGGACTACTACCTAGCCTATACTGACATAGGCTATCCTGAAGCGCCTATGTTGCTCTTCAAACAGGTAATACAGAATTTGAGAAGGAATGAAAGAAAAAAATAATCAAATTCATAAAAGAAATCTGAAACTACTTTATACAAGAACCTAGAAATAGGTCTTTGAAAGATTTACTGGGGAAAAGAGTATTTTCAGCGGATGAAATTCAAGCTCTAACAGTAGACATGAAAAAAAGAATAAAACTCAGCATCTTCATGAAACAATGGGGCAACAATCAAATGGCAAGGTCAGATCTGCCATCTCTACCACAAGATCCCAATAAGAAAGGGATTTTCTAAGTGGAAGGGATGGAAACATGAAATACACAAAGTCAGTTCTTATCCTTCTTCCTAAGGGAACTAAAAGCAAACAAAAAAAGGTGTCTTAAACAAGAGTAAGAATGTAATAAATAAAATGACCAAATAACTTCATTGCTGAATATACTGAAAAATGACCAATTTAATCTACAATTGAAAGAGTGCTAATCTGCCAAGGTATTGGTCAAATAAATATTACGTACTGACATATCCTGTAATTTATGATATATTTTATAATTTATATTATGATATAATGCTATATATAGTGCATATATAATATGTGATGAATATATACATTGCAATTAGTATCCAACTTTATGACAACTGAGGTGCTTGCTTTTGGTCACTGCTATAAACTACTTCAACAGTGGATCTCCCTACATTTAATTTTTATTCCTAAAGGGTAAGAGTGAACTTAGCTTCCCTGCTTTGTAAGTAGCAAAATCAAAATACTATACAACAGAATTAAATATTGGAGTATACTAAAGACGCCTGGTCTCACGGTACCTCTGGAACAAGCTACAAATGCTAAGTAGTTTGACTTTTCATACAGATAATAGCTGCTAATGCAACCATTTCCACTAGTTCAATAGTCAGGCTAAATTTTGGGCAGCCAATGTATCATTTTATTCAGCTTACTTGTGAATAGGTGTAGTCTTTGCCGCTTTCTGCATGTGTACCTGTTTTATATTTTTGAGAAATGTCAGCATTTAACTAACTTCTGACATTCTGTATCAAGTCAAGTCATCAGCTCTTGATTTTGCTCCCCGACTAAAAGAGAGAAATTGCTTCATCCACCACACTGATTCCTTCATCCACAACGCCCTTGAAGAGCAAATCTTAAGCACTGCCTCTGTAGAATGACACTACTTTAATTAGTTATTTTAAAATCAAGGCAGACTAGTATGGGAACACCAAGATTCACACACACAGTGTGCTTTTATACAGATATTTGCTTTACATAACATAACTTTCTTAGAAAACATCTACACAGAACCGGTCAAGCAAAGGGTAGCTTCACCCTCCAGTCAGTTCCTATGTTACAGCGCATCTACTGTATTTTTAAAAGGAGAAGCAGATGGGTATTTGGAGTCTCAACTTGCTTTTGTTCCAATTATATTGTTTACCTGTCCACAAGAAGTTTTCTTTAAGAAGTCTTAACGCATCACAGAAATATTAGCGCATTAGTATGTGTATACAGGATGCATGGGAGGGAAGCCTTCTGAAGGACTCAGAGATTTTCTTACCACTTACCGAAATATAGGAGTATGACCAGGCTTTGGTTTGTTCCAAGTAAAGTGCGAAGGAACAGAAAGAAATTGGTCTCCGGGCAAGTCTTTTTTCAAGGTGTGTTGAGATCCAGAGCAGTCATCTACTGCAGTTTCCAGGGATGATGATAAGTTACCCTGTTCTTCAGGACAGATATCGATTTTTCCAGATAAAGTGGCAGTCTGATCCTCTGAGGTCTTTCTTGTTTTAAGAGGAATATCAGTCTCTGTACAACACTGAAATGGTGAAAGGCCAGAGTTAAGACCTTGTACATTATGGATGGACGTGTTCAGCCATGTGTCTTCCGTTATGCTTCCTCTGGGAGAATGACCAGGCGATGGAGTTGGAGAATGGTGAGGAGAGAGAGAACCAGCATAGCAAATCTCAGCACTGGAGTGTCGTCGTTTCCCACAGGGAGATGTAGGTCTTGATGAGGGCCTTGATGTTGGTCTAGGGCTTAGCCAATTTTCATCTGTAATGCTAGTTCTAGGAGAATGACAGGGAGACTGTCGAGGTGACAAGGCATGCCCAAATCCATATGGCTGTTGCCAAGATTCATCACTGGGACCTCTTGGAGAACCACCAGGAGATGCCAAAGGAGAGCCAAGGGTAAATCGAGCAGCTGCTTCATTTAACTCCGAGTCTACATCGTCATAAACGTGGGAAATGGATTCACAAGAGGAAGCATCTGAAAACCAACTTCTGGAGGAAATGCTGCTGGCAGGGCTTGGGCTAAGGGATGATTCCCTGTATGATGGCTCAAGAGGAAGATAGAGATGGTCCCTTGAAGGCCTTTCCATATATTCATTTTCTGTGCCATTTGTGTGCAATTCATCTTCATTGGCTTCAATCCCCTGATGACAGTTAGGTGAAATTGATGTAATTTGAATACTAGGGCACTCAAAGGGTTTGGGTCCACCTAGTGGACTATATTTGGATTCTGGTACCTCACAAGTTCCTTCATAGTTCTTGTGACTCTGAAGTCTTGTAGGGGGTGACAGAGGAGAGGAGTGAGACTGCAGTCCATGGCGAGGAATACAAATTGGCTGATTTACAGACGATGATGGTTGGTCTACATTGAAGATGTATATGGATGCACAGTCATCTGACTCAAGATCTGAAAACAAAATAAATAAAGGAAGAAGAAAAAAGAGGAACAGAGTCAGAATGCAATACTTGAAAAACGTCACAAGATCTTTTGTTGAAAACAGGACGTGTCCGGGAAACATCCTAGACATTTCTTACTATACTAGGCACACAAAATAAAGTTCATTATTTCAGATCCCCTTTATTTATTTATAGATAGATATGACTACAGCTTAAGTTTTCTTTCATAAATCTAGTTTTCAACCACATTCCAGTTTATCCACATCTTTAGTGGTCTAAAATGTAATACACATAGAATACGGGTTTAAAATATTGAAAGAATCTAAGATTAAATGCTCAACTCAAACTTCTTCTTTCATAAATTAATTATGAATTGAATGTAGTTATAATAATCCATTAAATATTTAATCTTTTTGTATTAATATGAACAAACACTACACTTTCTGCAATCCCACTAGTCAATACTTATAAGCACAGGAATATCATATGCACAGTATTTATCTCCTTTAACGTTGGAAAGCATCTTACAATGTCTCAAACTCCAATGAAGATGACAAACAACCCAAAGCATTTAACCAAAAGAGGCCTAAAAAGGAACATTATTAAAGATATTAGGAAGAATCTTATTCCAAAGGCCTTTTTGGTTGCTTAGAAAACTCTCAAGTGCCCATCCTACAGAACAGCATTTTTTCAAGTTGAGTCTCGCAAAGTTTGAGCGCAAGCTGTTCAGCATAAAAAAGGCAAAGTATTCCCAGATCTCACAAACTTATCCCAAACACAGGAAATATTCCAAAGAAAAACAAGCAACCGCGAGGGAGTGCAAGTCCAGTTAACAAAATCAGCAGCTTTGTCCCACAGAACCAATGCAGATATTCTTGCCCTGCTTCTCAATATTGGATTAAGTGCCCCTACAAAACATTTGTCCTGGAAATAAGTAGGAAACACACCTTTTTCCTTATTTTGTAATCGCTACGCTTCCACTCATTTCCCTTGTAAAAGGGATCCTTCCCTCTAAAATCATACAAAGCATGAAGGAGACCTCAGGTTGTTCACCACTCCATCATCTCCTGGAAGATGAATTCAACGTACTTAGATTATTACCACTCGATACTGAAACTACTCTGAAAAATCTGTTAACAATGTTGTCTCTATAGCATGAATAATTTGTTTTAATGCTGAATCACTTGGAGAGCTTTTTACCCATTAAAATTAAAATTGTGCAGTTTCTAGCATTGTTTGTTTTTAATATTTTTTTCCAGAAGTAGGGGACCATTAGGCAGAAACCTATATATTTCCACAAAAAAGAAATGTTTCATTATCAAATGTAATGATAAGACACCATGTTCATCTGATGATTTTCCATAAATGCAAATCGGATGGCATTAATTGTATCTCAGGATATTAGCTCTTTTTTATTTTATTTTATTTTTTTTTAGTGCTGGATAGGATATTAACACTTTACCAACCTTTTCAGATTTCAAGATTCATTAAAAGTTATTAGGCAAAAGACCTTTTTAGCAGACTCTTTTTACACCACTCAGCAAAGTCACTGCTCATTCAAAAATATATATTTACTCTAGCAGATGTTTCAGTACTGTCCCTCAATTTGCTGCCTTTGCTGCCCTAAAATGAAGATGGTTTTAAAATAAATTTATTCTGTCTCACAATCAAATAAAAATACCCAGACAGGAAGCGATGTATTTTAGGCCCTTCCACGATGGAAAAAAAAAAAAAAGGATGTTAATCAAGTCATTCAGCTTCATTAATAGCAATCATCTTAATATTAACTAAAAGCCATTATTCGGAAACAAAACAGAACAGAACAGCATCTCCTCAGAGACGAGAAGGAAGCATCTTCAAGTGGAGACAAAGTATACTGTTACCAAGGAATAGACTACACAGACAATGATCCTCACATTAAGAGGCACAAAAAGGAATTTAAGACTAATACTAGATAGTTCTATATGCACTGTGTGATTTTATATGTAACATTACATGTATATATGGGCATTCGCCTGCTATCCCTCCCCAGCAGCGTGCACTTAAAACACAGGCAGCTGGAAACCTGCAGTCAGAACATGTTAGCCTCTAATGAATGCCAAATCCCACAAGCACACTTAAGACTGTGGAAACAATATATTTTGAAGTCTAAGTCACGCAAGCCATTTTCAGACACAATCAATAAACCAAACTAAGATTTATCTTAGTTTGTGCCTGTTCTCCACCCCTCCCCTTATAATCATGTGTTAAAATAATCTGCTAGTTACTCATACAAAGGACAACATTAAATATTAAGACTGTCTCACTAATTCTACTACATTAGTTACCACTAATTTTGTCATATTAAGAACTATATAAAGAATTTGATCTGGAAGAGCCCCCTAACTAAATGGAAGGAACTAGTAAACATACAAAGATGAATACAACTTCAGTGAAAGAAAGGAGGGGGAAAAAGAAGCCTGACAATCCTTAAGACGGAAAGGAGTGAGAATAGCTGAAAGAAATCCAACAGAGGGCTTCAAGAGAGCAGAGAGTAAACAAGCTCATGAGTGTTTCACAAAAGACAAGTACAAGGCAAAAAGGAGTTATGCAAAAATCCATGGCAAGGGATGGAGTTATGGAAATCAGGTAACTGAATGGGAGAGCTATTACATCCAAGTAATCCTTGTAAAGGAGCAAAAGATGTTGTAATAAAGGAGTAAAGCTGGCCTAGGCCTTCACTGACCTTAAAATATGTGCTGGAACCATTGAAGAAACAGAAACTAGGTCAGATTACCGAGGTAGAGCAGAAAAGCCACCACAAGCACATGGAGGCAAGATGCTCAGTAGGACATAGCAAAACACAAGGACAGAGAAAAGTACTGCCATCCACATCCAAAACCTGCCACAATCCTGACATGGCAGACTGTAAATGCTTCTTCTTCAGTAAAGGCAAGCAAGGAAATTAACAAAATTAATAACAATGCAGAGTAAAGAAAACTGGCCTGAATAAAAGGTTAAAAAGCAGTGAAGAATTACAGATCAATCAGTTTAACTTCAGTTATGGGAAGTAATTTGCTCCTGTAAGCATTTAAAGACCAAGAAACAAAACAAGAAGTCAACGTTTGTTAAGAACAAAACCGCATCAGACACGTTTTGTACGACTGACGAAGGCCTTTTGACTGGTAGCACAGACAGAAGCTCAGCTTTGCTTCAGCTTACTACAGCACTGCAGACTACCATGCATGGCGAAGGCAGCGAGTCTCTAGAAATAAGCAAAGCCCTCTTCCCCTCCCTGCTGAGATGGTGTTTACTAGCGGGCTCACAAAAGGCAGCGTACGCCCTGTATTCCCAACATGTCCGTCAGCTACACGGAGGTGCAGCCTGCCACTGGTGTCCCCCTCAGGTGTCCGTGCCTCAACAAGAGCCAGACGGTCTGGCACTTGGAGCACATCTTTGCTACTGCCTGGAAGTGCAGGAGCCCACAGCAGCTCATGGGCAGCATCGAAACAACACTGGTTCATCTCTGACTGGACTGCTAGCTACACTTCAATGTAACGATGTTCTCCAGTTAGCTTAAAGAAAACCCAGAACAACCTTTTCTAAAGCACATTTTGCTCACTGCCTGGCATATCACACTGCTATTGTGGACCAGCAATGCTTCTCACCAGTTGTTCTCAGCGATGAACTGGCACAGGCGTATGTGCAGCTGTGCGGCGAGCCCCATTTCTCCACAGAAGGAAGGTCAATTACTATCAAATGTCTGAACACAAGCCCTGTGCCAAATATATCCAAACTGCGGTATTATTCTAGGTTTGTAAGCCCATAAACAAACAGGTTCAGACAATAAGAGTTGTTATAAGGTACTAAGAAAGTGCAACACGACCTAGGTCTTACAAAAATACTGCTGTGAAAACAGGATCAGTAATAAAGTCCTTTAAATAGCATGAGGAAGGACTCAAGCATTGCCACAGACATCATGTGTGCTCTAACGCGAGTCATACAATCTGTCTCCATTCCCAAACTCTGAGAAGGACACCCTCTGTTTTTCAGGTCTGTCACAACTCACCATTATCTCTTTCCAAATTTGATGGTATTAAAAGAATGCCACAGAAGTATCTGTTAACATGAACAAAAAAACATAGGCAGCTCCACTTTTTAATTTCATTATCCTACTCAGTTGCAGCAATTCATATACTTCTTGAGGAGAAAAATGAGTCCTAATCTTCACAAGCCAAACCCACTCAATAGCCCCAGTTTGCTTTTTGTGCACTTAAAGACAACCCATCAGCGTTCGTGGTGGCACACTACCCCACTAAAGCTCTATAATTGGACATTTAACTCCAGTTTTCCATTGCAACCTGCACGTTCTCCAGAGACAATTCATGTCTTCCAACAAGCTTAAATGTCAGATCTAGCAGAGAACTTCAAAACAAACAACCCAAAAAAGCCCTGAAGAGCAGCCACGTATTAGTTTATGAGGAGTCTAACTGACTAGCAGGCCACCAAAAATGGTAATAAAAAGGGTAAATTGTGAAAGCAATTAGGGCAGCAATGGGGAACAGGGGAAAAACACCTCCTTGTAGTCCAAGTTTACAAACACACAAAACAGTAGTGCAAGTTCAAGCTTCCAGGAAAGGATAATTTACACCACCACCATTTGATGGAGGAGTTCCCCACATTCAATGATGTTGTGCTCTCTTTCACAGTCATATCTGATTACCCAAAAGGGAGAAAAATAAATTTTACTTGTCATGTATGCTGCTAGATAGAGGCAGCTCTGTCATGCCCATCAGAATTTCACTCATCTTCTTGTGTTAAGCAAGGATCCTGGAAATGTGCAAGAAAAACAATCTCTTCCACAGTGGCAGCTTGTCAATGAATCTTTTCCGAGTCCTAGTCTAGATGAGAATTAATTATCCTCAGTAGAACCGCAGAGCAGTAATGAAGCTGCACTAACTTAAGCAAGAGAATAATACAGCCTATCAAGTGTTTACAACTGACATTTCACAGAAAAAGACCAGACTGGCTTGCAGGGTGTAACTACATGTTATGTTTTTTTCAGCAGTAAGTACCCTCCCACACACACTCACACGTATACAAAGCAGGAGGGGAAACGAGAAGAGTCGTATTTTTAACCCAGATGATTTTAGTAATCTGATTTACAGTGCAGCTACGTAAACTTTAGGATGTGGGAAGAAGCAAGCAGCCAGGACTGGAAGTGCAGGTGGTGGCACTCTCAAATAAAAACGTAACATGCAACTGAAGCCTTCGGCCGTCGCCTGGTACACATTTCAAGTAGAAGGGCTGTCCGTGGAGCAATCACGCTTCACCATGAAGTAACAGAATTCAGTTCCAAATAGGGAAGTAACAGTCATGAAATTTTATTGGGCATGTAAGAAAAACAGACTAAATAAACATGAAAATCAAGTGTATCTACTTAAGCCTTAAGCACGTTTCAAAAAATTATGTACTTCAGTTGTGGCAAATGGAGTTAATCTCAGCTGAGAAAACCTCTTCCTTGTTTTTAAAATCCAAGTTCTCATAATCTTTCATTGCAGAATGCTTTGAGAGATGCTGACTAGACTGATGCACAAAGCAGGCAAAAAAATCCAGCTTGTAACAGTAAGTTTCAACAAGAATTAGTCACTCTACATTTGGTTACGAGAACAGCAAAGAGCAACCGGAAGCACTAGGCAGTGTTTATACCTGGGCCTTCTCAAGCTCTCCTGGTATTTCGGGTTGATTGTGAAGCAGGCTTTCAAATGAGAACTTTTTGGAGTTTATGGTTCAGTATTTGTTCTCTTGTGGGGACAATGGACTCCATGAAGGGTTCTCCAGCTACTTGAAGTTCTGGTTAGTGCTTGACCTACCCAGTGAAATTGTCACCCCACTGCCACATGGCTGTACCGTGACCAGCTCCCACCACCCCCAAGCATACCGACAACACTCTGCTGTCCCAGGGACACATCCAGGAGCAGTCTGCCTCCGTCCTGAAATAAGCACTGCACAGAAGCCGAGTTCCCAAGACTAGAGTGCTTAAGTAGGGCCAAAGCAAAACAAGCCAAAAGAGAAAACAGGCACGTGCAAGAAAATGGGTATCTTAGATTGTAGGACAGCACGGTGACCCGGGCTGTGGTCTTTGTGGAAGTGTGTAGACAAAAATGCAATAAGCAAAGACAAAAAGGTTGCGTGGGGAGAGGTTAAGTCCTACAGCAAGAGGAGGGCAGACAAACAGGGGCCTGCCTCTTTCTGGTTATCAAACAGAACACAGCGCTGGCTGAGACCTGGTGCTGATAGCATCTGAACAAACCAGTCTGGGAACCCCTCACACCTCAGCAAAGCTACACCTCACTTCAGCAGCTGTCCTGCAACACAACAGAGGGTAAAGCCTGCCGTGCCGCAGCAGGCGGTCCTACCACATAGGTACTTCAAATCTTTAATATTATAGCTTTTCATCAATATGTTTTGTAATACAGCTTGAGTGTAGACTTCACATGTACAGAACTCAAAGGCTCTGTATGTTATGGGACTGAAATGAGCCAGAATGAGAAGTGCTCGCATCAATGAAGAGTTATCAACCCCCCCTCGAGTTCACTTTGCTAACCGACTGACACAGTAAGTGTCACAGGCAGAGACGGGCATGGAACCCGAAAGGAGACACCAAAGCACAGCTAGAAAGCCAGTTTTTCACCGATTTCCAGAATGATCCCCCAAAATACAAGCAAGAAAATACTAGCATGCCTCACGACTGTGTCACGCGCAAACCCTGAAACTTCCCATCTCTTCGTAGAGTCCTCAGTCACTTGTATTTATTCCAGCAGGCACCTAATCAGCTTAAAAATCAAATCTTCCCCCAGCCAGCAGAAATGCTAACCCCTTTGAAAGGTACTGCTGTCTGCTGCTCTGAAGCCTAAACCTGACCATTCACACTGATGAAATACACAAACTCTGACCTAAATTAAAGTAGCTACATGCAAAATACAGAACGTTGACAGATTTTCTTAGTGGTTCCTTGCATTAAACCACACGTTCTCTCGTGGCCTTGTCACTTGAGTATGCTTATCCCAAGTGACACCACTAAAACCTTTTGTAATCAGGCTGTTACTCCAGCTCCTTTGTGTCCTTGATTTAGGGAACAGCTACTAGACAGCATTTTATATAAGGTATGGATGAATCCTTATAAATTATTGTAGACATTATCACCACCCTTTATCCAGTCACCAAAAGCAGTAAACCACTGGCACTCCCAGTTAATAAAAGCACCCTGGCTTCATTACCAGCTTGAGATCCTGGTTATGTAGTGGGTTTTTAGTTTGGATATGAAGACACAAAAAGTTTGTAAAACAAATTTAGTTACAAGGTAACACTTTATTCCCTCTCTAGCATGGTACAAATGCTGCTTATCAGTGAATTTCTGTTTACGTGGCCTTCCAATTTGTCTGTTCACCCAAACCAATGTAAAACAATTTAGAAAAAAAAATTTCACAGCATTGGCTCCTAAAAAAGAAAGGTAGCAACCACTGAAACACAAAGACTCTTGCTAAGCGGTGAATTGAGAGATATTCGCCTCTTGCAATCCTGAATAAGCTCATCTATAAAAAAAAAATAGGTTTGAAAGAACCTAAAAGCAAGTCCAGAGATGAACACTTATAAGATTTTGAATATAACTTCCTCCACCAACCCATTAAAAAACAAACAGAAAGCCCTACTCCATCTAGCAATATCTTGCTATATTAAAAATATATATCATTTTCAGACGTGATGAATAACCTCCAAAAAGCAGCCTAAGAAGCCATTTTTAAACAAACAATTGCTGTCAATCTAAATATTAATACGAATAATTTCACTCTGTAGTTCTGAGGGTGATGTATTAGCCATAGGTACCTGCTCATGTTTCTACCTATGAACATCTTTCTGCATGCTCAAATGAAGTATTTGTTTCTGCTTTTAAGAAACACAACACAACAAAAAAGCGCACACACCAAACCAAACCAAAATGAGATTCCCATTTTTATGACCATGATGTTGGAAGATCACTGGTTGTGTTCCCATCATTGCACTCATGTTCCCAGAAAGCTGATTCTTCTCCCATTCCCCCAGGTACACAGAAACAAAGCCCGGCCCTCTCAACAAAAACTACCAAAAATAACTCATATCACACCTATTGCCCTTTGTCTGACGAGCAGCCATAAGCATTCAGTGTCAGGGAGACATTTAATCAGAAGAGCCATGTAAATGATTAAGTTCAGCTGTTCAGTCAGCTTGAG
Source organism: Anser cygnoides (assembly GCF_040182565.1). Lineage (NCBI taxonomy): Eukaryota > Metazoa > Chordata > Aves > Anseriformes > Anatidae > Anser > Anser cygnoides. The sequence continues at coordinate 14,731,132 of NC_089884.1, forward strand.
AGACGTGCAGCCGGCAGCACAGACAGAAAGCTTTCTTACCGATCAGCTCTGCTGTTCTTCAGCTTTGAACTCATCTTCCCTGAAAGACTTTGAACAGCTCGGCACATTTTTGCACGACCTCACTGCCAGCGTTTCACAGCCGTACTTAGAGATGGCAGTGCTAGAGGCAGAACCGAACAGCGGCTCATTGATGGGCTTGCTCCCGCTTTGCGATTTTACTTCGCCTTGCTGATCACTTCACTCCTCTTGAATTCCACTGTCATCTGAACCCCCACAGCATGCCTGGACAAATGCAAGGACGAGGATGTCGTTTTACAGGCTGGGCTGCCTGCCAGCTCTGCTCCACGCACTTCCCTGGCCCACTAGGGCAGCTTTAGGCAACAACTCCCATAGTTACGTTATTGCTGTGAACGGCCAAATTGCTGCTTGCGATTGACCCAGGCCCAATCTGCTCTTATTTCTCACTCATTCGACAGCAACAATACTAAATTTGCAATTGTAGGGTACAAGCAAAAGGAAGATGTCATGTTTTCAGCAGAGGGCTACTTTTTGCTTTCAAGAAAGAAAAGGTTTATTTCCAATTTTCATAAATCTGTAAGATAAAAGGATCAGCACAAACATTTTCTGTACCCAGCCCACCTCCCACACCCCGTCTCTCAGCACGTGTTCAGATTTACACCATCAGACTGGAGGGAGGGGAACAGAAAGTGGCACGTCAGGATGAATGCACACATGAAATAAGTGACATTTGGTCAAACGGGGGATGTTTTTCAAATGGCTGCATGAGCACCTCTTGATACCCTACACAGTGAGCCAAGAACCAGACACCAAATCGTGAAAGTTACAAGATTAGATCAGGTGCAACTACCACAGCACATAGGAGAACTTTTTTTTTGGCTTTTGCCAAATGGCCTCCTCCTGGTCAAGCTTTACCCAAAGAGGCAAGACTCCATTTTGCCAGCATAATATGAAAAACCACAACACATTTGAACATTACCATCTTAATCAGCGTTACTCTTAATGGCCAGGCAACGCTGCATTTGGTGACACCAGCTTTGACTTTAATACCTATCTCCCTCTGGTTCTTCCTCAGGCTCTCAACATTATCTTCAAGCCATGCGGCTCTTGTCACAGACCCTCTATTTTTGGTCAGATGCAGCTGTTTGGTTTTCCCCCTGCCCTCCACCAGCAGATTATATAACCACAGCCTCTGCCTGATTTGCATCGTGTCCCTGCGCATCAACCTTTTGCATGCACACAACAGCACTCACCAGCTTGTGAAATAAAATAGTGGCAGCAATTAAACTTCCCCGCAAGCGGCAGTTCCTACTGCAATACATTTGGTGCTCTACCTATCATAAATAAATAAATATTTTTTGTTTAAAAGTTTCATTTATTTCTAGTGGAGAAAAAAAAAAAGAAACAGACTTGAACAACTTGTTCATTCATCCCTTTCTTGCACCAGCTGAACCTGGCCTTCCTCTACAGAAGTTCTCTCTCACAGAGCAGACACCTACAGAGCAGCACGGACAGCTGTATTTATACGGGTGGCTCAAACTATTCACATAAACCTCAGAGATACCATCTTGTGCAACGACTCGCTCTCCTACCCATTTATACAGACAAATCAACCTAAACAGAGTAAGATGACTTCAGGCAAGCAATACAGGTGTGCTAGCCGATCTCTTAAAAAGCCTTCAGAAGGCTACGTCCCACAAACTGCCCCTTCCCAGCTAAGGTGAGGGATCTGTAGCAGTTTGGGATCAGAAGCAAGAGGCCACAGGCAGGATTTCCACCTTCAGCAGCCCTCCCTCAGCTCGCACCTCCAGTGCACAATGACTTGCCAGCATTCAGCCCTGCATCTTCCACCCAGCCCAGTTTTGAGACTTTCTTTCCTACCACAATGTGACTTTCTTAGCACTACCCACCCTAACCATTACCTTAGGGAAAAGAACAAGAAGTTCAATTGCACTGCAGGCTTCTATAAACATTTTAGCCTGGTTTTTACTCTCTAACAGCAGCCCCTGACAGCAAAAATGTCACAAATACACATTTAAGAAGTGAAAAATATTTTAGATATTAATGATCAAAGCAAAGCTATGAAGACTCGTATTACAGTGCCGTTTCAGTACAAGTCATCAGCTGTAAGATTTTTCAGTACATAACTGAATTAAATGACAGACAGAGTACCAACTTCTGCTGCACAGACCTCTGCCTAGCTGCTGAGGAAAGTTCAGAGCCAGACATCACTCCCAAGCACTCAGCACACCAGCAGCGGGCACCTGCTGAGCGGCCCAAGGAGCTCCGGGATGCTCGTAGGGAAAGAAGGGCAAACAGGGAAGCCTTTGAAAGGAAGTAGCAGGTATTACTTTGCCAGTCACAATGGCCAAATGAGTATTTCATTCTTGGTATTCAGAAACAGCTTTGAACCAGTACACTAATGGCTCTAAGCTACAGAGAAAAAAACAAACAAACAAACAAGACAAACAAAAAAAACCAAACAAGTAGAACAAAAGTATACAAGTTTCCAAATAAACTAAAAAGCCAAATCTAGGTACACTGTTCTAAACCAGAGCAGGGCTCCAGCTCACAAAGACATTCTGAACTGTCACTAAATCCATCACCAAACTGGGATATCAAAACCAAACAAACCCAAACAAGCAAAACCAATAACCCACAACTATTTTTTCTTTCAGGATGTAAGAGAGATTGTGGGAAATAATGCACCAGTAACAAGATAACTGCACAGCATTACCTAACCAAATATTAAGTCAAAGAAAATACGGAGAACCCTTTCTCAGCTTGTTTTGTAGTTTCCAAAAAACAGCTATTATGGACAAAAACTCCAAGGAACATAGCTTTCGTTTTCATAGTAAAAATGTATCAGTACTTTTAAAATATTTGTATTTTGGGAAGGCAAACAAAAAAACAACCAAGGACAAGTACATATATTGAAAGCTAAAAGATATTATGAAATTGTCTTCCTCCACTTCATAATTCAACAGCAAGAAGTTGGGGGTTAGGGCAGGCATATTGCCCTGCTCTACTGGGTAACAAACCCTTTCGCTCTCAGGAGACTTCTGCAGAAATAACAGGCACATTTTTGACAGGATTCAGAACAGAAGCATCAACAACTCAACTGTCACAATTTCCTAAGCAATTAAATAATTCATCTGCTGTATATCGACAGCCTCTGATTTTAAGTCAGCCCTCATTTCACATATTGAATAGAAATAATTTGGGATGTTACAGAACTTCACCAGATCTGGAATTCCCAGCTCAGTACCACATACTCTAAGTTCTTTAAAGGTCCTTCCCTTGTAAAAACACCTTTTTTGATAACAGAAGATAAACCTTGAAAATAAAAAATCAGCTGAGGAAACAAATCATAGCTACTTGTATTTGCTCCCTTCTGCACACTTTGGCATTTTTCAATGCCAGATCGCAACTTTTACTATACCTCAACCTCTACAGGGTTTGTAACAGTAGCACCAAGCCCATAATGCAGTTTACTTGATTAATGCCTTATCAATTCTAAATTCAAACTTCACAAGATTATACTTAATAGTATAAGTACATATAGTATATATTATATAGTATAATAGGGGTAGAAGGGGTGGGGGCATCAGAAAAAATAGTATTCAAATTCTGCTAGTCAAGTGTCACATATTCAAATCTCAAAAATCTCTAATTAAAAAGACCAAGCGTGGTGGCACCTCAAATACATTGACCGACAAAGGCAGTTAGTTACATGGCAACCTCTTTTACTGGACTGCACAGGATCAACAATACCATAATTCAAATGCCTACTTCAGCATCCCAAAGGCAACTGATACTGGGTGGCGAGATGCAGTCAGATGCTGCCCCAACTAACAAAACAGTTTTGCAAGGAAGACTATGGCGAAGGGTCTTGGTTCACCTTAGGGCACTCGAGGCCTGCAGTGTTTTGTCAGAAGATGAAGCTGACCCGCACCTAGAGCCCAGAACCACCTGCTCCAAGCGCTGAACGCTGCAAGATAAAAGCGATCTTGGGGACAAGGACACTGAAACACCAGGGGAGATTTGGCAGGAGGTGCTCAGTGCCTAACCTCCACTTACAAGTATCTGAAGTGCTTCTGAACCTAAGCAAATGCTTATGTCAAGACACGAGGTATATGAAGTGGGCAATCCCCCTGATTTTAACCGAAGAACACAGCAGACTGTAGTACTAGGCTGTGGACTCTCGAGTGTCTTTGAGCCATCTTTCACGCATTCCCCTCAGCAGCAGGAACTACAATTTTCAAATCTAGCACACAAGCTCCACTGCAGAACGGTGGTCTCAATCTCTGCCACTGAGCGCAAAGCTAAGCCCTTCAGTTCTACCATCCTGCAACCCCCTGAGATTGTTTTATGCAGTAGCTCAGAATATAGCCTGGTTTAATTTCTCATATTGACCTTTTAATGTCACAAAAAACGGCAACTACAGCCTGGGTCTAGCATTTTCTTAATCACTCAGAAATCAAAAAAACATTAAATGAATGAATAGCTCACATTTTTTTGATTTTGGTTAAAAAGTCACAAATTAAGATATATAAATATTTATGTACCTATATAGAAGAATTAAATCCTCACAATACTGCAGTAGTCTCAGCATAAAAGAAAGCATTAACTTAGATTTCCGTGCTATTTACACTAGAACTTATTACCAGGCACTTCTTTCACAAGGATGCTGATCCCAAACACCTCGGGAGATAAGCATGAGGCACAAGAATTTTTCAAGTGTTCATGATCACAGCAGACTTGGCAATTTAAATATTATTTATTTCAAATTAAGTACCTTCCCCTGTTACCTACACACTTTATTATCACCACATATTAGGAAAAAAACACCCTTACACTTACTTCGCTACACAACTGACAACATCATTGAAGCCAGTGACATGGGATTACGAAACACGTGCTTTAAGGAGATGCAACAACTTCTGTTCAACTAATATACTTGGACGAGGGGGAAAGGGAAAATATATGACTTCCAACTAGGGTCCTCTCTGGCAAGGAATCTAGCTCTGGATCCACAGGCAGAACTGACAGCTAAGCTGTGGCAATGCCAAGAGGCAGAGGCCTTTTTGTAAACCCTCCGCCTCAGGACCACGTCTGGGGCACAGGCCAGCCACCCCCAGCACTTCACCACGCTGTCGAGTTCCTGAGTTGGGGATGCAGATCACAGAATCCCAGAATGGCTGAGGCTGGAAGGGACCTCTGGAGATCATCTGGTCCAACCCCCCCGATAAGCATTTCTCACTGAAAGCCACAGCAAATGAATCTGTTCATCATCTGAATATCACATTTTCAAATTTGCCTTAAAAACAGTTGTAAATTATCAAGCATGGAAGTTTCTCTCTCTTTGTAAAGTAATATCTGAGCCATTTGTTAAGGAATGCTACCAAAATACAAGTACTATAAAAGCATCCAGTTTTCTGAGCTTGTTTTCTCATTCTCATCTACCATTGACTGAGTAACATAGTTTAGATTATTAGTTTAATGTGAAAAGAAAAGCAAACAGAAATTGGGACGTCACCATTATTTTTGTTGTAATTTATTAACACTCCCCATTGTTTCCCGTTTGACTTGCATGCATCCTGTTCATCGGGTACTACAACGCGTTTGTTTTGGCTAGCAGAACTCAGGCCCCCTTCCCAAAAGCACCATCTGCTTTTTACTATTCCTGTCTACTCCACCAAGCTGGAAAATACGGGAGCAAAATCCCCCCTTTGTTGAAGGAATCTGTAAGCTAAAACTCTGCATCAAAAAAGTTGGAGGCTTGGGTTTTTTTTTTTAGCAACTATTCCCAAGCGTTCTTACTGGACTATATACAGAGCGTTATCGACGAATTTTTTTCCTGATCAACTTATGCAGACCAGCAAGTGAGCGAACAAAACAACATGGCTGCACCATTTAGCCCGGCTCCAGCTGCGTTTCAGACCTATCTTGCCATCTCACCGGGCAGGCTCAGGACGGCGCGTCACCAGCTAACACTTATTTCAAGTAGGTCACAAAAGCAGCGCACAGCCGTCCAAGTCCAGCGCAGCCACACGCCGCACACCTGGCTCTTGTTCATCCCATGCACGACAACTTACAGGGAATACGCGTGTTGGGCGCTGCTTGAGGAAACGAGAGGGGTTTTTAAAGGGGTTTCCAGGCTGCAGGGGTGCCCCCACAGGCAGGCACCAAAGTCACGAAACCCTGCAGAAGGGTCCCTCGGCCCCAAACCCTGTACCTCAGGACGCCCCCACCCCGCGATCTGGGCCCCCGGGCGGCGCAGGGCGAAGTTTTGGGATTTATTTGTGTGGGTTTTTTAAAACTTTTTTTTTTTGCTTTTCCCCGAAGAAACCGGCGGCGGCGCCCCCTCGGCCTCCCGCCGGCGAGGGGCGGGGAGCGGCGCCGTGAGGCGGCTGCGGCCCTCAGGGCGGGCGGGACGGCGCCGCTCCCCCCAGACCCCGCGGTACCCTCCAAAAATCCCCCCAAAGCCCCGGTACCCCCCCAGATCCCCCCGATACCCCCTTAAGTACCCCCACAACCCCTCCGATGCCCCCCCCGGTGCTCCCCCAGCCTCGCTGTGAGGAGAACACGACCCCCCCCTCCCCGGCCCCTCACGGTCCCCTCACGGTCTCCCCTCACGGCCCTGCGGAGCGCACCTGCAGGCCCCAGCGGCGGCCCGGGGCCGGGCTGCCCGTCCTCGCCGAAGATGAGCCTGAAGTCGAACTCGTCGCTGGCGCCGCAGTTTGCCGTAGTCATGGGGTTGGCCGGCGGGGCGAAGCGAAGCGAGACCCCCCCGGCAACCCCGGGCCGGGCTGCGCTGGGCCGCCGCCGCCGCTCAGGGCCGCCTCATAGCAGCGGGCGGCGCCGCGGGCTGAGGGAGGGCGGTGAGCGGGGGGGGGCAGCGGGGGCTCCGGCTGTCAGTCAGCGCAGGCAGCATCAGCTATTGGCCTCTCCTGGGAAAGCCCCGCCTCCCTCCGGCTAGGACACGCCCCTCTGTTAGGACTCGCCCCCCCCCCCTCAGTGCTCGGATTCTCTCTCACGCGGGGTTTGGGCCCGTGACGCCACGCGGCCCCACCCGGCCGCGGGGGCTGCTGGGGGTTGTAGTTCTCCGGGAGGCACCGCCCAAGGAGAGCGCGTAAAGGGGCGGGGCACGGCGCGCCACGTGGCGGCGCGGGAGCGCGCCGGGCGGGCACGTGGCTGGGGCGCGCCGCGAGGGAGGGGGCGAGGGGAGCCGGGGCTGGGGGGGTCTTGGGGGCAGTCCCAGGCGTGGGTGTTAGTGACAAGTTCAGCTCGTCTCTGTGCACAGGGTTAGGCTTGTTGCTGTTCGGATGGATGCAGATGCACAAACGTGCAGCCCCACGTGTGTCTGCAGCCAGCTGCTATTGTAGGCGAGCAAAGGTGATGCGAACAGAGCTTGGTGCGTGCGTAGGGTTCTGGGTGCAGACGAATTGTAAGAGCCCAGTTAATGCCATGTGCCTGCACACTCATAAAGAAGCTCAGTAATCTGTGCTGAAGAAACCCTGCCTAAACAAAAAGCTACTTTCTGGTCTTCCAGATTTAGTGGAAGCAGAAAGCATCGTACTTAAAAAATAAAACTGGAAAAACTATGCAGGCCTTGGCATGGGAGGAGTCTGTCTAACTGAGGATGGTGTAGTGCCCAGCGTACAAAGCAGCTGTGCGTTTGTCTTACCCTTAATCTTCAGTGCACCATCCCTTCTGCTCCCACTTCCCATGCACCACGAGCTGTTTCTTTATGTAAAACCCATGAGCAACTGCAGCTACTGCTCCTGTGGTGCTTAAACTGAAGGCTGATGCCTCTGCTAGGGGAGCCCCCTCCCTCTCCTGAAGGAAACCCAAACCTTCTTTATGAGCCCTTGGTCTGGTGCTTCTTTTTTTACCTCTAAATCCAAGGTCACGGAGCAAGACAGGCTGGAAAAGAATGTGTAATTGGATTAACCATGGCTTAAAAAAAGCCCTCGCGCCTTCATTCTTGAATGAAAACAGGTCTTTGAGAAATGTTTCAGGATAACAGATAATTTTTGACTTAAAACTTTGGGGCAATCTTTCTGATTTTCAAAGCAGATAAATTAGAATTCATCTTATTGTTAAATAATGGTTGTGTCAGGTTACAGCAGGTGGAGTAACTGTAGTACTTTCCTGTTCTGCTACACCAGCACGTTATTCATTATGCATGTCCCTGGAGTAAAATACAACTAAATTTGTTCTTGCATAAGGGGGTACGTGAGCACAACAAGCATTTGATCCCGGTTATTTGATAAGATGCTCAGAGTATAATTCTAATCAGCAGGCTAAATTAAAAATGTACACTATTGTTCCTTTCCTCTGATTGTAAAACAAATCTTTTCTCCCCTGTTTGAGACAGATACTCACTCAGAAAGCTATGATACCTGTGGGTCACTGGGGAGTGGTTTCAGTCCTACTTAGAGCTGTTGGTAAAAAGGAGAAAAGACCACGTACCCTGAAATAAAATACACCAGTCGGTTATCTCATGGCCATCTAGCTAAGAGAAAGGATTTACAGAATTTGTAGAAAGTAAGGCAGTAACCTTTATAAGGCTTTTTCCTTCAAAATCAGGTGTATCCAACTCTTTGAATTCAGAACTCGTGTTTCTTGCCAGTGATATCCTTCGTCTTCACCATATTTTTTCACTCCACTTTCTCTGTCCTCCTGCATTGAAATGCACGTCCTTTCTGCACTAAATTTGTAAAAAGAAAAACCCCTTCAACCCCCTTCCATGAAGCTGAGGAGTAATTGGGGCGTGACAGAGAGCGAGTTGGCAGAAGCTCTCAAAAGAGTGACGTGGGTTTACATCAATTTCCAGGGACTTAGGTCGACCTCTGTGCTTGAGGTCCACAGCGTGGATGGCTGATTTGGCATTTGCTTGCTACCACTGAATGCTGAAACAGCGGTGGTAATGAGGGCAGCTTTATTTCGCTTGTGTTTTTGTGAGCGGGTGCTTTTGTTTATTCATCTAATATCTGTAGGTGGTTTCTGTCCTTGCTGCTTTTAGGCTGTGTTATTGCATCCAGATGGGGATACACCTTGATCTGGTCAGAAGCTGGAGTTACTGCGTGTGCCTCGAGAAGGAAGGAACACGCTTCCTGTGGTATTTGAATGCTTTCCAAACTGGGGCTATTTTGTAGGCGTGTTGTGACTCTCGGCTCCAAAAACCTGAGGGCTGCGTTGTGCCGTGTTTTATTTTCCACACATCATCCTATGCTGGATAGCAAGGAATTCTGGAGCTGCAGCCACATCCCAAGATCTGTATTTGTCTTGGAGAAACGGGGATTCCTCCCCCCCTTCCTACGGGCAGCAAATCAAACCCAGCTGTGCAATTGTAGCCAGAATAGGCTTTGGAAGAAGCATGGTCAGGCATTCGTTCTGCATGATTCAATAAACCATACAGACTCAAATTAAGAATATAATGCATAAGGTTGTATTTCAGATGCTTGATCTTGTTCCCTTTCGTGGTTGAATCTGGACCTGTTTAGAAGCCACACACACCAGCGTGGCATGGAAAGCGCAGATGAGAAAGCACAGAGAAAGACTTCTGGAATCAGCAGATAGTGTTCTTTGGCTGCATCGATGGTTATGCTTTTTACAGCTACTATTGAAAAAAAGCATGAGTACAGAAAGATTTTTTTTTTTTTTGCTGTTGCAAATATAGCCTTAGACACTTGCACTCATTTGCAAATGGCATAAAAACAAAATATCACAGCTTTTATTTCTCTCACAGCTAACGAGTCAAATCAATTTTGTAAGCATGCAGAACCGTGTT